>NC_141994.1:49524203-49837677 GCF_049901715.1 Pseudonaja textilis
GAAAATACTGGGACTGGTATCTGTACATTACATAAGATAGGATACCATCTTTGCATTATGTGTATGTGGAGAAGCAATCTAATTCTTCAAATGATGGGAATTGGGGAGGCAGAATTCTATTATTTACCATTTCTATCAATTTTTAAATTCTGTTAAATTGAGCTTGCTCAATTTTAAAAAATATTTGAAGTTATATTAAAACCTGTACATTTTTATACACTTTTATGGGAAGAAATTCAGAAGTGAAAAGGAAAATTGTGTGGATTGGTCAAGGTTGTAGACTTGGCTTGTATTCTATGTGTCTTAAACACTATGATACATAGTCCAAATTGCACTGTTCCCACATTAAGCTTCTTATGATACAGCCAACTTCATGCACTGCACTTATGTGGAGGGTTTTTTTCTCTAAAATTTCAACTGGAATATATGCTTCCTCTAAACTTGTCTTTATAATAGATTTTGTAATGAACACTATGGTCAGCTGAAAGCCTGAACTCACCTGGGAAGTGACTTGAGGTGAGATGTCACACATATTTGAATGGGGATTTGAACCTAGGTTTCCAAGATCCAAGTCCCTCATCTTAACTATTATATCATTTCACAGAATAACAAAAGCTAATCACTCTGCTGTCTGATTTGCAACAGACCCTCCAAATAATTAGGATTGCAAAGTTTTGTACATTTACTAATAACGTAAATTCTACTGTGTTCTTTGGAACTACTTTCTGAATAGGTGTATTTTATTTATTGTTCATGTTGACGTTTTGTCCTTCATCAACATTTGGAGTACAGGTGGGCAATGTAATTAATTTTATTGTCCATGAAATTCCCCCAAATTACATTAATCAAAATCCAAGGGCAAACCACCAAAACTTACAGTGGTGTGATTATCATGTATTTCTATAATATCTCTCTTAGGGCAGTACAAAAACAGGAGACTTTGATGAAGTTTCTTACAAAGTGCTTCAGAACAGTGACCCCTCCTCCATTTCCAAAAGTGAAGCAAAACTCTGTATTGTATTGCATGAAAAAGGCTTTTTGGAGATGCAAAGTGTATCAAGAGGAGAAATGAGATTCCTTAACAAGGAGAATTATGCTGCTTCCATTATACAAAATGTTCCACTAAAACAAAACACTGGCCACACCCACCCCAGCAACACAAGGTCAATCCTGATGCAGCCCTACATGTAATCGAGTTCAACACCCCTGCTGTAGACGATCCAAACTAGAAATCTGCTTTTGAATAACAAAATGAAAAAATTAATGTGAAAATGAAATGAAAATTTAACTTTTTCAAAAAAATTTCAACAAAATGAAATTTAATGTGGAGAAAAGCAAAGTTTTATGTTTAGGCAGAAAAAAACCAAAGGTACAAGTACAGATTAGGTCAAACCTGGCTCAAAAACAGTAACTATGGGAGGGACCCCGGAGTCCTAATGGACGATCAATTAAATATGAGCTAGCAATATGTGGCAGCAGCCAAAAAAGCTAATACAATCCTTGGTTGTATAAACAGAGGCATAGAATCAAAATCACATGAAGTATTAGTACCACTTTATAAAACCTTAGTAAGAGTAACACCTGGAATACTGTATCAAATTTTGGTAACCAAACTACAAAAAAGATGTTGAGGCTTTGGAAAAAGTATAGAGAAGAGCAACTAAGATGATTAAAGGTCTGTAGACTAAAACATATAAAGAATAGTTGCAGGATTTGGGTTTGGCTAGTCTAGAGAAAAGAAGACTGGGAGGGACATGATAGCAGGATTCTAGTATTTTAGGAGCTGCCATAAAGAAGAGAGGGTCAATCTATTTTCCAATGCACCAGAGGGCAGGACAATAAATTGTAACTGTGAGAGGGATCTTGGAGTCTTAGTGGACAACCAGCTAAATATGAGCAAGCAGTATGTAGCAGCAGCCAAAAAAGCTAATGCAATCCTAAGTTATATTAACAGAGGGATACAATCAAGATCAAGGGAAGTATATATAAAGCCTTAGTAAGACCACATCTTGAGTACTGCATCCAATTTTGTTCACCACATTATACAAAAAATGTTGAGTCTCTAGAAAAAGTACAGAGAAGAGCAACCAGGATGATTAGGGGACTGGAGGCTAAAACATACAACGAACAGTTACAGGAACTGGACATGGCTAGTCTAGTGAAGAGAAGGACCAGGGGAGACATGATAGCAGTCTTCCAATATTTGAGGGGCTGCCACAGGGAGGAAGGGGTCAAGCTATTTTCTAAAGCTCCTGTAGGCCAGACAAGGAATAATGGATGGAAACTGAACAAGGAGAGATTTAACCTGGAAATAAGGAGAAACTTTCTGACAGTGAGAACAACCAACCTATGGAACACCTTGCCCTCAAAAGTTGTGGGAGCTCCATCACTTGAGACTTTCAAGAAGAGATTGGACTGCCATTTGTCAGAAATGGTGTAGGGTCTCCCGCTTGGGTGGAGAGTTGGACTAGATGACCTACAAGGTCCCTTCCAACTCTGACTATCTGTCATCTGTTAAATATACATCCATGAACTCCCCAAAATCCACAAAGAGGGAACTCCACTCAGACCAATTGTCAGCAGCATCAACTCTGTCACCTACAACATTGCAAAACATCTAACCACCTTATTAGCTCCTCTAGTTGGCAACACCATCCATCACATCAATAATTCACAGGACTTTGCCAGCAAGGTTTGGAAACCTTGATGAAACCCATGGTTTCCTATGATGTGACTTCTCTCTTCACCTGCATTCCAACTACCAAAGCTGTCATGGAAGTAAAAAAAAAGACTGCTGCAAGTCAGGTGACAGAACCAACCTCAGCCCAGACCACATATGTGATATGCTGAACCTCTGCTCTATTTTAAATACAATGAAGGTTTCTACAGACAAAAACACAGCTGTGCCATAAGTTCACCTTGTCCCCCATTTTGGCCAACCTCTACAGGGAACAGGTAGAAACCAAAGCCTTAGACTCCTTCATAGAAATTCCACCCACTCATTGGTATAGGTATGTGGACAATACTTGGGACAAGGTCAAAACACAGGAATTGGAAGAGTTCACCAAACAGATCAACTCTGTGGACATATACTGTACATCAAATTGACATGGGAAGATGTTAAGGAAAATAGTCTAGCCTTCCTGGACTGTGCAGGAAGACCGAAGCCTTAAGATTGAAGTTTACAAAAAACCCACCCACACAGATCAATATTTACATTTTGATTCCTACCATCCACTAGAGCACATTTTGGACTAAGAGGAACACTGGTTTGAAAGAAGGGTCAAAGAGGCCATCTATGTCAAAATTGAACAGCCCGTTCTCAGCAGAGGTGGAAGGATATGACACCATCTATCTCCAGTCTACAACAGTCCTTTCAACAGTTCCAAGAAGGCTCCACACCCATTTGCACCACTCAGATGAACCTGATGACATAGATAAACCTCCAGGTGACCGTAAAAGAATGTAAATGACCAGCTGCCTGCAAGGAGTATAAATCCTTCCATTCCCCACCATCCAGTCAGAGCTGAAGAAGCTTCTTGGATGAGAAGTGAAACATCTTCAAAAGAAAAAACAAGAAAGTTCAGTTGCCTTTGGAACAACCATGACCTGAATGACTGATAATCTCTACAGACTTTCATCTTGAATTGTAGCTTTGATATCAGACATCTATTTTCTCACTTTACAAATCCGGAAGTGGTCTGTGATGTGGCCTGGGGCTTTTTGACTGTCATCTTTTAAACATGTTATACTTTACACAGTATTTACACTTTAGGTTTCATCTCATTATGATGTTTCCTGTGTGAAGGTAAAGGTTGAGACTATGCCTTAGCATCAGAACATTCTTCTTTCTGATGGTAGCACATAGATAGGCTAATAATCCGGCAGCTGCTATTGTTATTGGGATGTCACACCAAAAACCAGGATCAACACAGCACTGAACTTCCAACCTGACTCATGAGACTAGAAGAGGATTATCATAAAAGCAGGTAATGGATGCATGTGTTAAATGGGGTAGTTTAAGAGAGGGTGTCTTAAACTTTTAATGAAGTTGGCAGCTTCATCCTTCCCTCAAAGTTCTCAAAGAAACAGGATTAAGAATTGGAATTTATTAATTAGTGATTCCTCATGTGCTAGGCAAATCCAAATGAATGAACCTGTTTTAACTTTCTTTATTTTTTTATACATTTGTTTGATTTTTAACATGTTGTTCTGGGTGCTGCAGCAAAAGATAATACACATAGTGCTCCATTCCTGACCTTCAACAAATCTCTATGAAGAGGGTTTGGTTGAGAAAGGCTGATTGAAAAGGCTACCCAGTGATCTTAAATGGCTGAGGGTGACCTTGAATTTGGGTGTCCTTAATATCAGGTCACTATCCAGAATGGCTTTTAAGGGAATTAAGTAAATTCCTGGAGAAAAGAGGTGTTATCAAGAAATATTAGTTTTGAGTCGACTAGCCCTGGGCTGATGGCAATGCATCCCCAAATGCAGGAGGATAACAGCAAGTGAGACATATATCTTCGCCTCCTGTTTGTGAGCCAAACCAAAGACATCTGAGTGGTCATTATGAAAAACAAAATACTCAGTAAAGGATAATACAGGCTTGATCCCTAAGGGGTATTTTTATGTTTTGATGTTCTGGGTGTTCTGGGTGTTCTCCATTTTATTTTAATGTTCGATTTTTGAAAACCGTTCTGAGCATCTTTGGGGGCAAACATTCCAACAGGTTATTTTGACTGGTGACTTCTGAGGTCAATACAGTAAATTAGATAGACCTTTTTTTCAGATTTAGCATATAGTTTGATGTTTATATCAAAATACCAAAATCTGATATTTGATAAATTTGTTAAAAAAATATCCTGAAATTATTTATCATTCATAAAAAAAAGAGTCAACTTCTTCTTAATTCTAGAACCCCGTTATCTATTGCTTTGTTTCCTTATGTATGTGTTGTTGATGAAGACAAAGAAACAGCTCTGAAGAAATCCTAGATTTCAAAAGAAAATACTCAACTGCCTAAAGAAAACCAAGTGGTGTATAGAATCCATTCATTTTGAGATAGCTTCTACTTAAAGAAGAATTCATTTTGAGAAACTTTCCACTTCAAAAGTACAGAAAATGCCAGGGTGATTAGAATAATGACTGAAAATGTACTCAGGAAATGAAATACAATGAACATTTGCATAGTCAATGGGTAGCATCTTTTAAGCTGTTCCTGATCAGAAAAAAATGTCTGAAAAGGACACTTCATGATACTTTATGTCCATGTCCCCTGATGTATTTTTGGTTATGAATACATTTTTACACTGCCAGATCATGGAGACTAAGAAGGTTTATACATTTTGTGCAGCAAACACATAAATCCATTTGGAATTTTGAGAACAATTTGGATTCACTTATAAAATGGCTGCCATTGAAAACTTTGTCCTTTTACAAAAGAGCCACCATGGTGGGCATGGCCATTCACAAAACAACTCACTAGTAAGTTAAATTGATGAACATGCTCTCCATCTCCTTTTAGCCTTCCAAAATTGCTTTCTAAAATAAGCTCCTCTTACGACTAAGTGTTACTCTGCCCATTCTTGATTTCTAAGCAGAAGAATCAGGCTGAAATTATTCAACAATTTTATTTTCCAACCAAGCTAATGAGCCCATGTGAAATAATTACATAGACCATGTGGTGCCCAGAAACGTTCTTAGAAATAAAGTTGATCTTGAAGTCTGGTGCTTTGTTTGGCAGCATGTCAGCCTCCCAATTAGTATTTATGTTAAAATAATGTTAATTCTAATTAAAAATTAGACACAGCAGGGTGCCTATTTCTCTGCAGGCACAAATGTATGGTATTTTGATGTCTAGGGGTATCCTGTTTTTTTTCCCCTATTTTTTTTTTTATTTTTACACATCTCTTCACATGAGTAACATGATTCTGGATTATAGCACTTGTACATAGTCATACTTTCATTTCCATCAATCTTATATAATATCATCTCAAATCATTATCCATTTCACTCATCTTTAAATAAGTTTCCATTTCATATTTCAATTCATTAATTCAATATCAATACCGTTCCATCCACACATAAATTTTCAATTCTTTATCCCCTATTATTTCCATTTTCAGCCTACCACTTATTTTATTTTACATTACACATCATTATTATCCTTAATTTTCTCTAAGCCAATATATAATAAACAATCTAAAAACAGTAAAAGTAAAATAAAGCCAATATATTTAGGATCCACATGGTATATCCCCTCAATCTAATTTAATAATTTTCCATTCCCCTACTTAAATCATAATAAAATATTCTCATTATACACTTCTAGTATACATTAAATAATCAAATGTATATTTTAAAATGTATATATATTTAAAACATCCCCCTCCAAAAAAATTGCTAAAATAATTTCTTATTATGTCTCATTTTATCTTCACTTTTCTTATAATCATTAATAATCATGTTTTTTCTTCCTTTTCTACTTAGCCAAAATTTATCTATATCTTTTAATCTATTTCCATTCCCTTGTTTTTAATCTTCCAAAGAAAGGGTTCATAACAGCATAATTCACATACAGTTTTTTACATATATATATTTATAGTTATACAATCCTAAAATAATTCCCAGCAAGTTTTAAACTAAATACCAATATACATTCCCATGTGGTATCCCCCTTATACAATCCCTAATAGGGGTATCCTGTTAAGGTCTCCAGTTACACCGATGGTTTTCAGGAACCATGTCATCAATGTTGTTATTATATTTTATGCTACTTCCTATGTAAATGAATCGCAGATATTATAAAATATAAATGCATGATAAAAAGGTTGTTTTTTTAAAAAAAGGCAAGAGAAAGAAACCCTGGGAAATGAAAACAAAGGCTAGCAAAAGAAAAACCCTTTATCGCACATTCATGTAGAAAGGCCTAGGTGAATTGTAAATCTTAAGAAGAATGTAACAGGAGGTGCATAATAGGTGCATAGGTTCACTAGAGAGAACATTCCAGCAAGCAGCCATCACTACAGAGAAAGCCTCAGTGCAATTACTGCAATATGGCATTTTGTGGTCGCAGCTGGGTTTCTCCTGAAAATGGGGTCTATAACAGCCCATTTAGTCTAGTGGTTCAGGCATCAGACTAGAAGGTGGGAGACCATCAGTTCTAGCCCAACCTTAGCCATGAAAGCCAGCTGGGTGACCTTCCACTAGTTGCTCCCTCTCAGGCCAATTCATCTCATTGCATTGTTGTGGAGAAAATAGGAGAAAGGTGTGTTGGATATGAGTTGTTTGTAAAAATAATAAAGGCGGTGTACAAATAAATGAATAAATCAATCAATAAAAATGCCTTATATAACACATGTACAATTATTAATCTGACTAGGTAACCAATTATAGCAATGAACCTGCTTCCATGGATGCACATATATCAGTTCTGTTTCCAAACCAATTACAAAGATAGTCCCATATAAAGCTTGATGCAATAATCTAAGCATTATTAATTGATGGACAATAATAGTTTAGCAATTTTAGTTTAAGCAATGTTTTAGCTGAGCTTTTTTTAGGTTTTTGTCACCTCAAAGATCACTGAGACATCCAATTATGTTGTTTACATTCACAGATATCTTCTATCTAACATTTCCAAGACAGAGTGACCCACCAAGAATAAGCAAGGTTTTCACTTCTATCTACACATTCTCCACTTGAGATGAGTAGAGCAAACATATTGATGATTCCTTTCCCAAAAATGATTGATAACCATCTCAGCAGCTTCATAGAGATAAAAAAAGCTCTCAGGACAAAATAGCCTTATGGTATACAACAGTGGTCAGAATTCAAAGGCATAAATACTTTTTTATACAATTCCTGTAAGTAGGAACAGAACTATTGTCCCACAAGTAAACCTACTCCCTCCTCACGAAAAAAAATCCAATAACTTATCCATGTTGATATTATCCAAAGTTGTTGAGATATCAAACAGGTTCAACAGAATGGCCTCACTAATGAAATCAAATTGCAAATTCTGTGAGATGTGTCCAGATGTGTCTGGAGAATAAATGAATGAGGAAATGGATAAGTGGGAGAGTCAGTGAGTGAACTGAAATATGCACACCTTTGCAAGTGAGGTTCATTGAGATTGCTTCTTTTATTTCCCTCAGCCTTTCAAATCTGTGGTTATGGAGACCAGCCTGCTCATTCTGCTGTATATTATTTCATTCTTCCAAGCATCAGAAGCCAGGCAGAGTAAGTTTGATTTCTGTATATATTTCAGAATGAACACTAGAGCCATGTCAGGGACAAATGCTAATTTAGTAGTTTTTCAGTTGTGCCCCTGAAATTCCAATTTTCCAGTGCAAAATACAACCCAAAACCATAGCATATTCTGAATATTGTAGGTGCAATGGTCCACCAAAGAGATTTCCTAAACCGGGGTTGTCAAACTCAAGGCCCATGGGCCAAATCTGGCCTGTGGGGTGCTTAAATCTGGCCCACGGGGTTGGCCTGGAAATAGTAATGGATCGGCCAGTGGTACCTTTGACAGCCAAAACAGGCACAAGGGGGCCACACTCAGCCCCCGTGTGCCCCATTTTCATCCTGGATGGCCTCCTGCAGCATTTTGCTGGCCAAAATGAGGCACGGGGGGGGGCACCTGTAGCTCCCCTGCACCCCATTTTGGCCAGCAGGGTGCTGCAGGAGGCATCCATCCCATCTCCTCCCCTCCCCAGCCAGCTCATGGAGGAGAACTACAATGCTGATCCTGCCCTCAAAGAAATCCAGTTTGACACCCCTGTCCTAAACCTAGTGTTCAACATCTGCATGTTTTGTAAAGGGATCCCTGAGTAAAGATGCAATCAGTGACTCTCTTCACCTTGTTGCCTGATGGTAGTATTTTGATCCATTTGCTTGCAGTCTCCTTATGATTCAGACTTAAAAGAAGGTGTCAAAATGAGTAGAAGCTGATGTTTCTTTCACCTTGTTCTTTTAACTGTTCACTTGCAGGGCCCAGCTAAGCAACAGGGTGATAATATAACTAGACTAACTCATTATCATGGTGGAAAGTGGGGCCCTTGCTTCGGAAGGTGCAAAGATATTGAGCCTCAACTCTTTCTTCTTGTTCAGTGTGATATGAAAGGAAGAGGAGAGAAGGGTTCCAGGGATAATGGGGAAGTGGCTGAATTGAATGGATTCTTAGATGGGAGAGGCTTTATCCCACATTTGTTTTTATAAAAAAGCAGAACTATCCCACTACTTTCTGACCCAAACCCAAATTAGGAAACTATGCTTCAAGTAAGTGAGTATGAGAAGGGAAAGCTAATAATTGATATATGAAAGGAAGGCCAGAAGGAATAGAAGCAGGAGCTAGCTTAGGTGTGAGGTTTCCATGAGAAAAAGCAGGCTAAGTGCCAGAAACATTTTATATAATTTGTCATTGAAATCAACATCTCAGACTAGTTTATAAGAAAAACAGTAAAGGGCAACATAGTTGTTTACCTATCATTGGTTAAAAAAGAAGAAGTACCCCATGATGTAATGAATATTTATTTCATAACCAAAGTGTTGCCCATTGGTGGCCATATCCATAATATCTTTTCCAATAACGAAATCTGCTCATCCAGTGAAAAGAAAAGAAAAGGAATAAGCCTTCTGTTGCCCACTCAGCAGAACTTCCTGGCGCAGTGAGTTTCACATAACACAGAATGAAATGACCCAACAGATTTTCACCTCTCTACTAACAGAATCTTCAAATCTGGATTGTTTATATGACTCATTTGAAACAATCACTTGCACCTGGATCCCTGTGAAAAATGCTATGAAAGGGCAATACCAACTCACTGCTTCGGTCGAATATGAGTAAGTAATCAGTAAAGTACATTTAGAAGATAAAAACCAGTTTGCCTTGTCCTGGGTCTCATCAAGTCATTCACCAATAGAAAAAAAAATCATCTAATGTCTTGTCAAAGAAATATATAGAATATTCGTTTCCAATGACTTTCATCAAGCCACCAAGCACATTGTCTTCAATACTCCTAGGAAAATATTGACTTTGAATACTTACAACCCTGCACCTTAATAATTTGCAATTGCTGTGTTATAAGTATTTTATTAGTCCCCACTTGTTGTAATTAATTTACCATGGCCAAATTGCCATAGCCAACTCACCACAGGACAACATAGCAGGGGACAATTCAATGCTGCATTCTTTCATTCAGTTACTTTTATTGTTAGTGACCATGTTTTTGTCAAAAGTATTGTAACTCTTGTATTTCTGGATTGACTTTATTTTATTATTATTGGCCATTGTTCCATCAAAATTAATTTAACTTTCGTATTTGTTGAATTGTCCCGTGGTAAGCTGGATGTGGCAAGTTGGCTGTAGCCAGTTGGCTGTGGTGAGTTTGCTTTTGTTATACCTGCCTATTAGTTTTATAAAATATTTAAATTTATGCATTAAAATTTGTCAGTTGAAATTTATGTATTAATATGTTGATATGGTTCTATAATTTGCTGTTATTCAAAAGTAAACTTGTTTACAATTAGAAAATTGTGTGCCTTATGACAAGTCTTCCTTGCAGGAAACCACCTAAGACATGTCAAATGAATGGCACAAGCATAAAGAGCTGTAAGCTAATTCTTGAGGTGAGTAATCCTTTTACAAAATCCTGGCTAATGTGAACAATCTTTTTACAAAAGTTTTTCTCAGTATATGATGTTGGAAAAAGCAGTATTTGATGAAGCAAACTTACAGCTATAAAGTGATTAAACCTCCAACACCAAAAAGTTCTTTGTCCTTTGGCTGAATATTTTGGCATATTAAAATTGCCACATTTCAAGATATAGGGCTGAAATTTCTGCTTCAATAATAATTTGACTTGTTCACTGATACTGATATGCAAAAACTCAGATATTATATACCACTCTTATTCTTTTCCATATTACTTTGATCCATTCTCTTTACTTTGGCAGAGGGGAAAAAAAGAATATGTCAACTATCACCAAAGCCACCAAATGTTTAAGGATATATAGAGTATAATAGTTAACACTGATTTAACAGTTGTGGAGTGATTTTATTTACTTATTTTAATAGAAATTGAATTCAACCTTAATATCACAATTCATAAATTAAGAATAATGTTGAAATGTACAATTAAACATGCAAACACCATCTCTCCATCAATTAAAAAAAATTACCAAATTTCCACAAAACATTTATTAGAGAAAAGAAATGAATAGAAAGTTATAACACAAAATATGACACAAAATATTGTCAAAATCAAGAGTTGTAAAATTTGTCTTCACAATCTCTTTTTTAAAAAGGAGTTAAAATACAATTCCAGGAAAAGGAAATTCATTCAGAACCAAGATGCCATTACAAATTCCTTCAAAATTGTCCAACTATTTACTAAGTCTGCATTACTATTACTATCAATCCTCTCATCGTTCCTATCACCCATCCCTTCCCACTTGTGACTGTATGACTGTAACTATTGCTTGTATCCTTACAATTTATATTGACTGTTTCCTAGTATGATTTGATTGCTTATTTGTACCCTATGACTATCATTAAGTGTTGTACCTTATGATTCTTGAATGTATCTTTTCCTTTTATGTACACTGAGAGCATGTGAACCAAGACAAATTCCTTGTGTGTCTAATCACACTTGGCCAATAAAGAATTCATTCATTCATTCATTCATTCATTCATAGAAAGTCATTTCTCTCTTATGAACACCAGCCTAATTCCAGATTAGGAATCAGAGATGGAACGGAGAGTCAGGCTAGCATATGTTCATAACAGAGAAGAAGCCTCATCTCTGCATTGCATCCTCTTCTATCAAGAATCTTGACTTAAATACCGTACCTATATTGGCCTTGATTCTCTGGAAAAATTGAACAGATAGACTCAATGTTAAGCTCCCTGTAAAAAATATTTAGGTCTTTAAAATAAATTGGTTACATTTCCATCCTAAATAAACCAGAAGCTAGTAAAGGCTGAGCTTCATTAAATTAAAATGCTAAAAAAATAGGGATGAGTCACCTATAAATTTCAATAGAAATCTGGATCAGTATTCTGAACCAACCAGACTTTTCAAACATTCTTCAAAAAGTCCATGTAGAATAGATTACTGTAAGACTACGTAAAAAAAACAAAATTTATAGTAACAGTATCAAAATCATTGCTTTCAAAAAAATAAATAAAAGCCAGCTCTAGGAACATTAAGTAAAGTTATTTAAAGTCACTTTTTTTGAGATTGTGAAGAATGTATCAAGATACACAACACACATACAGACAAAATCATACATATGCTACAACACAGAAATGCATCCCAACATAACATTGTGAAGATGACCCACTATAATATTACAGTATGTCTGTATGAAAGTTTCCTTGCAAATTATATAACTGAACAGTAAATCTCCTATTTTACTTCAGAACATTTAATAGCCATCCATACCTATCACGAGTTTACAGAACATCATCTGACATACTTTCATTTTATGTACTATTCTTTCCAACAACATCTGAATAACTGATTCTGTTCTTAATTAACAGTGCTATATTTGTTTTTAGGATTACAGCTTGACTATCACAGACACTGTTCTCTTGGTTGTATCTTACTATACTGGGGAGAAGTGGACAGAGGTTCATAATCAGAGAATAGAACCATTTAAGATCAGTAAGTTGAAAATGTCTGGTTTGAGATATTTGATACTCTGCCATGTGCTAGTTCACTAAATTGTATGATATATTTTCCTGTTTTCCATTCCTATGATTCCATGTGCTATATTTCATGTAGCCAAAATAGCATTATGCAATGGAAATTAAGTTCCACCCAGAGAAAAAGTATAGCAGTCATTGTAACATATAGGCAACAGCTGTTATCTTTATTTTAGCTATCAGTGAGAGACATTCAACCAGTTAAATACAGTCTTTGCTAAACCAGTAGTGGAAACTCAAAGATAATGATAGCTTTGGACTGAAATAATGAATAATGATATGAAGAAGAAGAAAAAGGAAACATAAGTAGGTTATAATTTAGTACTATAATGAATGCTTGTAGCTTCTCAAAGCAACTGAAACACTCGTCCAAACCCACAGCTCAAATGATCATTCTGCCAGGATCATTGATGAAATGAAATAATGAGCACTGTGAATTTTATGCTGAATCAGATTAGACTCAGCATAACTATTGTTGTTTCCCAAGTTCTGGAAAGGACTTGAGACCACCATTATTTTTTCACGAAGGAATACCAGTTATACAGGCATTAAATAACCTCCCAATTCTGAGGTCCTTCAGATATTTTGCACTTATAGCTCCTTCAGAAATCCAGCCAACATGGTTAAAAGCCATGTGAATGGAACTGTGAAAGTTATAGTTGCAACATAATTAGAGGGTGCCAAGCAAGGAAAGTTGCACTTTAGCAAAGGAAAGTACTTGATACACTCATGATTAGATCAAAGTTCACTTGCTAACTGTCTATCCAAACTTCAGTAAAACTTGCCAGATGTATGTCTTCCTTTAATATTTGTTTTTAACTGATCTGACATCAAGATAATAGTGCAGGGACTACACAATCCATATTGCTCTCATAGTATTAAGACCAGGAACAAGCTCAATTTATCTCTTATCTTCTAATTTCAAATTCTATCATCTCCCACTGTCCTTATTATCTTTGAGGGCTACTCATCATAATGACCATACTATGTTGCCTAGATGGTAGATTTTATCTAGAGGCATCCGGTAATAATTCTGTTAACTTCATTCAGAGCAGTGGTGCTATTCTACCAGTTCGGCCTGGTTCTGGCATACTGGTAGCACCGAAGATCAGCAGAGACCAAACGGTTTTCTCTGAGGAGATGCTGTTGGGACCACCCCACTGCCCGGGATCCCATACTGACGTTTATTCCCTGCTTTTTTTTTTTTTTTTGAAAATTTTATTTGGGTTTTCACAAAAAAACAAAAAACAAATAAAACATCTTTTTTTGAAAATAGCATGGTCCTGGGTTATCCCTTCTTCATACAGACACAAACTCAATTTCATGCTCATTTTTGTGTTCTATGCCATATCTTATTACTGTTTTACATTTTCTACATAGTTTTTCCCCTCTTTTAATTTTCTCAACTTTATTTTTGATTATCTCATCTCAGTTCAAATCATTATATTTATACTTTTGTCTGTCCTGTTTCAATTTCATATTATCTTTTCTCATTAAACAAATTTTCCCCTGTAGTTACTAATTGGAGTATGACACCTTTATATCTTTTAATTTTATCCATTCAACTCTTATTTAAGCTTCAATGTATACCTTTAAGATTATAACAGTCAATATAATACATAACTTCCAATCGAATTCTGCTTGGTACATTCTTAAAATACGCACTATATTCTTAAAAAAAGATCATATATATTTTTTTTTCTTAAGTTTTCGCGGGTACTTACATGTATGGCATTCGGCTTTGCTCGGGTATTTCCCCATGTCATAGTAGCTGTGCTTTTAAAGTTGTAGCGACGTTTCAGCAGAATCTTATCTGCCATCATCAGGCTTCTGTATTTCTTTTTCTCTCCTTTCCTGCTTTTAAAAGCTTTTAAGTATCCAGAAATCTTTATTATCCCTTTCACATTTTATTTTCAGCTTAAATGCCTATTAATGTCAAAGTGGATTTTTTTTTTTTCAATTTCTTGCTTAAGTCTCTTAGCTGTCAGTATAGGGAAGGGAAGAAAAAAAACAAATCCTTTCCTTTTCCTCTCTCCTTCACTGCTTCTGAATCTTCTTTGGGAACAATGCTATTTTTTATAGTTTAAATTCCAGGGTACCTTACGTTGTTGCTTTTTCAGTTTAACCTGGTCAACCAAAACTTTCTCTTCTTATCTTCCTCCTGCACATTCTTTTCCGGTCAAGTTCTTCTTTGAGGTGGCCATTTCTGACCATCACTGCAACCGCCTTCGGGAAAGGGAGTAATGGCCAGCTGAGGAGGAGAGATGCGGCAGTCAACCCTGCTGGCAGTCTTCCCCCTCTTCACCACCTCTACAGGGTGGCTTAGCCCCGAAACCAGCTGGCTCGGGGCATTCTGGCGGCAAGCATGGATCGAAACCACACACGATCGCAATTTCAGTCTGTCGGCGAAGGAACTCAGACCAGAAGTCCTTTTCTCCCTGCTTTTGAAGCACAGCTGCTTTGTGCGGCACAGCAGATTGCCACACATCAGCTGATGAAGAGACAGGGACAGTGCAGGATTTCAAGAGGTGAGTCGGAAAGCCTCTGCGCCTGTGCAAAGTATGCATTTGGCGTGTGCATGCAAAACACGCCCACCAAGTCGTGCCCACCAAACTGGTGATAAACTATTTTGAAACTCACCACTGATTCAGAGCAACATCTACTTTCCCAGAATGTGCTGATTAATACCAGCCTAGTATGGATTCTATCCTCTGTTATCTTCCACTGTTAAATGAAGCTGATCATTTGTTGTCATGTAAAAGAGCCAGGTTGTTCAAATCTGCCCCTATATCACAGCCTCCCCATTTCTGTCATTCTGATTACCCCCAGATGCTGCTGTGACAATTAAGGTCTCCAGTGACAAAATTTATTTTATCCTTAATAAATGTCTTACATTCATCATCCTTGATCTTAGTTAGTGCTGGTTTGCACACTGAAGTAACCATATAGTTTCTCAGTGCTGTAGTTATTACTTCTATTTTATTTATTTCTGATATTGTTGTAGACTTCATAAAAACTGCTCTGCCCTACTGTCGGTGGGACCTCTCTGCTACAAGCCACATGCTCTGTATTTTAGGTCTCTGATAGTTGTCTCTGTGGAACTGCTGTACACACAGGACATTGCAGTGATATATTTGGCACAAATACCACAACAGTTCTTCCTTACAGATAGGCAAGCCCTCAATGTTTACTGAAATAATAGTCATCTGCGGACCTGAGAAGGTCCTTTTGGGGATGCACATCAGAGGTGGTATTCAGCAAGTTCTGACCAGTTTGGGAGAACTAGTAGCGGAAATTTTGAATAGTTTGGAGAACCAGCAAATACCACCTCTGACTGGCTCCGCCCCCATCTATTCTCTACCTCCCAAGTCCCAGCTGATCAGCTGGGTCTTCTTTTGTTGCCCTGCAGCGGAGAACAGAGCTGGAAAGCAGGTTAATGGGGTGTGGAGAGAATGGGATTTTGCAGTAACCTTTCCCCAGGAGTGGGGAGGGAATGGGGATTTTACAGTATCCTTTCCCTGCCATACCCACCAGCCACGCCCACAGAACTGGTAGTAAAAGTTTTTGAAGCCCACCACTGATGCACATAGTGTCACAGGTGAGAATGAGGACTTAGCTATGTTTGGGATACTTTTGAATTGGAAGCCAGCTATAAGCTTTTGCCCAAGGGATGTCTGAATGAGTTAATAGCACTTATTTTTGGGGGAGACTGTTTTCATGTCCCACTTTCTTCAGAGAGGCTCCTTTCAATCAGAAGTTTATTTACCTCAATACCCTATTCCAATATGACTATATCTCCAGCAAAATGTGCTATACCCGAGAGATGATTAGAAGATTAGAAGATCACCTAAACCAAAGTAAGTCTGCCTGTCCTGAGAATATCCGAAGACAATCTGCTCAGCATACCATCATGGTGTAAAGTTGGGGGTGGAGAATGCATATACTGGAAAGCAAGCCTTCTTTCTGTTAGTCCTTATAGTCAGGAAGCACTATGAGCCTAGTGATATGTTTGGCTCCCTCTCTTCTGGTGTTTAAGATTCTAGTTTGTTTGGTCTTTATGCAGACTTTTGTGGCCCAGTTGTACAGGTGGATCATCATATATTCTTCCTATTCTTCCTCTGATTTTATTTATTTATTTAGAACACTTAAATGATCATCTAATTGAAACAGTATGACTCTGGGTATCAAAAACATTATTAAACAAAGATATATAGGAAAACAACACACCCTAGCTGACTAAAACTATATACTGTATTTCACCAGTTGGGAACTCAATGCTAATTCAAGCACCCATAGAAAGAATCAAATCTTTAACTGCCTTTTTAAGGAACTGCAAGCTTGAGCCATGATTCCAAAGTGCAGGGTTTGCCACTATGGGTTTCATAAGCACTTTGACTTGCATCTGGGAACCTATAGAGACCTAGTGCACTCATGGAGTAGAGGAGTTACATAAACATAATGAGAAATGCCCATAACAAGCCCCACCATTGCAACTGAACTTCCAGATGGTCTTTCAGGACAATCGGATGTAGAACACCTTGCAATAATCCAACCAAGAGACTACTAATGTATCGGTATCTTTGAGACGGTCCAGGAACAAGTGCATCTTATACAGATGCTTTTGGGCCAGGGGTGGGATTCTACAGGTTTGCACCTATTCACTAGAACCGGTTGTTAACATTCTAAGCAGTTCAGAAAACCAATTGTTAGAAGAAATTACTGGCCTAATCCTGTAAGGAAGGCAGGAAGGAAACATTCTGGTGTTGCTTACAGAAACTGCCTCTCTGTTAACCCTGATTGCATTCTTGGCAGGATTAGACTTCCTGTCTCAGGAACATCTCTGGGGGTTTTTTCCTCTCCTTTGCTGGTTCTTTGCTTGTGTGGAGTGACCTTTCAAAGTTACATTGGCACTGAAAAATGTGACTTATGACCATTTTTCACACTTCAACTGTTGCAGCATCCCCACAGTCTTGAGAGGCCAGGTGAGGAGATGCGTCCCTTGATATAGTGATATTGAGTTGGCCACACCCAGCCAATAACATGACCACCAAGCCATGCCCACCAACTAAGCCACGTCCACAGAACCGGTTGTTAAAAATTTTGAATCCCACCCCTGCTTTGGGCACACTCTTCAAACAAGAACTGTGAGGCCAGAAAGACTCCAAAATTGTACATTGAATGTGAGTGAGATGGTGAAAGCCTACTCAGAATCAAAGTTGAGGTCTCTACACTTCCAGTGCCTTAGGGCTACACTTAGTAATTTATAAAGCTGAGCTGGAGTCTGTTTTTCCTCATTCAAGCTTCTATTTCATGCCTTTCTATGATTTGCATTGTTGTTCCCTGACGAGAATCATGAGATTGGCAAGTATGAAAATGTGAAATATGAGTAATTTTTTAGGAAGTAGCAAACACTACATCATTTGACATCTTGAATGGGAGGGTCGGTCAAAGAAAATGCGCTTCCAAATGTTTCCAGCAGCAACAGCTCTAAGTTAGAGAGAAGGGGGTGGGGTGGATTTTTAAAAAGCCCTCTCTTCCTAGTTCTCTTACTGCAGCTGTTGTGGCTGAGTCTATAGAAGCAATAGCCCCAAAAGGAATCCCTGTCACACACATGTGCACATACACATTAAATGTTTCCCTGGTTTGATTTTGTTTGATGTGGCAAGGCTTCTTAACTCACAAAAATATTTCTCTTAGGATAGCTCCAGCAACAACTGGTGTGAGTTAGAGAAGGGGGTAGCATGAGCACATTCTTCCTCCCCATCTCCTTGCTGTTGTGACTATGTCCCCAGCAAGTGGCTACACAAAGGCTCCACAAACCACAGGAAGTATCACTTGATTCCTGAGTGTGCAGTATTATTTCAGTTCTGCTTCTTAGCTGGATAAAACTTCTTTGCCCATCAAAGTGTTCTAATTCAAACTCTCTGTTTGTCTAATGATAATTGTAGTAGATTGGAGAAAAATTAGGTTTATTAGGTAGTTAGGACAATTACATCTCTTGCTTTTGGACTGTTGCTTTGTGGCCAACTTTGCTCAGAAATGGGGGAAGTGGTCAGAAAATAATTTTATCCTTATTGAAGTTTGTGATAGCCACAAGATTTAAAATATACAGTATGCTATTAAGAAAGTTAGTTATCCATTTATTTTTTGCTTTCAAAAATAGTCCAGCTTCAGCCTCCTTGCAACTTTCAACTGGAAAATGCCCACAAGCCTTCCTACAATTTAACGTGGACACTTTGTGTTGTCTCCCACTACCTAAATGGAAAACTGGAATATGAAATTCGGTATAGAGCAATTTCTCCTGGTGAGGTAAGCAGGAATATTTCTTTGTGGAATGCAACAACTTTGCTACCCCTGGTTATTTTTTATTCTGCAATTCTGCTTTGGACACACAATAAAATTATAAGCAATATAGTGTAGGAAAACAAAATAATACTGTACAAGTACAAAGGCATGGAAGAAATATCAACTATTCTTGAAGCTTGATAACAATCGGCTGCACCCCACATTTTTGGCTTACTTTACATACCAGTCTAAGCTGCTCTATACTTAACCATGCTTTGATGAATAAAGCACAGTTAGAATAATTGTATTGTCATTTTGAATATACACTAATTGGCATATATTAAAATAAAATTTCACATGCACACAGCTCTCAAAGGGTCACCACCTCCAATATATACTACATGAACATGACAAAATAAATAAATACAAAATTATGCATTTTGTACACATATAGTATATGACCCACACATATTATATGACACAGAGAAACAACACAATTTGGATGTATACATGTACGTGCAAGTTTACCAGATGGATGGCATAGGGAACAAAGCTGTTACACAATCTGCTAGAAATACTTTGAAACCTCCTCCCAGAAGGGAGCAACAGAAACAGACAGTAAAGTGGGTGTGTGAGGTCTCTAACAATGCTTTGAACTCTAAGCACATAGCACTTATAAGCAGTATCCTGAATAACAAGAATTGAGCTTCCTATAATCTTCTCGGCTGTCCTTACCACTCTCTATATGGACTTTTTATCTGAGCCACTATTGCCACCAAACCACGCTTCACTAAGGATGATGTGTGTAGAGACCAATTCAGATTGTTAGTTATCTGCTCCCCCAGATACTTAATACTGTTGACCACATCTACAGTTGCATCCTTGGTACTGAGTGGAGTATGTCTATGCCATCTCTTTCTAAAATCTACAATAATCTCCTTTGTTTTATTCACATTTAGAACCAGGTTACTTTTATTGCACAGTCCACCAGAACCTTCACCACTTCCCTATAAGCATCTTCATTGTCGTCCCAGACAAGACCCACCACTGCTGTGTCATCTGCATACTTCACAATATGATTCATAGCAGACTTGGCACAGCAGTCATGGGTCATCAAGGTGAACAGTAGGCAGACTCAAGACATAGCCTTGTGGGAACCTCTGCTCAAATAGATGGAGTTGGAAGCTTTTCCTCCAACTTGCCCAAACTGGGGCCCATCAATAAGGAAATCCAGTATCCAATTACATATAGGAGTATTAAAACCTAATAGGCTCAGTTTGTTCATGAAATGCTGAGGAATGATTGTGTTGAATGCCAAATTAAAATCAACAAACAGCATTCGCACATGAGTATACTTCTCCTCCAGGTGTGCCAAGCTAAGATGAAGCACACAGGAAAATGCATCTTCTATAGAGCGGTTCTTTCAATAGGCAACCCGTAATGAGTTAAATGTAGGGGGAAAGCATGAAAACATATAGTGCTTTATTAATCTTTCAAAACATTTCATCATAATGGAAGTGACTGTGACTGGATGATAATCATTAAGGCATGTAATTATATGGGGTTTTGGGGTACTTGTACAAAGATTGCAGTCTTAAAACATGATGGAAGCATGTTTTTGAGACATCTTCAGCTGGTCAGTTGGCTGGGTTCATATATGTTAACCCAGATATTGTGATTTATAAATCAAGATTTAAGGTTACTTAGTTGTCAAATTCTAATCAATTGTGACTTAATTGTCAAGCTGAATCTGCTAAATCCGCAGTAATGGCTTCATACAATGTATAAGCCAAGGTATTGGTTGTAAAACTGGGAAAAATTAAAAGCTGACATATTTGCCTAGCCTGAATTGATACAAGAGATATCCAGTTTCAAAACTTCACCAATGGGTTCCATAAGAGTTGACATACTGATAAAGGGAGCAAGGCTTCGGTCATGCTGCTTCAGCTGCCTTGTTTTTTCTTTTATATCCTCCTGCACCCCCAAATGCTACTGATCCCCACTTATACTTTGAAGCCTTCAGGGTGATCTAGCTCATCTTAATTTGCAAGGTTGCTAGGAAGATGAAATGGGACAATGGGGAGAACTATGAATAAAACCTTGGTGCTCCTTGGTGGAAGGATCTTTCAGTGGTAAAAAAGGAACATTTTTCCAATTTTAATCTTGATAAGATGGATCTTTAGTTATTGCAAATTTTAAAAATAGAAGTGGTGCATTATTTATATAATATTAGTTTGTGTGGTTTATTGTATTCATGGAGATACACCCACAAATTCAGAAGGAACTGAATTCTCTAATTGAGCACAGTTGAAATGTGTTACATCCCTATAATACCCAGGTTTGGTGTGAACTGTAGCCTAACATATATGGAGAAGATAAGTCTGTCTAGAAGCCACTGTAGGTTGGGCAGTCTTCTTGTAGTCAATTAGTTGCACTGTGTATTTTTGTATGTGTATGTATGCTTCTGTGTATGTTTTCCAGTCACTGAAATCTATAGCTAGTATTGCAGTAGTATCATTAGAGTGGCCAAAGCAGGAATATTTAAAGGTGGGAGGGATATATTTTACGCCTTAAGACCTATAGCTATAGGGCAAGAGTCTTCAAACTTGGCAAGTTTAAGACTTGTGGACTTCAACTCCCAGAATTCCTGGGACTTGAAGTCCACAAGTCTCAAAGCTGTCAAGTTTGAAGACCCCTGCTATAGGGCTATGGATTCTACATCATATTTTGGTGGGAAATATGCAAAGGTTATATATACTACAACTACACATGTCAAATATCATTACTTTTGATTTCATTTTGCAGAATGACACAATCCTGCCCATAACTCAAGATCAGAAATGGCTAGTAATTGAGAACCTTTCTCCTGACACAATGTTTGAGGCGGCCATTCGGGTCAAAGTAAAAGGAATTGGATTTTACAAAAGCGTATGGAGCAGATGGAGCACGCCTCCTTTAAGATGGAGGACAGATCCTGAAGGTAAGGTGCATAATAGAAGGCTTGGGTCATCTCTAGAGAACCTGTTGAGATGATAAGTCTCAAGAACATAAGTAGAAGTCTTAAGAATAATGTTTAACAATAATGCTTGACTTTAAAAAGAATTTTAAATAAGAAATCTGGTGATGCACATATGAGTTAGAATGTTGGAGGGAAGTTTCAGGCAAACAAACAAATCTACAATTTAATGTACAGCATGTTGAATGGGCACATACATCTCACACATGCAAAATTAGGGACAATTTCATGCCTGACTACTCTTGCAGGTGTTTACTCAAAAGCCTAGTTTTCTTAAAATATTGCATTTATACACTTGAGATTTTTAGTCCATGTTCACAATCTTTTTCTTAGGAATGAACACACTTCAGAAATGTATTTATTATAATATTCATATAGTGCCATCTTCCATATGGTTTAGATGGTTTATAATCCTAACATATTCTATAAAACAAAGCAGTGAACATTATTTTAAAGCAACGTCTCTAAAAACACTTCCATTAAACAAAACAAATTTAAATGAAAATCTGAATTAGGAAGTGCTTCTGACTGGATCAACACACACAGCACCTCTCTGTTGTTAATTAAAACAGCCAGTCTTTTTCAGGCTTCAGCATGAGCTGGAAAAAAGAGTAGTTGAGCCACACGGTGTTAATGTGCCTCTTTTAAACTTTTGCATTCAAAAACTGCTAAATGTCAGATGTGTCAAAGATTGGATTCAGACCTTTTGCTTCAGGACACAAAAGGTCTCATGAGGAATTTTTAATCAGTATACTTTTTCAGGATGGGTTCCCAACTTTTGGGACTACAGGATACATCTGTAATTTATAAGAGCAATTATGATATAATGGTTATGTGTTGGGTTAGGATTGAACTAGGACAAACACAAGTTCAAATCTTTCTTCAGACATGGAAGGTCACTGAAAATATTGAACTAAGAAATAGTTCAACCAATCCTAAAGAATTGCTGATGCGGACAAAAAATAAATGGAGTTGATATGCTATTGCCATTGATTCCTGAAGGAACAGTGGGATATAAATCTAATAAACAAATATTACCTTCAATGTGCACTCCATTTTTTCACACAATAGTTGCTATTTTTATCCTAAAGCTAGTGCAACCAAGGGTGTCAACAGGAGAGGTAAAAAAGTGTGACTGGTAGCAACTGTGGCAAATGTAACAAAAGTAGAGCCTTGGTCATTCAGTTGTGGTGCCATCTTGATTTTTTTGGTTTCCTCTTTCCCATGGGTGTCTCTGGGTATAGATGGATTTAGAATTGCAAATCAGTTCTTTGACTTCAGAATGCTAGGCTCCAACACTTAGGTTAGATATAGACTGATAGTACCCAAACCCAAGTAACTTGTTCACAAAACTATTTCAAGTCAAAGATAGAATATAAGTTCCCCACGCTCAATAAATTAGTACCTATAAATGTACAAGGAAGGAGACAATGATGATTGTCAGAAAATAAGTTCAACACAAATCCAGTCAAAACATAGAACATGAAAAGCATAGGCTAGCAGCCAATCATCTTTTTAAAAAAAAAGAAGAAGAAGGGTTTAGCAAGTGTTCTTAGAAATAAAGCTTGTGCTGAAGATTAGTGCTTCCCTTTACCACATCTCATACTAATTTTTATTGCGGAGGTGGTTAATCTCAAAAACAACAAAGAGCCTGATGAGTTTTTTGTAAGGATCATGATGCACATTAGGGAGGGCTGCTGTATACCAAAATAGGGCCAAGGGGACCAGTTCAGATCTTCAATCAACTCTGAACTTCATAGGATGGTTTGGAGCAAACAACACTTATCTCCAATAGGGATGTAAGTGGTAGAAAGAAACATTGTATCTTCTACTATTTGAAGAAAAAGCAAGACCAGAATAATTAGAAAATAATTACAAAAGCAATAACTTATAACTTATAAAAAGTTATTTCACTCTTATTCATTAAACAAAAACTCAAGTCTGCAGTGTTGTATTGAGCTGTACACCCAGATAAGATCACCTTATCCTCAACAAATAGCTAATTTCTACTTATTTGTTTCTGGTTGTTTTTGGAGCATCACAACTCCTTCCAGTTATTGTATCCACTGCCGGGATCATCATTCTCATCTTCATCATTTTCTTGGTGATTGTATCTTCAGCATCAAAACGGTAAAAGTGAGCTGAAAATTTACTTTTGTCCTATTGCTAGTTTTATGAAGAGCATTGTCTCCAGGTCCATTAGTGTAGGTTTCTACTTTGGCAAAATTTCAAATTGATAAGATGTATTCATACATAAAGTAAAGGGTCCATTTAAAGACAGAAAAGTTTTATTTATTTTTGAAAATAGCAATAGACTTATATACCACTTCACAGTGCTTTACAGCCCTCTCTAAGTGGTTTTGCAGAGTTAGCATATTGCCCCCAACAATCTGGGTCCTCATTTTACCAACCTTGGAAGGATGGAAGGCTGAATCAAACTTGAGCCGGTGAGACTCGAACTTTTGAACTGCTGGCAGCTGGCAGTCAGCAGAAGTTGCCTGCAGTATTGCATTCTAACCACTGTGCCACCACGGCTCTGTATGTACTGACAGGCAAGGGTGCTTGGCCATTCTTTTATTTGAATCAAAAATGCCCTACATGTTTAGCACACACTTTTTCTTATATTTACGGGGGATTTTCTCAGAGACTATTCTCTGTAACACTTTCTTGATTGACAATATGATCACATTAGTTTGTGTGACTACTTGAACATTTCAAAAAGCAAATGTCTATGGAGATTCTCAGTCATCCAGGTCATGGTTGTCCTAAAGGTGCTTTTTTTAAGAGGCAACTGGACTTTCTGTTTTTTCTTTGAAGACGTTTCACTTCTCATCCAAGAAGCTTCTTCAGCTCTAACTGGATGATGGATCCTTCCATTTCCTCACCATCCAGTCAGAACTGAAAATGAGAAGTGAAACGCCTTCAAAGAAAAAACAGAAAGTCCAGTTGCCTCTTGAAAAAAGATTTCAGAAAGCACTACACAGAAGAATCCACCTTTGGAGAGACCTAAAAGATCTTAAACCTGGTTCAAATGTCCATGTAGTTGTCAGGTAGAAGTAATTACATGGGAACCCAGGTTGATTATTATGATGGACATTCTAAAGCGGTTGATGTGGTCCAGATGTGGGAGCTGTAGCCCAATGCATATGGAGTCATATAAGGGACAGCTCCATTAAAGAATAAAAATGTGGTCTCTATCATCATATCTGTTCAATTGCATGAAATCCTATGATTTAAATGTTTCTTTGCTATGTAAAACAGAAGAAAGTTTTGGCAACATATGGGATAAATAAGATCAAAGTATGAGTGTAAACATAAGTGATCATCACCAACCTTTAGTTGCTGCCCTTCATATATTTTGGAGTCCAGGTCCTACTATCCCTAATTAGCATACTTAGGAAATAGAAGCCTAGCCCATCTAAAGAACCACACTAGCAAATATGGCCAGTTGTTTCTTAAAATAATAATGAATATTGGGGAAATTTAGATCTTTATCTTCCCTTCACCTTTTGTGACAAAGTAAGTGCTGCAACATTTTGTCCTTTGTTCCACTAGATTACATCTTTTAATTCTGAATATAGTTTGTATTTAACTTTTGTCTAATGAAAAAATAATTTACTTTTCTGAAGTTCTGAAATCTTATACTGCAGAATTTGTAATTTCTCATTATTGTGAAGTTGGATAGCCACCATCAGGAAATATGGCCATCTCAGTCTAGAAACCAGAACAACATTATAAATACATTTGAGAAACCCATACTACAGTTTGCTACTATTTAACGGGATTAGCCCAAAAATACCAACACCCAACCTCTAAAGCAGGGCTGTCAAACTCACAGTCTGTGGGCCAGATGCTTCATGCACTGGCCATGCCCACACCTGGTTTAGTGAAGGGGGGGGAATAGTGATGCATCATATGATGATGCCATGACTACGCAAGTTTGACACCCCTGCTCTAAAGCATTATGAAAAATATGCAAAAATAAATAGAGAAATGTACTGTTTTGATCCAAATCTGCTGTTTCTGTGCTTGCTTGTGACTGTTCTCCAAACTCGTACTCACAGTACTTTTCATTCTCTTCCACAATATGCTTGCTTTAGATTTAGAAAGAAGTTTAATATCAATTTGCCAAATCCAGCTAAGTTCTTTCCATCTCTCAGTGGTATCCATGGAGGAGATATCCAGGTATGGAGGTGGGATGGGGGATTAGAAACTGACTTCTATTTGGAAAAGAGAAAATAGGCTAGATTTAACCTGATGCATGCTTCTTACTGCACAAAGAGTAACAGGATTAAATAATTAACCTAAGATGAAATTTAGCAATACTATTGTTAATAAGTAATATTTATTACTACCAAATAAATGGAGAATCAACATGATTATGTCTTTATTATGCACAAAATAAATTGTAAAATAATTTACATTATTTTAAATAATGTAAATATTGTACAATAATGATTTTCCTTAAATTAGTGATCACAGATACAGTACACTGTAATCACTGATTCTTGGTGAAATCAGTGTAGTAAACAAATCTGTTTATTGTTTACTAACTGAATGTTGATATTTGTTTAGCAGTAGGCAATTGCCTTATTTAGTTTTATCAATATTACTGATTTTATTAAAATTGTATATATACTTATCAAGAAAAAAAGGCTAAATAAATATTTACCCACATTGTATGCATTTTTGTAACTAGTGCTACTTTAATCAATGGTTTTGAATTAATTGCACAATTTTGAAGTATCCAAATTTCTGTATATTTTGGGATTCTCCAAACTGTTGGAGAACTTTGAAATGGGTTGTGTGTAATTGTCATACATCCCTACATTTTACTTGGGTGTATGTATTTAGATCAAAATACATCTTCAATATCAACCTATCATATTAGCAAATTAGCAATGCAATGAATAAATTCAGGAGGTTGAACTTTTTCTAGCCCTTCCTTCCCATCCCCCCCTTGTCATATATGGACATGCTTTATTTTTAAGTGTAGTTTCTAGCTCTAAATAGTACAGAATCATAACATTCCGCAGGAACACTTTACTTAGAGAGTATAGTGACAATTAAAGTTGTACTTATGTCACTATCACTAGCATAATAAGAGTCTGTAATAGATGACAAAGGTCAACTGTCTGATAAAATCAAAGCAATCAAAATGATGTATAATATTCAAAACGTCACTTCCAAAATTTAGGTCAAACCACATGTTTGGCTGAAAAAATATAATAAAAAT
Source organism: Pseudonaja textilis (assembly GCF_049901715.1). NCBI lineage: Eukaryota > Metazoa > Chordata > Lepidosauria > Squamata > Elapidae > Pseudonaja > Pseudonaja textilis. The sequence continues at coordinate 49,551,456 of NC_141994.1, forward strand.
AAACTAAACTGGGAAGCCAATGCTGCAGTTTTAATTTTTATCAGAGTAATAGGAAATGTTTAACCTTTGCTTTTCTCTTCTGAAACAAAACTGAAACAAAAGAGGGAAATTGCCTCCGTTCCTTGCCAACAACACTATTCAAATAACATTTAGCACTTAGAATAAGGTAAAGGCCAACATTCCCCACTTCAGTTAAGTTAAAGGCCCTAAGATAGTTGTTAGAATGCATAGGCATTCTAAAAAGTGTCTTTTTAATGTCATCAATATGCAGTACATCTGCATCACAAACAGTTTTTATTTTTCTAAATGGATTAGAAGTTAATTTCACAATGTATTCCTTTGCATGTACACAAAATGAAAGGGTAACATTAAGATATCTACCCATATTTGCAGAATAAATGTTAGCAATCTAATTAAAAGCTGTTCTGCACATTTATTTAAAAATGCAAATCTGGTCAATTCTGTGTTAAATGTGTCCAAAATCATCAGGTATCCCCCTTTTTTGCAAATCATTTAATTCACATATTTAGTTTGGTTTAAGGTTTAGGAAACTTAAAAGCTCCAGGGAACATCCTATGTATAGATGTCATGAGAAGAGAAGAATAAAGTTAATGTGCTGCATAGCAATTACCTCAGTGAGAACATCCATTCACAATGAGAGTAAAAATGATTGCTTTTATCTACTTTAGTGTAATAAAGGAAGGGTCATTTGATTTAGGAAAATGTTATGAAGAATTTCCCATCACCTCTTAACCTCCTCTGTCAGTCATTAAATGGCTTTTAGAAGAATCAAAGAGACTGTAGAGGGGAGTGAAGTCATTTTACTTCACTTTTAGAAGAAAGAGATTGTAGGAGATGACAAGGCTGAGCCCAAGGGAGAGGTCAAATACATCTTAAGTCATGAGTCCCTTCACCCTTGCAAGTGATCTAAGTCCAGCCACCTTGAATTCATTTCTATTCTTATTTCCCATGCATTTCCTTTAACGGACACTTGACCAGTTTCTTGTAGCAAGCTTAAATTTAAATTTCAAATACAAAGTTGTCCTATTTCAGTCTTCTCCATTCCAGTATCTTCTAGTTATGACCATGCTAGCTGGAGTCAAAATATCTGGAAGACACTAGGCTGGGAGAGGTTGCTCTTGGGAAATATGGCACTTGATATTATTATCTATGAAATATACCAGACAGATATGTTACAGTTCAATTGCTTTTGGGAATGGAATAAAAGTTCTTGAGCAGCTATATGTTAAGGTATGAAGTCTGCACTGCAGCTCATTTTGAATACTAATCCCCCTTTCTGTACTTTTCCAACCAGCAGAAGTGGTTGTCCTCCCCAGCATCCATTACTTCCTTCCATGTTACAACTGAAGCTCCCAATGTCTCTATGTTAGAGATAATGCAAAGTTGCAGCAAGAAGTCCTACCTTCTCCCTCCTAAGCAATACTTCACAAATATCGAGGACATAACAGAGACCAGTGGACACTCCTCAAGCAGCTGCTTTACGAACCGTGGCTATTTCTTTTTCCATCATCTTGACTCCCTTGAGATTGATTCCTGCAAGGTGTATTTTACCTACGATGCTCTGGCTCGTAGTGAAGATAGTGATTCCTATTTCCACAAAGAGCTCCATAAAGCGAGTCACAATTTCCCATCATCTACCAACATCATGACAAACCAGGAAAATGATACTTCTCTTCAAGGTTATTCAACAGGCAGTCTTCCATCAGGGCGTGACTTCCCAATAACATCAGCTGTAAACCAGAATGAGAACACAGAAGAGGGAATTCCTCTTGTCTTATCTTCAAAACCCCCTGAGCAGTATTCCATAGATGATTTAAGCGAGCCAAAATCATTTAGCCACAATACTGATAGAATAGAATTACTCAGAAATGAAGAGTTATCTAACAATGTTATGGGAAATAACAGGTTCATGTTTTCAAATCAAGGCCAATCCAATGATATCTGCAGAACTGCATCCTCTAGCCAGATCCCTAGTTCCTCAGAAGCCTATCTGTCCTTGCGGGATCTTCAGCGACATTATAGTCATCATTCTGTCTAAGTCCATGATAGGAAATCATTTTTTTCAGTGCTGTTGTATCTTCAAGAGGTCACTAAATGAATGGTTGTGCATTGAGGAGTATCTGTAAATTTGGATGTAAATTCTCCATCAAATATATATCGTGGAAATCCAGATCCAAATACTGCTTCTCATGCTTTGGATCAATTCATGTTTTGGGTCTTAGGTATAGCAAATCTGTTAATTAGCACCATGACTACTTAGCACTGGGATGTCAAACTTATGTTGTCACAAAGGTGTCACATGATGTATCAAGGCTTTTTTCCCATTTGCTAAACCAGGCGTGGGCATGGCCAGCCCGTGACACATCCGGCTCATGTGTTCTGACCAAGGCTTCCTAAACTGTAATTACGTACACACAAGACTTATTTTATTGCAACACTGGGAATTGTTTTCATACCCAGCTGGAATTAATCTCAAACAGTCCCCCAAGATAAGCACCCACCTTTCTTTTCTGTGAAGTGCTGCCAATAACAGAAGTATCAGATGAACTAGAAAAAAAACTCAACTGAAGTACAAAAAAACCCAACCAAAATACAAAGAGCTTCAAGAATGAATCTGAACCGAATGAACTACTTCGCTTCCTGCAAGTTTCATCATCTTTGCCTAACCTTTATACCTTATGGGAGGGGCAATCACCTCCCAGCCTTACTCCCGAGTCGCCCCTTTTGTTTCAGCTGCTCTTGCCTTCTAGTAGCTCTGCACACACATGCACTGGGAATAGGCTCTCCTGGGTCCTCTGCCTCACTGCTGCCAGACTCAGAAGGCAGCACCCCACTCCCAGATGGCCCTGGCCCCATCTCTGCATTGGACGCAGGACCCTCATCTGAGTACCCTCCAAACTCCTTGACTGGTCCCTGTTCTTCCCCACTGTCTGATTCCGCTGCCATCTGCACCAGCTGCCAGCGAACCACAACACCATGAGGTGGGAGTTTGACAGCCTGATTTGATTTCTGCAAATCTGCTAATTAGTACCATGACTAGTTACCATTATTTCTGCATTCATTGACCATTGCATGTGTATCCTTCAGTGGGGATGGGGTCATTTAATGCAGCTAACTTGAAATTTGCTTCTGATGTTACCTGGAGAAGTGGAGTGTAGCTTTGACAATGCTGTTTTACCTCAAGTAAATGTCTACAGTTTTAGAAGGAAGAAGGAAGACTCCACTTTTTGTCCTAAACGGCCATATAATCTCATGCTAGCAATATCTGCTAGATGGTCAATCAGACAAGAAACAATCCAAAGAGCAAACTAGGAAGGTAGATTCTTGTTAGTTTGTGGCCTCAGCTCAAGGTTTCATCATCAACATCTTACAAATATCAAGGCCTAATTATTTCTCGAATAACTTTTCCCATCTTGGAAATTAGACAACTCATGAGAAATGTAGCTTCCAGTCATCCCCCATTTTTTGTCTCACTAGAATCCTGAAATGTTTATTTGAATGTTGATGGCAAATTGCCAAACTTTAGCTGCATTATTTTTTATGTTTCTTTATTGAAACTTATGAAGTTGACAGATACCTCCAAAAACCCCACACTAAAAAATGTCATCCTTGTATTTTTGATGCTTTCATAATCAGCTGTGGGATTCACATTTTTTGGGTTCTGTGGGCGTGGCTTGGTGGGCGTGGCAGGGGAAGGATACTGTAAAATCTCCCATCAGAAGTGGTATTTGCCAATTCTCTGAACTACTCAAAATTTCCACTACCGGTTCTCCAGAACTGGTCAGAACCCACTGAATGCCACCTCTGATCATAATACCACAGACCCTGCACTCTATAAAGGTTGAACACTGTAAAGTGTGGCCTGTTTTTCTGTCAAAACGTAACAGAATGGATAAAAATTGCTTATGAAACTCTTATAAAAACTGTTTTATGAGAAATTGGGGCAGAGTTCTGCCCAGTGACATTCAAGTCAGTCTGAAAAACTGAAATCAGCATCTAATTGAAACAAGGTGGGATTTTTTTAAAAAAATAGTATTATGGTTATTCAAAGGTGTCTTGCTGACTTCCGGATCGTGCGCGGTTTCTGCCTGGGCTCACCGCTGGAGCTTCCCAAGCTAGTCTGGCTTCGGGGCTAAGCCACCCTGTAGAGGTGGCAAAGAGGAGGGAGATCCCAGCAGGGTCAAGGGAAGCCACATCTTTCCTCCCCAGCTGGCTAAACTCCCTTTCCCGAAGGCGAACGAGCGGTGGTCAGAAATGGCCGACTCAAAGAAGCACTCATCCGGAAAAGAAAGTACAGGAGGAAGTTAAAAAGTGAAAGTTTTGGCTGACCGGAATAAGAAGCAACAATCAAGGTATCCTGGAATTTAAATTTTAAAAAGATACATCGCTCCCAAAGAAGATTTGGAAGCAGCAAATGAAAGTGAAAAGGGAAAGTTTGTTTTCTTTCACTCTCCTTCCTTACGTTGACAGCAAACAGAGATGAATGAGAAATCGGAAAAAATGGCTTTGGCATCAAGAGGTAATTAAACTGGATAATTAAATGTCAAGGGGACAATAAGGATTTCTGTACATTAAAAAAAAATTTTTTTGCTGTAAGTGGGAAGGGAGAGGAAAAGAATAAGAGTAGGATTTGGAAGGAGGAGACTGCCTGGAATTTAAAAGAATCTGATTAAATTCTAAAAAGACTTCTAAAAGATACATCTTAACTGGAACTTTGTAACTAAATAGTAACCTCAGGAAGAGAAAGTGAAAAAAGAAGAAAGTGTTAAAAGAAACAGCTTGTGTGTATTTGGATTGCTTGGTGACTTTGGGATTTTTGGAAATTATATTTGAATGACTAAAAACACTTGGGTGGTTGTTTGAAAAAATTTTTACAATGGCATTACTTGTGGATGAACTGAAAAGGGAATTTAAAAAATATAAAGAAGAGGAACAAGAAGGGAAGGGCTCTCTTGGCTCCGTTTTTCAATTCTTAGAAATGGAGATTTATACCTATGAGAAATTGCAAGAAAAGACTATGCAACAAGAAGATTGGGACAAAGAAGAAGCCATCTTTGATGAACAAGTAACCTTACTTAGGGAAGAAGGGGGAAAGGGGGGAAAGAGAATGGAGACTTTAAGACCTAAAAAAACAACCAAAAAGGGGAAAAATAAGGTGAAAAGGGGATATAATGTTAGAAAGCAACAGAAAAAGGGAACACAGAAGAGGGAAATGGAGGTGGAGAGACAAGGGGGTAAAAAGGGCAGAGAGAAGAAGCAAGGGAGGAAGGAAGGGAAGAGAAGCTACCAAGGTGTGGAGCAAGATGTAAAGAAACAGGACTTATTTAGAGATAATGGGTAAAAATTTAACTGAAAAAGTGATTCTGCAAAGGTACATAAGATTGCATTGTTATATTTGTATTAGAAATTATGTTAGAAAATTGGAAATAACATATAATTAAAAAGTGGGATAAAATACTCAGTGTAACTCAGTGAAACTTTTGTGAACAAAATAAATGAAATGAAATAAATGAGAGAATTGAACTAGGAAGGAATGGGAACATTTTAATGATATAATGTTTTAAAATATGAGTGAAGTGGGGGGAAGCAACTATGGAAAGTTTATAACTGTTCCCATAGAAATATGATACTTATTTGAAAAGTAATGTGTAAAATGTTTAAGATTTAAATGAATACTAATATTAACAATAGATTTGAATTGGCATGGATTTGTTGTTTTAATTATATATCTATATTTTTTTCTTTTTAAAAAAATATAGTGTGTAACTTTAAAATGTACTAAGCAGAATCCGAATGGAAGTTATGTATTATATTAAATGTTATAAATTTAGGGGAAAGATATAAAGGCGTCACAATCAGTGATTACAGGAGAAATTTTGTCTAATGAGAAAAGATCATAGACAGCTGGAAACAGGACAGACAAAGAATATAAGTATAATGATCTGAATTGAGATGAAGTAAATAAAATAAAATTAAGAAAGTTAAAAGAGAAGCTATATAGAAAATGTAGAATGGTAATAAGATATGGAATGGTATATAAAATGAACATGAATTTGCATTTGTGTCTGTATGAAGAGATGTAACCCAGGATCAGGCTGCTTTCAAAAAAGATGTTTTATGTTTTTATGTTTTACGTTTTGTTTGTTTATGTTTGTTTTTAAAAATCAATAAAAAAATTTTTTTTTTAAAAAAAGGTGTCTTGCTCTGTGTTTATTACATTCCTCTCCTGTCTCTTGTATGCAAGTCTTGGAGGAGTAACTATAAGATAATTTCTGCTGCTGTTTTCATTGCTCCTTGCTCTGAATTTGAGCACTTCCATATCATCATTCCTTCTACTCCCCAATCCCTGAAAAAAGTTTGAAGACATTCAGCAATTATTTCCAAATTTGTTGACCTGGTAATGCTGAGCAAGGGTCACACTGCTCTCTTCTGAGTTGTTACAGTCCCGTCAGCAGCAAAGGCAAACAGAAAACCCAGTTTGTTCCATGAAGGGATTAAAAAGCCATCAATTCACCTTTCCCTTTAAAAGTCTTCTCCTGCATTTCAGAAACCAAGGCAGAAGACTCAGCAGAGGAGGAACGAAGCCAGCCATAAAAAGCATAGAGCTGCAACCTCTCAAAACATAAAGGAGCTTCACAATGCTTTCAGATACATTGACTCAGTTGTCAAGAAGGAGCATTATAGGGCCACAAGGCTGCATGTGGAGTCTAACTTTTGTTAAACTGCTTTATACTGTTTCATACAATAAGCTGCTTTATTGTCTGTGGATTCCCTTAGGAGCAACACCTTGGCTTGAGTCTAAATATAAAACTTTTTTTTTCTGGGTTTTGATATGTGTTGCTAAAACCTAATAAAGATTTTATTTTTTAAAAGTTCATGGAAAGTTCACCATTTACTTCATCTTATCCTGAGCTGAAATCCATAACAATGTTTGGGGACCAACTGGGGATTTATATTTATTCCATATTTTCAATATGGTATGTCAAAATTATTTTTGAAATCCACATTAACTTTCATTTTATTGTACCATAAATATCCTTGCCATTTGAATCTAATATTGTGACCTTCTAGCTCTAAAAGTCCAATTTCTCAGCAACATCCATTATTTTATTCAGGCCCAAACAAGAAGCAGAAAAATACAATTTCAAAGCTGGTAAATGCAATCTCCCTTTTTTCTATCTGTCTTTTAACACTTTGTATTTAACTTGTGTTTTCCCCATTACTCTATAATATATCTTTTTTGCCATTGTTTAAGTGCTATATCAGTTATCAAAACAAGTAATATCTGAAACAAAAACATTGTTGGCAAAAGATTTATTTTTATCACAAATATTCTCCACAACACTGACTGTTTCAATTTCTTCCACCTTGATATTTCTTTCTTAATTTCATCCCATGGCTAACCATAATTATTTGAAAATATAGGTATTACTATTATAAATATAGGTATTATCCAGGTATTACTTTGTCTGTCTTTCCCATCTTCCCCTCTTGTAAGAGACCAGCTTTATTTACAGGATCAGGGGTGGGATTCCAGCAGTTTAGCCTGGTTCCATAGAACCGGTTGTTACACTTCCCGGTAGTTTGGAGAACCAATGAAATGGCCCCCTGGCTGGTCCCACCCCTGTCCACCCACTTCTCTGCTCCCTGCCCAGTCAGTCCTTATCGTGCATGCGCAACATTGCACACATGCGTGACAAGCTGACTGCATTCTAAACCCGCCACCCTGCCCCTCCTTATTTCGGCCATGCGCCATCGCTGCCTGCAGTCTGCCTTTGCCCATCCGCCAGCCATCTCTGTCTGCCTTCCACCATGATCTCCCTAGGTGAGTGAGGCTCTGAAAGCCCTAGTTGCCTACCTGCTGCTGCTGCCGCCAGCCCCAGTTGAGTCCCGACTTCCAGGCTGGCCTAGGCCATCACCACCATTTCGCCACCACCCTCAGTGCTCATGGCCTAGCTAGCTACCCACTATCCCTGTCTGGCTTACTTAGCCACCAGGGCCACCCATGCAGCTCTTGCAGCCTAGCAAGGTTTCCCCCCAACCATCTATAGCCTCCAGCTTACCTGGCTTGCTGGTGGAAGAGAGGAAGGCAAGCCAGGGCTGACCCGTCACCGCTCGGGTCCCCACCAGCCTTCATTTCACCTCCCCAACTGGATTCTCCACATCTGCTTGGCCTTGTCTGCTAGAGGTGGGGGTGGTCAACCAGGGAGCCCCTTTGCCTGCCGCCCCTTCCCTCTGCCACCCGCCAGCCTGTGCGCTTTGGCTGAATGCAGCCTGTATTTATGAAAAAGTCAGGCCTCGCGAGAGTAGATCTTCCTTGGAGGCCCAAACTCGGCTAAAATGCTTGGCCAGGTGAGAGAGGGGCGGCTGGCAGAGGGTAATGCAGGTGGACCCGTGCTTCCTGGTTGCCTCTTGCACACACACCCCGGCAGCCATGAGCCTTGACAGCTGCGGAGAATCCGAGCAGGGAACGAGATGTGGGCTGGCGGGCAGCCAAATGGTGATGACTCTGCCCTGGCTGGCTCAGCTTTCCCTCTGCCATGAGCCACAGGAGGAAGGTAAGTTTTCACTTACCTTCAGTTGGGATGCTGGCGGGGTGGGCGCTTGTGGGAAGGAAGGAAGTCTCACCCCTGGGCCCTTTGTTGGACCCGGAAGCTTTGCCTACCAGGTTTTCCGGGCAATGTGGGACCGGGTGCGAACAGACAATCACACCCAGTCCCTGGGACTCTAGGAGACTGGACAGGAAGAACATAAGTTAACAAGCAGTGTTGGAAGTGTGTATGTCTGTGTGTGTCTCTGTGTGTGTGTGTGTGTGTGTTTCAGGTGGGTCTGCTAGCTTTAGAAGGAGAGAGGGAAGGAATAATGGAAGGGACAGAGAGAGAGAGAGAAAGAGAGAGAGAGAAAGAGACAGAGAGGGAAAGAGAGATGGGGAGAGAGAGAAAGAAAGAGTGAGAGAGAAAGAGAGAAGGAAGAGACAAGAAAGAGAAGAAAGAGAAAGGGGAAAGAAAGAAAAAAGGGAGAGAGAAAGGAAGTGAAAGGAAGAAAGGGTGGATGAAAGGGACAGAAAGAAAAAGAAAGGAAGGAAGGAAGGGAGAGAGGAGAAAGTGAATGAGATATATGAATGGATAGATAAATGCATGGAAGGAGGGAGGGAGAAAGAAGACTTTTTGAAGCAGCACAGCAATCTAGGCTGGCCTGCAAGGGAACTCGGAGGTCATCTAGTCCAACCCCCTGCTCCAGTAGGAGATCCTTACAGAATCAAAGAATTGCAGGGTTAGAAGTAAGTGTGTGTGGGTGTGTGGGGGTGTGTGCATGGCTGTCAAAACTCCAAAAACAGGTCAAGTAGCTCTTGGGAGATCAGTCCTAAATTAGAACACTTGCTAAGCAACCGGCCATTAAGTGAGGACCATTTATATTTGGTTTGCCAGTCACATGGCCACCAGGCCACGCCCATCCTGTCACATGACCACCAAGCCACACCCACAAATTAAGCCATGCCTACAGAACGGGTTGTTACAAAATTTGAATCCCCCCCTCTGTACAGGATGAATCTGTTCTTCAAAATTAAAAAATTAAATGCAACATTGTAATGAAGTGGGGTGGGGAGAGACAAAAATGAGCTGAATTATTTTTTTTGCAGGACTTTCTCAGAAATGTATTATTACTACTGTTTTAATTATTTTGCATTTCATGCAATTAGCTAACTTGAGTTTTTTCACATGAGAAAAGTGGGGTCTTTAATTATATATTTTCAATATTCATAAACGTATTAAATGTTCTTTTTTATTCCTTGTGAAGTGAATAGAGGGAAATGTTTCACAGTTTTGTTTTGTTTTAAAGTATTTGCAGTTGGGATATTGAAATCTTTGTTTGATTAGACAAATGATCCATCTTTCATTTGATTAACAATAATTCTCGTGGAGCAACATAACCCAGTTCCCATGTGAAAAATCTGATAATTATCTTCATTGTATCCCTTGTTTGAAGAAAACATCAAGTCATTAGCTAAGGAGATGGGTGGATCAGCTCATTTAAACAGGGAGATCTGCACCTGTGCCTAAAACTAAAACCAATTTCAAATACAAATTCTGTCAAGGTTTGTCAGTCTTCCTCCGTCTTTGAAGCAACAATAGAACTGCCATAGTCATGCAGTGTGGTGGTACTTTTAATAATAGCACAATGAAAGAGAATAAATTGTAACACATCATTAGCATACTTTCCATTGTGCCCATTCTTCTAGTTCATGATGAATCAAGGCCATTTATCTAATCTTCTACATCAACAGTACACAATCAGAAGTTTCCAAGATTTCATGTGCCCACCCCCCCCACCCCCCCAAAGTCCTGGCTATCTCTTTAAGAGATTTTGATGTAAGTGATATTTTGAATGTGTCTAAAGGGGAAATTTTAAGTACTAGGCTAGATTATAAACAGGCTAAGTATAGTTAAGTTTAATATAATGACAACTTTAAATGATTCAAATGGAGCTTTTGTTCTGCCTCCAAACAACCATTTTGGAGTGGAATCCATAATACACCACTCAGTGTTTGGCTGACCCAAGATCCTGGTAAACTGAGAGTAAAACTTTTTAATTTAAACTGGAGGAATCTTTCATTAGGATCTGATCATCAATTCCTGATTTTTTTTCCATAGTGTACAAAACAGGCTACCGTACTATGTGGATGAAGGTGGTGGGGGCTTCTTCGCTTCATCATATTTTGTCAATCAACAACTTGTTTATGTATATTTTCTGCTTTTCTCAGAACAAAGAATCTCTGAAAAAAAAATGAGGTTAATGTTACAAGCACAATAGTAATTTGAAAACTGCTTGCCAATTGCAACAACACAGAGGTTACAGCATTGAAATGACTTGATATTTCCTGCTTTCCTGTTTTCTAATCACAGCAAGCTCTCTTGCTTGTTGTAATTGTTCTTCCCATTAACATTCACACTCAATAAACACATTCCCATCTGATGCATTTTACATAATAAGAATCTAAATATGCAGCCAATTTCTAATTTGCCACATGATTAGTAGAATGAACGAAATGTTATTTATCAATATACCTACATTAAGCCTAGCATACTGCATATGAGAAAAGTTCTTTACCCAAACAAATTTGTGATCTAAATATCCAGGAGAAATCTAAAATCTAAAATCTGGGAGAAAAGAAAAGACTATTTGACTACATTTAGTTGACATTAAGACTTGGATTGAAGGAAAAGTTTAACATCAATTCTCAGAAACTATTATATAAAAGTAGAGGAAGGAAGCAAGGAATGTTGTAGGTCCCATCCCCTAGAGAGATACAGATGGTGGGACTCAGAAGAAGGTCCTTCTCCGTGGTGGCTCCCTCTCTCTGGAGCATCATTCCCCCAGAGATTAGAATGGCTCCCACTCTAACGCTCTTCCGGAAGGCTCTGAAGACCTGGTTCTGCCAGCGGGCCTGGAAACACAGAGCAGGATGGAGCCCATTAAATGGTGCATGTGATATGTTGTTGCTGGGGCAGGGTGGCGGGGTAGAGTGTTATTTCATTGATGATTTCATTATTTCATTTATTATTGATTTTCTTTATTAGTTTTATTGTTTTTATATATATATGATATTCTTGTAAGCCGCCTTAAGTCACCATGGAGGCAGCAATATAAATTTCCAAATAAATCAATAAGTGCATTAAAAGGTACTGCAGGTTTTCTACCTCTGTATGATCAAATCTTTATCAAAGCAATAGCGTGGGCTAAAATGAAATCCAAGCAGTGCAGTCTTTAAATGAGTAAGCACTAAAAGAGGAGGAGCTGCTGTTTTGTTTCTTGCCTCCCTTAGAGAAAAGATGTGCAAACAAGAGAATGGACAGACAAATCCAGGAAGAACAGCAGGGGCACAATAAAAGTGTTAGCAGATACTGTATACCTGACTTGGCAGGTATCTGACAACAGGACTTCCAACACTGTGGCAGAATATGTACGTGTTTTTGAGGGAGATGATTTAAAGAGGCAGGGCCACACAGCCTTTCAGTTTTCTTTTCTTATTTACAGATTCTGCAATACAGTGTGGTCTGTTGCTTCCTTCAAGGCAAACAGTACATTTTTGTCTCTCAAAGAAGCACTTAACACCTCCCAAATAAAGCCACACATGTCCTTTCTAGTTACCCAAAGGATCCAATTGGTCCAGGATCCAGACCATGGATTCTGCATTCTACAGAGTCCCACTGTTTTGAAGATCAGCACTGCAAGTAAAATCCAGATGACTTTTCAAGATGTTGCACTAGTCAGCAAAATCTGTCCAGGTGGAATCCAAACCAGAGCAACACGAGTGATTTCATTGGTAGAATGTTTGGCAAAGATGTCTGTCAACAGGTATTCCTGCCCTTCCTTATCTACCAGGGCATGAGCCATCTTAAACAGAGCCACTGTCAGACACAACTGGACAGGGAAACCTTTACCTATTATTATTATTATTATTATTATTATTATTTATTTATTTATTTATTTATTTATTTATTTTATAATTGTTTGTGAAATTTCTCCTCGGGACAGATTTAGAAATGGGAGAAACTTCATGCCTCAGATTTCTGTGAGATAAAATGTTAACACTGTAATAAGGAACCTAACACGATTTTCAAATGAGTCAAAGATAATCACAAGGCTGCATATCTGACTTGACTTTAAATCTTTTAGATCTTTTAAGATAAGCATTAGATCCTGTGGCCATCCACATATTATTGTAACTTTACTCACTGTTTTAGCCATTGATAAGGCATGTGTGGAATTCAGTAACTATTGGAGGATTTGCATTGCCCATCTGGCAATGGCTTAGAAGGAACAGTCAGCAGACATTTCAGATGATCCAGAGATAATGTTAAAGAGCAATGTGAAACCAGTGTTAGTTTTAGTTTAGTTAGAAGGGAAGGGGAAAGGGGAAGGGAAGGGAAGAGAGAGGAAAGGGAGAGGAAAGGGGAGGAAAGGGAAAAAGAAGGGAAAGGCATTAAATGTTGCTTCCAAATTCTCTTATATTGGTGGCTGGCTGCTTCTTAGACCAGCTTACAAAATCACCATCTTCATAATATTGTTTTTTTAAAAGGAGTTTAAGAGTTCTGTCTTCTTTTCTTATTAGCACTTGATTGCATTGAACAGCTGGAGTACTGATTCTTTTTATTTAGTTTTAAATATATCTAAAAAGGACTTTTTATTTGTTTCATATTTTCATATGTCCATCCACCTTGCTATAGCGAGTAGCCAACAATAGAGTAAAAAAACATACAAATAAAAACCAACTTTGTTTTTACCCTTTTTTGTCAAAATTATACCTTACACATTCACTTTTCTCTACAGAATCCTTCTTTGGTGATGTCTCCCTTTTTCTATTTTCTATTTGTGTCCTTCTTATTCTTTGAAACTTCACTAAGCTTTTTATGCAGACACACTGGTTTCTGTTGCTGCTGTCTTTGAGGGTTTTTTCTGTCAATGGAATCATTTGTAATTGTGCTTTGGGTATTTCTTTGCTTTAGAATCTCTCAACCACCTTTAAGCTCACTTCCCCAGTGTCCAGTTTTGGAGTCTTACTTAGCATTTCTCTGAGTTTATTAAACTCTATTTGCTTTGAAGTTCACAACATGTTGATTTCACTCAACTCCACATTTCCTTAAAATCAAGAATTTTGGCTTTATTTATTATTTTCTACCAATGCTGGAAGCCAAGGGGTGTAACTAAGACAGGGAACAGTTGCTGGGCAACTAGGTAACAGCTTCTAGAGCAGGGTCCAGAGGGAGGGAGAGGTAGGAGCATTATCCTCTCAGTTGCAATATCTATTTAATCTTTCACTAACTACTTCTGAGCTCTTGAGGGCCATTAAGTTTTCTAGTTCTCTGTTTTGCTGTTTGGAGAGGTATCAGGTCACTTGGTACTGAAAATTACTACAATTTTCTCAGGAATTAACTATATCAAACAGGTATGGTGGTGCTGTTGTCTTCGACAAACCTGTTAAACCAGCATAGCTGTTAAGTGACACAGAACTTTTGGCCGACAGCCATGTGATAGACAATTCCCAAGACCGGCTCTGCTTTCCATGGAGCATAGGGCAAAGGCCAAAAAAGCAGGACAGAGGATTGGACAACTCATCTCAGTGAAGACCTTGGGTCTGAGTAAATATTAAATCTCACCGGTGTTTACACATGGCTTTGTGTGTGCCTCATTTTGGATGAGCCTGTATCAGGTGAACAATACCAGAGAAAGCTTCAAATAAGGTAAGACCATAATTTTATGTTTACACCAGTGGGGAGGGAGAGTTGTATGTGAATGTGGGTGTGAGTGGGTATTTATACAATTGAGGGAGGGGGGGAGGGAGGGAGGAAAGGAAGGAAGGAAGGAAGGAAGGAAAAGATTAGCTGTTAGTTGTTGGTAGGAATTAGCAATTACGCAAAGCCCAAATTATTTTCTTTTACACATTTTGTTATAGTTCTACCAAAAAGAAAATACTGTGTATTTTTGTGCATTAATAGGAAAAGCAAACTATTGATCTGCAATCTGGACTGCAGAGGCTATAAAGGTGGGAAGTAAACTGTAAGCGAGGGGGGAGGACAGAGCAGGTGGGAGTCCTGTTTCCCTAGGCCGCTTGCAGAAGACAGCATGGTTGAGGCAGTTTGGGGAGAGGAACCGGGAGGGGGCATGGGGCTTGTGGACCTTAAGATGCCAACTTTTCTCTCCAGATAATTACTGTCTATTTAATAAAATATGTGGTGAGGGAAGGAAGAGGCCCCGAACTTTGCTGAGGGGAGGAAGGCTGAGATACGTTCAATTTTTGAAGGGAACCAATGAGGAAAACTCCTAAATATGGGTGCATAAACAACCCCACCATTAATAATATAGAAGAACATGAGGAGCTACCTAATATTGGGTCAGAGTATTGATTTATCTACGCTAGTATTGGCCTTTCTGATTGGCAGCTGAGATGTCAGTGGAGATCTCTCCCAAACTGGTTTTTGGCAAGGTATAAGTGGATGGATTACTGAATGTACAGTAGATGCTTGTGTATCCCTATATAAGGAGATAATGACCAGTAGACTTTTTCCTGCCTTAATTCTGGTGGTGATATGGTCGAGAAACTCTGTCACTTCCACGTTTGGATCATGAGAATGTCTTTGCTGAGCCTAACATTTTAGATTTTGTTATGGAAAGCAAAAAAAAAGAAAAGAAACCTGGATAAAGGGAAAGCTTGAAGCCCAATTATACTTCTGGAATTAGCCAACCATGTAGCAGTAACTTATCCCAAGATCAGTTTTAATTGCCCAGAATAACTGCTTTTGAAGAACTGATACAGCCTCATCTCAAGAAGCTTTCCCAAACTTGATGCCCTCCACATGTTGAGATTACAGTTTGCAGCATCAGCTGTATTGATTGGGAATTCTGGAAGTTGTAGTCTTTGAAATTAGCACACTTAGAAGACATGGACTGGTTTTATACTCTTCAAATTTTTGTTCAGTTGCTATTTTCACAATGGGACTGCTATATAATATTAAACTTTCTGTGA
Organism: Pseudonaja textilis; assembly: GCF_049901715.1. Taxonomy (NCBI): domain Eukaryota; kingdom Metazoa; phylum Chordata; class Lepidosauria; order Squamata; family Elapidae; genus Pseudonaja; species Pseudonaja textilis. The sequence goes on from NC_141994.1 coordinate 49,567,003, forward strand.
CAAGAAAAGGCACAAAGGAAGAGCATGTAATAAATATTTCAAGAGGACAATTTAATCTTTCTCTTTTTCACACACACACACACACACACACACACTATACCAAAAGGAAAACAAAGGGAGGCATAAGTTTGTTTAATTTATTTCGGGTCAAGTATAAGCATTGTCAGAAGTGCATCCCCTGATATATACAGGTAATCCTCGACTTACAATCACAATTGAGCCCAAAATTTCTCTTGCTAAGTGAGACATTTATTAAGTGAATTTTGCTCCAATTTTACAACCTTTCTTGCCACAGTTATGAAGTGAATCACTGCAGGTATTTAGTCACACGGTTGTTAAGTGAATCTGGCTTCCGCATTGATTTTGCTTGTCAGAAGGTTACAAAAGGTGATCATATAACCCTGGGACAGTGCAACCGTCATAAATATGAGTCAGTTGCCAAACATCTGAATTTTGATCATGGGGATGCTTCAAGGGTCATAAGTGTGAAAAGTGGTCCTAAGTCACTTTTTTCAGTGCCATTGTAACTTCAAATGGTCATTAAGTGAACTGTTGTAAGTCAAGTCTACCTGTATTTATGGTAAATTTATGAAATCACTTTGATTAGTAATATTTCCCTTCTGGGCATTGTCATAATGTAGTGAGCTTTTTTCTGTTCTCCTTGCAGGGCTAATATTGAATTCCATGCCTCGCTACTTAATTTTTTATCCTATCATCAATATGTATATAATCAAATGACCACGAAACTATGCAAAGGAACGGCTTATATGCTGACGTGTGATCTGATCCAATGTACATTTACACTAAAAGATGTCCATATGTTTACTGTGGCTTATTCTCAGATAAATTTACAATGAATTTCAGCCTTTCAATATTGAATTTCAGTAGGTCACTCCAGGGGGGAGGAGCAGTTAAGATATTGCTCTGGGTATTTATGGTCCTTGCTTTGATCCTTGAAGTAGCCTGCAGCCTTCAGATGTAGCGTCAGATGCTAGCATATATATAGTACTGAAATAAAATTCAGTGACATGCCAGTTAGCTGCTGTTTACTGAATTGAGAAAGACAGCATTTTGTCGTCCCCTACTCCTTTTATTCCTTGCAGACTCAATGTACCCCTAAGCATAAGAAAGTAATACTTCAACATTCTTGAAATCATGCTTGCTTCAATTTTTCCTTATCTATAAATGTGCCCCAGAAGTATTTAGGTGGGAATCTCACATATTTGGAGAACATAAATATAAATCGTGGATCCTAATTCTTGCTTTGCTGTTTGGTAAGGTAACCATGACTGAGGGAGAAGAACAGGAGGAAGATCCAGTGGAATCACCACCACAAAACAGACAGAAGAATAAAGCAATTATCTGCCAACGCTGCATCCCACTTTTGATACTCTTGGTGCTGTTGGGAGGAGCTGGAGCAATAACTTGGTATTTCTTAGGTAACAAATGCAACACATCATTCTTTGTATTCCTGATCCAATATTGGGGGTCAAGGAGAGAAAGTGCTCAGGGAAATCTTTGCAGGGAGAAGAGTCAGTATAGCTGCATGTGACCTGCCTAATGGCCACATCAAATGACTATTTAGTTCATCTATGGTCAAGGGGTACAAAAATAAAGTACAAAGATTATTTTGACATAATGTGTGTGTGTGTAGATCTTATTTTCCATTTAAGTCCAATATAGTTGATCTAGCATTTTCTAAGATTGCCAGGTAGCACACTTAAGGCAAGGAATTATTACACTACAAACACAACAAGATTTTTGCCTAGATTTCTAGTTACTTTGGGCCTATGATCTAATGGCAATGTTTGTAATCTTCCATGACCTAGAAATAATTAGCATCCATATCTCTTTGTGGCAGACTACAGACCATGGTATCTGAATTCTGCACATCTGCATTTCTACTCTGGCAGCTTGAGGATCATCAATCGGCAGTATTCCCAGGATCATGGGAGAATGGAATCCAGAGCTTTCTGGACAGAGAGATCAAAGATACAGAAGATGGTGGGATTTCATGAGTAAAATAGCATATTTGACTATGTGGTTTAATGGATATGAGCATAAACCTCGACAGCTTTTTTATTGGATCTGCCTCAATAGTTTCGTAGCAATATAACATGCAAAATTAAATATGTCCATATCTCTCTCCTATTATCATTTTCATCTACTCAGATATTGCTAATGTGTTTTGTACCTGGTTGTGGATAAAAATAATTGAAACATATATAATTTACATATATGGTAATCTTCATTAAAGCTTGATGACTTAGTTTCATACACTAAATGAGAGGTGACATGCATTGTTAAGAGAAACATACCGGTACCTCAGCTGATGATTTAACAATCTCCTTTACAGTTAAAAGAACTAATTCATGCCACTAACTTGGCCTCTTTCTACAACTCCAGTGCTGTCTATGCCTTTGGGTAAGTGAAGCATTATTAGTTTTTTGAGAGTTCATAGAACATGGATGGCCAGAAGTAGAACCTTATCTAACTGCTTTATAGATGCTCTGGTGTGCATCTATGCAACCTGGTTTTAGACTTTGTATGGACTTACTGCTCCATAACAATAGGATATTTGTGAATTTACACTTGTATATATAAGTTATTCTGGTCTGTGCTTCATGGGATGCAGGAAAGTATTATTTTCACCCAAAGAAATCTCTTCTATCTCATCTGAATTATAGTTTTGCATCTGGCCTTTTAATGATGATTTTTCTAGCAACTGCTTCCTGCCCTCCCTCTCACTGGGATTTGCTAGTCTGACACCTGCTTATATCTGCCTTAGATGTTGCAATATAAACATTAAACAATTTTGGATATATTTTTATTATGGAATTGGATAATTGGATTGAGTTATCTCCTGTGATGATTGGAAATATTCTAGCGTCCTAACTTAGTTATCATTGTTTCATGATATTTCTAGAAAACTAGAAAAGATGTGATAAATGTAAAAATTGTTTTTCTAATAGAGAAGGGTCTTTGACATGTTTCTTCTGGCTCGCCCTTCAAGTCCCAAAAGATCGGCATGTGGAGGTAGCAGTGGAAGAAGTAAAAGACACACTCTATAGTGAACTTCTTACCAGCTTCAACAGAACAGGGTTCATCTCTTATCAGAATGAATACAAAATTGATCCAGAATCTTTAATTTTATTGGGTAGGTACTAACTATATATCTTCCCTTAATATTTCCAAGAAAGCAGTTTCCAAATTTGAAATTCAGATCTCTTTATACTGGGGGGAGGGGAGTGCAATGACATCCTGTAGATTGGGATCATATATCAATATATCTACTGTATTGCCAATATAGAAGAAATAATCTTCAAGAGCAATTAATCTTCAAGAGCATTGAAAAAATATTTTTAAACCAAAATAATTGTAACTAGATTAAACATGCTAAAAGGTATACATAGGAGCCTGATCCAACTGAACATCCCATTGAAGTAAGTAGATAAATCTTCTACGTATTTTATATTTATCTGGTTGTCTGACTATTTCAACATTTTGGCCCTTTTGAGCTATTGGAATAAGTGAGAAAGCACTACAGGTTTCCTTTCTTTTATAACAAGGGTTATCTCTTTGAAAAGGCATCATTATTTCCAATTCTTTGAATTTCCTTATATGGATCCCTATATGGTATCATCAAATGAGTAGCATTGTTGCTTTCTACTAGTACTGTTTGAAGATGAAGAGAGCTGGATCTAGACCTAGGGTCTAGGCCTTTTCAATTTGTTTGTATTACTTCCAAAATAAGTAGAAAGTTTTCAAAAGAGAAAAGAATTTGAAAAACTTCCAGGGGTGGATTGTAGGTCAATAAATTGGTTAGAGTGCTACATTGATAATGGAAGTGTCTTTTCATCCAGGAAGAGATGATAAGATCTTTATCACTTGTGAGGTGCAAAGACACTTGCTTTTTACCTAAAGAGCAGCTGAAAACTTTTATATTTCAGGTATTAACGCCTCTGTGCAAACTAGAGTTGAACATCAATAGCCTCACAAGATCCTGCATCAGATTTATCACCAAAGTAATAGGTGATAAATCTTACTAAGGTAATAGTAAGACATTTTTTTCCAGAATGTCTTCTGAGGGAGAAATACTTCAACAATTTTGTAGGGAAAGAGCTCCCTTAATAATAATAGCAAATGGAAGTGTTATTTACCTCACATTCTTTAGTCTGAATTGCAGCATGAAAAGCCCAGGAGAAATGATTGCATATTAAAATTCAAGGTATTTGCACAAGTCTGTGGACATTTCATAACCGAGTAGAACCTCACACTCCATGAGTGGGCATTTCTGCAGCACTCTCATCTCCCTTGCTGCTTTGCATACAGAAAGAAATTGAATAATGAGAGTGAAAGAGAAGGAGATTGAAAATGGGGCACTTGATCTCCATGCTGGACTTCCCAGATGATCTGCAGTGTTCTAAAAGAGTGAGGAAAGCCTTCCCTTTTTTACTCAGAACTAGAGAGTTGGTCCTTATCTCCAGATCTGCTTTCAATGTTTGTCACATATTTATTTTGCAAGGAGGCTTGTGCAAGGCTGACGATTGCATTAAAGTAACTCTATTATTCCTCTAACTTTTTATACCAACACAGAAATCTAGCAGCATTATATCTGAAGGCTCAGAAAAAGTGAACAAATGGTTAATATTCTTTCTAAAATGTTATCGTTATGGTTATTTTGTCTCCCTTTTTATTCATGCTAAGCAACCAGGGACCTCCTTAATTGCCTCTTGCTTGGTTTCCCTTCTCAAAATAGCTGATATTAAAGACTAATGGAAAGTATTTTTGCTTTACTTACCTAAACCATTTTCTTTCTATATTTTTTTCACCCTTTTGCTTCAGTGTTACATCCTCTTAAGTTCTACAGATAGCTTTTGCTCCCTGTAGTGATTTATCAATGCATTTGATAAATGTGTTTATCAATACATTTTTTAGTGAGTGTCAAGATGCTTCTTCAATCTATCCTTCAATGCTTCTTTCTTCCTGCCCCCCCCCCCCCAAAAGGAATTTGGTAGCATTAATTACAACTTGTAATGCTTTAGCCACTTTTATCCTCTGACACTGCCTCCCTAGGTACTCTAAGGCTGGCTAGCATGCCTGGCAGAGATTTTGTATGTAAATTGGGAGAGGAGGGGGCAGAATTTAATTCAGAGGTGAATGCTTCCATATTTTAACAGGCAGTGCTTCCCATATATCGTTTCAGCATTACAGTATAAATCAAAGGATTGCTGGAAATTCATGAAAATGCATATCTTGAGTCAAAATCAGCACATTGGACAGAAAGGTTTCAGAAATCAAGTGGGATGTAATCAATTTGTTTATATATATGTGTGTGTGTGTGTGTGTATGTGTGTGTGTATGTATATACAGAAGCCTGATGATGGCAGATGAGATTCTGCCGAAACGTTGCTACAACTTTAAAAGCACAACTACAATGACGTGGGAAAATATCCGAACAGAGCTGAATACCATACATATGTATATGTATATGTATATGCATATGTATATGTATATGTATGAGATTCAGTGGTGGTAAGCTACCGGTTTGGACTGGTTCTACCGACCTGGTAGTAAAAAAGCCTCCAAGGATCAGCTGAGAGGATAAAGAAGAGAAAAGTTCAGGATCAGTCCTCCCACCCACCCCTATGCTTTTCTCTTCTTTATCCTCTCAGCTGACTGGCGCTGCAGGCCTCAGCTGGTGTGTGGAAAGCTGCGTGCATGCATGATCACCAAACCTGTAGTGGAACAGGTAGGATCCCACTGCTGATATGATCATAATGATGATGATGATGATGTTTGTATCATTAGCTCTGGCTGTGGCTATTCAAGCCTGCAGAAAAAACTCTACCTTGAGATGTACCAGTACTGTGATGGGTCAATATAACTGCTTGCTTTATTCCCATAAACTCAGCAGTAGATACTGGCAAACATCAAGGTGGATAAACCACTGACTGGAAGTTGCATGACTAGCATTCTGTTAATGGGTCTGTCCCTAACCTTGGGGGCAACAGACAGTTCAGGCAATGGTAGATATAGAGTCTGGCAGCACTGAACCTTTGATGGCCTTTGTCAATGGAAGACTCACCTTTGACCTGCCAGTAATTTTTCCCAAAGTTTTTCAGGAATCCCCAACAGGCTGTAGCCTTTTTGGATCATTATCAGTCACCGGATACCCTACAAGAGACAACTGCAATACAGATATATCCTTTGTATCAATATGCCACCTCTGCAATTTCAAAAAATGCCATAAGTAATATAATTATAATCATTTTCAAACTATATGGCTTGTTTTCAGGTGGTGCAGCTTTTTCATCCTCAGGTTGGGTTTCCATACCTCATGGATTCCACATGTTTTGTGCTGGAGGGCACCTTTGGAATATTTGCATGTGTTGTTGTGAAATTCAATTTAATCCCTTTAATTTGCATGGCCACCCACTCACTTCGACATTAAAAACAACTTTAAAAATCAATAATAAAAATACAACAAACCAATACAAATAAATGTGGTTATTATAAAGATTTCCTCATTCACAAAATGACTGTCATACTAAACCAGCTTGTTAAAAGCATTGATATACTCACATAGTTCCTGTCTGGTGTACCATGCCCACTTTACCAACAGGATGATTCCTACTATCCCTGCTTATCTTTGTCCTTTATTTGGACAAATTGACACCCTTCCATAATCCTGGGCTGCAGCTGCATATCATGTTTATTTTCTAACAAAGTTTATTGGGCACATTTCAGGTCAAAGTTGTTTGGGGAAATAGTGATGGAAATGGAAATTGGCATTTTGCTCTGCAGCATGTATCTTCTTTTATATTCATATTTTTTTAAAAGCAAAAGGTCAGGTGAGAATGGGAGCCTTTACGTGCCGAGGGAGATGTCTCTGAGCATATTTGTGTCCTACTGCTAAAATATATTGTGATGTGACTTTATTGTAGCCCAACTTGTGAACCTATCATTGTAGATCCTGGTTTTGAGCTTAGAATGATGTGTGAAATATCCAAATGTATCTTCAAGATAGTGTGACTAACTGAATTAGCAGAATATGTGAAGCCATCTCTCACACTTTCCTTAAACTAATCATAGCTACCAATTCAGCTGTCATAGTAAATCTCTCATAATTTAAAGTAGGAGATGATGCCTATGTAGCTCCTCTTCTTTTGGCATCTATTGGAGAGGGAGGGTGATGCTTACAATGTGAATTTGCAGAATGTTTAAACCATGGCTTAGAAGTAGGTCCGAATTGTAGTGTTATTGCAAGACAGAGAGGAGTAAAGTAGACCATGAATGTGACTGACATGAACCAGAGCAAGGAGCATTAGGTAGTTTAGTTGTGGCATCTCATGTGTTTGTCTTCCTTTTTTCTTTTTCTTTCTTTTTTTTTCTTTTCCACAGAATCCAGCCTCAAAGACATAATAGTGCTGAAATCCACCTTGGGTAGGCTCTTTATTTCCCCCTTCTTTTATTCATTTAATTTATTTGGTTATGTTTGTTGCATTGTAAATTACAAAGTAAAAACTGTTGCAGACAACCCCATCAATTAATATGGCATCAGGGACCAAAATGAAATATTTTTGTAAAGTTATGTACCACTTTAATGTTGTGCTTGTGTTTTTATACTGATGCATTTTTAGCACAGGCTGACTTTTTATCTAATGTTTGTTAGTGTCTCTTTAAGTCCACCTTACATAAAAAGATGGTTAATAAGAAATATGAATCATAACAGCATGCATGATGATAATTCTGCTCCCGAAACCTCTTTCACTAGTTGTTTCAGCAAGGAACCTACTTTCACAAATTAAATGAAAAACATCTAAACATCTTAAAGCAAATTTCTTTCTGTATGTACCATGTTAATTGAGTGTGTATGTATGTATGTATTAAATGTGTACGCCACCAACTCTTTCCAGACTCACAGAGGCTTATCTAGTAGTGTAAGAAAACACCCAAATAAAGGATGGAAAGTAGCACACAAACAATTCATTAACTAAAAACAAAATGGTATAATATATAATAAATAAATGATGTAAATTGAAAAAACTCAGTCTTCATTAACTTTTGGAACCACTGATCACCACTGGAACCAGTATCACTCCAGGGGAAAGCTGTTATAGATATTTTCTAGCTTTATCTCATCTGGCCTTGTGAAACTGGGTTATGATAAGCAGCTTCTCCTGGAAAAACCTCTTTGCATAGGACAAATCTAGTTGAAATAAGTAGTTCAAGGATGTAGGAATAACTGCTTTTGGTGGTGCATATTAATAGATAGGTCTCAATAAATGGATACTTATTCCTCAGTGCCAGCAATAGGCTTGTTTTCCAATAACTCTAGTATGCGAAGGGCTCCATTTCCTGACTATATTAGCAAACATGGTGACATTTCTTTCCTTCTTGGCTGCCATATATATTTAATTTTGCACTATATTGTAACTTCTTTTTAAGTGTTTGATGTTTGATTCCCAGAGTTACTTGTTTGAGATGGGCAGCTATAGAAATTGAATGAATGAATGATTGAACAAACAAATGAATAAACGAATGAATGAAGGAATGAAGTCTTCAACTTGCACCCATAACTGAGCTCAGAATTTAGGTTGTTGCTAAGTGAGACATTTTGTTAAGTGAGTTTTGCCCCATTTTACGATTTTTCTTGCCACAATTGTTAAGTGAATCACTGCATTTGGTAAGTTAGTCACATGGTTGTTATGTGAATCTGGCTTCCCATTGACTTTGCTTGCCAGAAGTTCACAAAAGGGGATCACATGACCCTGGGGCACTGCAATTGCCATAAATGTGAGTCAATTGTCAAGCATCTGAATGTAAATCATGTGACCATGGGGATCCTTCAACAGTTGTAAGTGTGAAAAATTATCATGTCACTTTTTTCAGTGTCGTAATTTCAAATAGTCACTGAAATGAACTGTTGTAAGTCAAGGACTACCAATAAATAAATAAATAAGAACATGTTTATGATTCTCAGTATATATTAGTGCAAGTAAGGCTTCTGTAAATATACTCCAGGGCTGAAAGCTATTGTTGTGTACATGAAGGCTGAAGGTGCCATGATAAAAGGATGTAAACCCTTTAAATGGTCCTAGTTTTAAACCTGAGATTAGGCAGGTGGATGGTGCAGACTCATTTTCAATGGAAGAATGATTGAAATCGGTCGCCTTGGTACAAAATAATCTATGCGGGGTAAATTATACATAGATTTTGGAAATAAATCAGAATAGATTGTTAGCAAGGCTTTACATAAAAATAAAGAGCGGTGCAAAAAATTGGATGTATCAGTTAAACAAGCACATCAAAAGCCCTGGTTTATGCAAAACTTATTTTCCCCCCTTAAAACTGTGGGTGGATTAACTGTATTTGGTTTCTTCCATGTCATCTCTTATCAACTGCATAGTGTATTCTTCAATTTTGTCTGTGTCATCTGTTTAGGCTGCTATAGGTACAGCTACATCAGAGAGGATGTAGTTCTAAAACTGAAGGGTCCAGACTATTTAGCCTCCAGTTGCCTTTGGCATCTCCATGGCCCCAAAGGTCACATGATCAAGCTTCACCTGGAATGGACTCTCTCAGAATGCAGGGACCGGTTGGCAATGTATGATGCTGCTGGGCCATTGGAGAAACAGCTCATCACTTCGTAGGTACCCTTCATTTTGTAGCAGCAAAAATGGGAAGCGGAGAAGAGCAATCATGAGTTCTATATCTCTCTCATAATCCACTTACGTGAAAATTTCAATTTAGGTTTAGGATATACAAGAAATTTCATTTTGCAAAATGATGATCCAGATAATCAACGGAAGTAGTACACATTGAACTCATGAAAAAGCTACTAATGATTACAAATCCTGTAGAATATACTAAGGTGGTTTTCCAATCTCCAGAGCAATTAGTTTTGGTTTTCATTAGTGGCAGGGAAAACCAATATCTGGTGCAATTTCGTGTGGCGATTGGTTTACAAAGCTAGTCCTACACTGATCCTTGAAGTTAAAATCAAAATTAGCATTCTGGTGGATTCTAACCACTCTTAGCCATGTCTTCTACACACTGAAATCTGATATTTTGAAAAAACAAAACAAAATGTATAGCAAGACGTGAAAGCACAGTTACCATTAATCTCTGCTTCTCAAAATACAAGTTTGGCCAAAAGGTTTTGTGTGCATCATTTTGCCAGAAAGATATGACCAGAATATGGAAGCTACCATATTTACATTTTCTTACATACCTTGTATGTTTCTAGCCCCTAGCGAGGTAAATATTTGACAGAAGACACTTGTGTGTTTTATCTATCTAGCCACCATCATTTATTGTTGCAAAAATATTTTATTTATCCAGGGACATTTATTTATTTCCTGGCCTTTTTTTGCTGTGTAACAACTTTTCTTTACCTCTCCTTGTTTCTTGTACGTCTTTCTTTATAAATACTTCCCCTCCTCCTTTTCAACTTGCGAACGTGATAACAATCTGTTTTCATTCTTTAGATTATATGGGTGTAGCCGGCAGGAACCTGTGGTTGAAGTTCTATCTTCTGGCCCAGTCATGTCTATCGTATGGAAGAAGGGGATGTACAGCTACTATGATCCTTTCATACTCTCTGCTCAGGCTGTGCCCTTTGAAGGTAAACAATGATATGGACAGAAAGAGATGGAAAATGTAGATTGCATTTGTGTTCTTCTAAAGATCTGTCTTTTTCTATATTTTCCAGTTACTGCTTCTGTTAACTTTAAGGTGGCACATATCTGCCACAGGGTAGGGCTAAGCAAAAGGATTCACAAACATTTGGAAGACAAGTTCAGATCAAATCTGGTATTAACAAAGAAGAACATCTGACATAAAGGTTATTGTAAAAAAGAGAAAAATTATGCTGTGATTAGACATAGTACACTCTAGGTAAGAGCAGAAGGATGTGTTTCAGTACAGCATAGACTGGGCTATAGGCCTATTCAGTATATAAATGCAGTATATTTGTGCAATTACACTGAGGAACTTTGACATGACTGAACTGGGAATATCAAAAGCTTGGAGAACTCTGGTTCTTCCCTCAGCTAAGCTGCAATTGTACTTTGCTCCCTGGTTGACTTCTTTACGCAGTTGTACTTTGATACCTCAGTTGTCTTCCTCTAATGGGAAGTTTTGTTGTTATCATAACAACAAAAGGGACAGGAACTGGTTTGATTTTTTTTTTCAAAGCTTTTCCCCACCCCCGGCTCCTGCTACAATAAGTAAATATAAATGTAGAAAGCTACCTAGTGTTTTGCTTTTGTTTTGCATCTTCTCATTGGTTAGCTGGAAGGAGCAGTCGGTGGCTGGCAGCATAGTAGGACAGAGTATAGCTGTGGTAGGAAACAGCTGAAGACAGTTGGAAAAAATAAAGCCAGTGCTGTGTGGGAGTTCTTGTACCCTGAGATCATAAGCATAGCTCATAAAGCCTGCAATAATTCAAATTTAACCCGTTTTTAGGCAGCGGAACTGAGAGATGGAATCTTTTGCTTGATTGGGGGAAGGGTTCACGTAGCTGCCTGCTGGAGTAGGCTGGCTACTCAACCTTTTTGTGTATTGGGTTTACATGCCAACCGAGAATTACGGAAAGAGGGTTGTGTAGTAGAGGGGCCTCCACCCTTGGCAACTTAAGACCTGTCGACTCTGGGAGTTGAAGTCCACAAGTCTTAAACTTGCCAGGGTTGGAGACCCCTGGTCTAGTACTTCTTTATGTCACCTAGTATGAAAAGGCAGGAAATAAATAATGCTGAGCTGGATAAATTATGGTCTGATTCAATGTAAGGCTATTTCATTTTTTTAGTCAGAGTCATCTTTCAGTATTGGCATCAGGGTGCATAATAACTTGAAGGAGTTTGCTTAAAATGAATGTGTGAATCCAGTTTCAGAAAAGAAAATAGTGGATGGTTGGCTTATGAGTACCGTAGGTGAAAATGGTAGGTACAAGTAGTCCTCGAGTTACGACTACAATTGAGCCCAAAATTTATGGTGCCGAGTGAAACATTTATTGAGTTTGCCCCAATTTATGACTTTTCTTGCACCAGTTGTTAAGTGAATCATTGCATATGTTAGTAACATGGTTGTTAAGTGAATCTGGGTTCTTCCTTGACTTGTCAGAAGGTTGCAAAAGCAGATCACATGACCCCAGAACACTGCAAGTATCGTAAATATGAGTCAGTTGCCAAGCATCTGACTTTTAATTACACGACCATTGAGGATGCTGAAACGGTCGTAACTGAGCGGTGAAAAATGGTCATATATCACTTTTTTCAGTACCATTGTAACTTTGAACTGTCATTAAAGGAACTGTTGTACTTGTAAGTTGAGGGCTATCTGTACATGTGCACCAATCATAGACAAAGCTACACCAAAGGAATGGTCAATCAAACCCCAATTATGGGGAAATGTCTTTATAACTAGCAGGCTTTAGATAGGTATGCATCTCGGATGTACATTGATTGACTGTAGTTCTCCCTTCTCTAAACCGTTTACACAGTCAGCACATTGCCTCCAACAATTTGGGTCCTCATTTTACCCACTTAGGAAGGATGCGAAGGTTGAGTCAACCTTGAGATTTGAATTACCAAATTGCAGTCAGTCATCGGAAGTAGCCTGCAGTAGTATACTCTAAGCACTGTGCCACCATGGCTCATATCTATCATACCCTAGTACAGTGGTTCTCAACCTGTAGATCGCAACCCCTTTGGAGGTCGAACAACCCTTTCACATGGGTTGCCTAAGACCATCAGAAAACACATATTTTCTATGGTCTTAGGAACCGAGCCATAATTTTATGGTTGGGAGTCACCCCAACATGAGGAACTGTATTAAAGGGTCACGGCATTAGGAAGGTTAAGAACCACTGCCCTGGTATGTTAGTATTTGTATTAAATATCCTCATCCTTTTGTCAAAATATCCTTAAATATCCTTTTGTCAAAATAATAAACATGAACAACATTTTCTGTGAGACCCAGTAAGTGTGACAATACTTCTGTCTTTCCAGCCTGCCAGATGAACCTAACACTGCAGGAAAGCTGGGGACATCAAGGGAACATCAAGACTCCTTACTACCCAAGTTACTATGCACCAAATACACAATGCACTTGGCACATGATGGTATGATTTTGGCTGTTCTTAAGCAAAACTGAGCTGTGTGTACTTTTATACTTAAATAAGAGAAGCCAAATGCAGTAGACAATATACTAATAAATTCTTTTTTTTTAAGTTTTATTTGGGTTTTCACAAAAACAAAATACAAATAAAACATCTTTTTTGAAAATAGCATGGTGCCAGATTATCACTTCTTCATACAGACACCAAACTCAATTTCATGCTCATTTTTATATTCTATTCCATATCTTATTACCATTTTATATTTTCTACATAGTTTTTCCCCTGTTTTAATTTTCTCAACTTTATTTTAATTATCTCATCTCAATCAAATCATTATATTTATACTTTTGTCTGTCCTGTTTCAATTTCATATTATCTGTTCTTATTAAACAAATTTTTCCCTGTAGTTACCAATTGGAGTATGACACCTTTATATCTTTTAATTTTATCCATTCAAACTCTTATTTAAGCTTCAATGTATACCTTTAAGATTATAGCATTCAATATAATACATAACTTCCAATCGAATTCTACTTGGTACATTCTTAAAATACACACTATATACTTAAAAAGATTATATATATATATGCAAATAAACCACACATTCCATTCCAATTCAATTCTATCATTAATATTCATTAAAATCTTAACATCTTTAACATTTCTTTTCAATTAAATATTGTACTTCCTTGGGAACACTTATAAACTTTCCATAGTTAATTCTTTTTTTTCCATATTTCTCACTTATATTTTTATAAATCATTACTAATAATTAAAAATGTTCCAATTTAATTCTCTCAATCATTTTAATTCATTTATTACCAAACATTCAACTACCTTACAGTAAATATTTTATCCATCATTTTAATCATATTTTCTAAAATTATTTCTGTTTATAATATAACAATGCTATCTTATGTACCTTTGCAGAATCTCTTTTGCAATTAAATTTTCACCCATTACCTCTAAACAAACTTATGGTTACAATCCTTATATCTTTTCTCTGTTTCTCCATTTCTTGTTTCTGTCTTTTACAACTACTTTTCCTTGCCTTCTTCCCCCTCTTCTTCTCCCTCCCCTTTTTACCCCCTCTTCTCTCTACTTCTCTACTTCTAACTCTCTCTAATCCCCTCTTCTGTTGCTTTCTAATATTATACTTATCTTTCAAATTCTTCTTCTTCTTTTTGGTTGTTTTTTCTAGTCTTAAACCTTTCACTTTCTTTCCCCCCTTTTCTCCCACTTAAAATTACTTGATCATTAAAGATGGCTCTTCTTTCTCCCAATCTTCTTGTTCTGCAAGCATTTCTTGTTGTTTCTCATAGTTCCAGATCTCCATTTCTAAGAATTGAAATACGAAGCCAAAAGAACCTCTCCCTTCTTGTGCATCTTCTTTCCATTTTTTAAGTTCCATTTTCAGTTCTTCTAAGAGTGATACCATTTTAAAGACTTTTAAACAACCACCTGGTTAATTTTAGTCATCCAGATGCAAAAAACAAAAATCACCAAGAAATCCAAATAATCCAAGGCTGTTTCATTCTGCTTCTTTTTTCCACTTTCTCTTCTTGGAGTTCTATTATTTTGTTACCAAGTTTCAATTAAGATGTATCTTTGAGGAATCTTATTGAAATTTCACTATAAGTTCCTTTTAGTTATAGTTCCATTCCTTAGTTCCGGGCAGTCTCCTCCATTTTTCCAGATCCTGCCCTTTTATTCTTTTTTTTTACTCCTTTCCTGCTTTTAAAAACTTTTAAATATCCAGAAATCTTTATTATCCCTTTGACTTTTATGTTCAATTTAGATGCCTATTAATGTCAAAGTGGATTTTTTTTCAATTTCTTGCTTAAGTCTCTTAGCTGTCAGTATAAGGAAGGGAAGAAAAAAAAAACCTAATCCTTTCCCTTCTCTCTCTCCTTTGCTGCTTCAAAATCTTCTTTGGGAACAATGTTATTAAATTTAAATTCCAGGGTACCTTATTTGTTGCTTTTGCTGTTTGACCCAGTCAACCAAAACTTTCTCTTCTTATGTTCCTCCTGCACATTCTTTTCCGGTCGAGTTCTTCTTTGTGGTGGCCATTTCTGACCACCGCTACAACCACCTTCTGGAAAGGGAGTAATGGCCAGCTAGGGAGGAGAGATGCAGCTCTCCTCAACCCTGCATGAAGTCTCCCACATCTTCACCACCTCTACGGGGTGGCTTAGCCCCGAAACCAGGCAGCTCGGGGTGCTCCAGCGGCGAGCACAGATCAAAGCCTCACAGAGACAAGGTTTCGGTCTGTCGCTGAAGAAGCTCAAACCGGAAGACAATATACTAATAAATTCTTATTGACTTTATATTCTGCTGTTCCCCAAAAGTTGCACTGAGCACTGCCCATATAGACATTTAACACCATTCAATCGAAAGAATGGAGATTTGAATTTCTCTATATTGAAAAGTCTTAAAGTGGCAGTATAGTCATATTTTATAAGCCCTTACTGATCTCACCAAGGATGTATTTTAATACAGTTTGTTTTGTATTTTAGGAAAACTGTTTTCCTCTTCCTCTCTTTCTTAGCCCTTATGCTTTGTAACACTCATTTTTTTGTATTTAAGAATCAGGGACAAAGCTCTGTTTCTGTATGTATGTAAATAAAACTCTCAGTAGTTTTCAATGTCATAAAAGATCCAACTAGGCCAGGGGTGTCAAACTCGATTTCATTGATGGCCACATCAAGGTTGTGTTTGACCTTGGGAGGCCAGATTGGGCGTGGCCAGCTTAACATCTCGGACGTGAAAATGGAACTTGGGAAGGCCGCCCACGGCCCTTGTGAGCTGTTTTTGGCTGCGATGGTCTCCTGAAATCATCTGCCAGCGAAAACAGTGCTCATGAGGGCTGCACTGGCAGAGGCACTGTAGGCCAGCCCTTCACTATTTCCAGGGTAGCTCCATGGGTCAGGTCTAAGCAGCCTGTGGGCCAGATGTGGCCCACGGGCCTTGAGTTTGATCACCCTGAACTAGTTATAGTGGTTAAAAAACTGAAGAGACCATGAGTTCTAGTCCTGCCTTAGCAATAGCACTTAGACTTGTATACTGCTTCATAGTGCCTTACAGCCCTCTTAAGCCCTCTCTTAGGCCTAAAACCAGCTGGGTGAGTCTCTCTCATCCCTGGGAAGGAGGCATTTCTTAAAAACCTTGCCATCAAAACAGCAGGGACTATCCAGACTGATTCAAAGGAACATACTCACACAAATGCCTCTGCCATCCATTGCATTTCCTTCTTTGTAGGTCCCATCTCTGGAATATGGAGTTGTTCTTTGGTTTGATGCTTATACTCTCAGGAGGCAGAAGTACGACCTTCCATGTACTCAAGGCCAGTGGACCATCCAGAACAGAAAGTAAGGATCTACAAACATCTTGGTATGTTCATCTTACAGGAGTGACATACAAGAAACTATATCTATGATAGTAAAACAAATAGGAAAGCTTTTAAAAAAAACAACCTCTTGACTTTCCTATCTGATATCCTTCAAACATGCTGAATATCAACTACCCAACCTAGCCAGTATGCTGCTTTTTAGGATTTATAAAGAGAACCAAGTTTGAGAAATTTTCTCTATTTAAAAGTCCCTTTTGTTCTATTTTAGAAGTGGAAGAGAAGCCTTAAGCAATTAAAGATGAACAATGCAGTCCTAGATATGCTTAATCAGAGTAAGCTTCAATAGATTCAGCAGGACTTAAATTTACAAAATGCATCTGAGTTCATGAAACTTTTCCACAAAGAAATTGGATGGTTTCATAACTTTTATAAAATCAGTCTCTTGCTAGCTGTAAGTTAAATTCTGTAATGAAATTGCTCTCTTCACGAATACTCTAGCTCATTGTTAAATGACTTGGAATTATATTTCAGGCTGAGTTTCCCTTCATCTCTGCTATCCATCACTCAAGGATGTGACTCTTGAGAAATGATTTCTTTATCTGCTTCTGCAGCATCATATCTTCAGTGTATTGAGTTCTTGGGACTGTGCATTTAACAACTGCATGATGGACTGATATTCAGAATATACAATTTTCCATTTTTGCTATACTCTCGATGCTAAGGAAAATTGCACTTGCTAGATTTCTGGTAATAATTCGTTTTTAAAAAGAAAAAGTATTTTGCCTTAAAGGTATTGAAAAACAAGATCCAATTCTCCTCCCCCTCCCCCAACAGTTTTTTCTTGCTATATAGCTACATTACTTAAATTGGCTCAATTTTAAAAAGAAATCAAAGTTTGAATTTGGTCTCAGGTTTGTAATTCATTTCCTCCACTTTTTCAACATTATACTTTCATTAGGTGAGCCTTCTTCCTGCTGCCATGGTTTATTCCCTCTTCCTCATTTTTTAAAACAAGGCCTGGATGGCCCCAGAATTTATTTTAATTTTGGGGGGGTAGGAGTGTTTAGTAACTTGAGTTCTAGTATTCTGGTTGTGTCCACAACTAGTGCCAATTTCCGGGTGCATATACTGTATAGCTGATCCTGGAAGACAGTAACTTATTCTAAATTTATCCACTGGGGGAATTGTAGGTAATTTTACGATGGCAGATGTCTCACAGTTGCTGTGTTCATTACCAGCAAGCCTGGGTGTTGGAAGGGATCCAGAAGATGATGATTTTGACCTTCTCTTGCTCCCTAAATTTCATGGCATCTTTCTTCCGATACTCCTGGTGTTTTCAAAGGCAAGATAGTTGATTGTGATTTATGGCCCTAGTCTCTTTTAAAAACCTAGATTCTGTGGTCTGCGGATTTTGCAAGCCTATGCTGAAAGAATCCCTGTGATGTCTAGAGCTGGTGTCACCATCAACTTTACTTCTCAGATCTCCCTAACAGGGCCTGGAGTATGGGCTGCTTACAGTCTATATAATCAGTCAGACCGTAAGTATATAGTAATCTCTGAAACATGCAGTTCAGCTAACTGGAAACTTGTGGAAAAACCAACGCATGCCTTGTTATGAATGTTGCCATGAATCAAGGGCTAAACTTGTTTCAGACTAATGGGGAACTGGATGCTTTACAGCAGAACATCAATATTATTTAATTGCAGGGGACATTTTCCTAAATGGCCTAGAATGGTGTCTTTTGCGTGATCAGCACTACACTTGCAGGTTTTCAATATTCTGCTATGGATCTGGACTCCTGCCTCAAATTTGCTGCCAGATCTAACAAAAGAGGTGGGGGAGGGGAGTTTCTGCTATTTTCTAGTACCATCCACACAAACTAATATCCTAATAAATTAATATAAGCATAGTATTTTTACCATACAAGTTGGTACTTTGAATTGAAAAAAATTCAGGTAATATTCTGCTCTCTTCTATGATGGGCAGGCCTCACTTTAGATCCCACTAAAATGTCAGAACTAAATGCAACACCAAAGACCAAGTTCCATAGATTTAACTCATAGATAGTGGTGGACTGTTTTCCAGGTTCTAATGTGACTGTCAGTTTTTGTATAGTATTAAGGCTGGTGCCAGGTTAGAAGCCAGAAGACAATGAGTTTTAGTTTCACCTTAGCACAGAACCAGCTAGATATTGTTGGCCAACTCTTTTAACTTCAGCTCTAGGAACTGTTTCTGAAATTCTTGCCAAGAAAATAGCAGGCACTAGTCTAGGTAATCACCGGGAAATGCACAAGACTGTGTTGAAGGCACACACACACACATACACACATACACAAACACATGCACGCACGCACGCAGTCAAATGCACACACCATCACTCACTCTTCTAAAAGTGAGTTTCCTAGTTTCTAATTTTACAGCTGATACTACATGAATTAAAAGACTTTTATGGATTTAATACCATATTGATAATAATCATTTATTGTTGACAGGGGACTCTTTCATTCTCATGTTTCAAAATTATATTATAGATTCAATTTCACATCGAATTAGAAGTAGATTGGAAGCACAGCACAATATTTCAATATTTAAACTAAATTTTGAAAATGTATCCTATTAATATAATAATCCAACTAATATTCCACTTTATTTTCCATTTTTTTAAAAAAGCATGCCCCAGAGAATTCCTTTGCCTTGTGAATGGTTTATGTGTGCCAGCTTGTGATGGAATTGAAGACTGTCCCAATGGATTAGATGAGAGAAACTGTGGTGAGCAATGTTTTATCATTTCCCTCGTCTTCACATTGTACTTGATTTAATAAATAATCATCCTTTTTGATCAAGACGATCCCTGCTTTTCTCAAAGAGTTTATTCCTCACAGAAGAGTTTATTCCTATCTATGAGTCAGCTTGTCCAAAACATATTGAACATTACACTTTCAGAATCACCTGAAGTTCCTATGATTCAGCCAATGGTGAGAAACAATTGGTTGCTATGGGAAAGGAGATCTATACATGAAGAAATAGAAGCTACATTCATGAACTGCTCTGTCATATAGCTATGAACCCCGCTGGCAGAACCTAGACATGGAAGAGTAGACATATATTTTCACACCCAAACATACAATCTCAAAAAAAAAACAACCCACCACATTATCTTATAATGTGGATTGATTAACATCATTGCTGGTTGATTTAAGTCTGTAACTCAAGGAATCACATTCTAGCTTGCTTTTTTTCCTGGTTTTTTTTAGCATATCCAAAGAGACTATGCTCTATGAAACATTTATTGCTTATGTGATTTCTCTCTCTCTATCTCTCTCTGTGTGTGTGTGTGCGTGTGTGTGTGTGTGTGCATCTGTGTGTATAGAGGTGAAAAAGATCTTGGGATAGTAGTTAATTGAATGTGAACTGACATGTAGTTGCTACAAAACAGCAAATCTAACTGTAAAGTATATTTTCGTATAAAGTACAATTGCCTGAATTTCAAAATCAGTATTATACTGGATGGCCAGTGAAAATTCACTTATTCTATAAAAACAACATAAAGGCAAAGGCCTTTCAAATGACCACCGACACAAAAAGACATATGAAAATACATTGGGTATTGTGTGCCAATTGTATCATTTCACTTTTTCACCCCTGTTCTTCTTCTTCCTCCTGATTTTTCTTCTTTCTTTTCCTTATGCTTTGCAATTTGCCAGTCTGCCCTGCAAAATTTCAATGTCAGGAAGACAGCATGTGCATCGAGTTCTCCAAGGTCTGTGATAAACATCTGGATTGCATCAATGGGAGTGACGAGGAGCAATGCAACGAAGGTATAGAATCCAGAACCATCTATTAAATAAACTTTCTAGAACCTGCTATCTATCCTCAGAAATCCCATTAACTGAGATAGAGCCATGGAGGCACAATGGCTAGAATACAGATGGCTAGATACACAATGGCTAGAATATTGTGGGATAACTCTGCAGACTACCAGCAGTTTGAACAGCTCAAGATTGGCTCAGCTTTCTATCTTTCCAAGAGCGATAAAATAAGGACCCAGATTGTTGGGGGTAATATGCTGACTCTGCAAACTGCTTAGATAGGGCTATAAAGCACTGTGAAGCAGTATATAAGACCAAGTACTATTGCTGTAGTATGAGACGTGAAGTTTTACATATTTGGAGGGGAAAGGTAAATGTATTGCATTTCCTATATCCATATACTGTATATAGGATATATAGGATAGGATATACAGTATTCACACACACGCACACATATATATGGATATTAGTTAATTTAATGAGAGCTGACATGCAATGCTGCTGCAAAAAAGCAAGTGTAAATTTAGATTACATCAATAGAAAGTATAATTTTCAAATCAAGGGAAGGAATCATTCCACTCTATTCTGAACTGATCAGCTGCCCTGTTGTTTCCTATTTTGTACCACATTCTTGAAATGCCTGAAAGGAAACCACTTGAGTGAAGGTCAATACCTGCTCTTTTTTATTCCAGAACACAGGAAGTGAAATGAATGATTTAAGACATAGGAAGTCAAACTGCAGTTAAATGTTAAGGGGGAGAAATTTCCTAACAGTTAAAGCAGCTCAGTAGAGGAACCAATTGGAAGTTCAAGCAGAGGCTCTACCATCTTGATCTGGATTCCCGAAAGTTGGACTTGATGACCTAAGTGACTCCTTCCATATGATTCCATCTGCATTTTAAAACAAATCTATCTTGCCTTACTTGTAGCTTTGTTTTCAGAGGACAAATTGCTCCTTAATATAAATGCAATGGGCACTGATGTTGTGATTGTCACTTTCTTTTCACCATTATCATACCTTTGAGGCTGAGCTTCATGACTGTAATCAAGTGCAGCTGGTAGGTAATTTGTGGAACCACCAATACTGCCAAGTTATAACTCTCAGCCAACATGGTTAATTCCTAACATTTCTGGACATGGTAATTCATGTGCATATGGAAGGTCACAAATTCTCCACCCTGTGAGAAAATTGCAGTAATGTACTAAGTGCAACAAATGGTAAGAATAAAACCATATTCTCTTTCCACCACATAATATACCTTTGCAGGAATCCCTTGTGGACTTTACACTTATCAATGTGCTGATGGGAACTGTGTGAAGAAGCCCAACCCTCAGTGTGACTCAGTCCCTGATTGCAAGGATCAATCAGATGAAAGGCAATGTGGTAAGCAACTAAGCAACTCAGAGGAAGAGATCCATCCTAGTCAGGGGAATATCTAAAAGCATCTCAGTTTCTTCTGATTAGAATGATCTTAATAACAGAGCCATTCTGCTATTCATTCTGTCAAGGGTGGCTGGCACTAGGCTTCAGTCCTATGCACTAGTCTTTTCCAACTGTTGGGACTGCAGTTCTCAGAACTTCCAGCAAGCATGATCATACATAACTTACCTGGAGGATATTAGTATCCTTTCTGATTTGGGTTGATAGGATCCGTAATTCTGGGTGGTCTGAAATGCTACAGCAGTTTGGAGAGACTCAATATCAAACGGCTATCATGCAGAGTATCAACACCCTCCTTCTGAGAGGAATAATATATGAGTGGGAAAGTTTATGTGAATGGATATTATCATGTATATATTGAATCATTCTTGTCAAAAGAACAATAATACCCATAGTATATTTTTCCTTTTCATTGAAATCAAAACTTGCATTTTACCCCTTTCTATTCCAATAATTATTTCCCCACATAGATTAATCCATTTTTCCACTTGCATTTACACAGCTCCAAAGGTTGAGTGTGACTGTTTTGGCAAGAAATATAAAATGGTGAATGAAGATGATATGCACAGTTTCCTGTGGCAGAAATATTTTAAAATCCATATGTATTATTTTGTTAGATTTATACCCTGCTTTTCCTCTAAGACAGGGTTGTCAAACTCACATCATCACGGCATTGTCACATGATGTGTCACAACTTTTTCCATTTTGTTAAACCGGGCATGGGCATGGCCAGTGCGTGACGCATCCGGCCCATGGTCCGTGAGTTTGACAGCCCTGCTCTAAGAAAAGTGACAGATACAGTATTCTTTTCTCCATTCCCCCAATTTAAAACAACACTGTTTTTTTCTATGGCTGATAGTGAATTGATATGTCTGTCCTTAGTCCAATTTCTTTTATTATTACTGCGTACTGTGGTCAACATCAACATTTGTGGGCAAAAAGCGGCTGAGAGTAGATTTTTCAGCTGGTAATTTGGGTAGAAAACTTTGACATTTGAAACTCATTCCAAAGTTAAGTCTTAGGGGCAACTTTTTATTTAAAAAAACCATGCTCATTATAAACACATTTACAATGCACAACTTGGACTATGTTCTCACAGAATCTGCTCCGATTTCACAAGAAATAAAGAGATGCAATTAATCTAAAAATTTCATATAATTTGAATGGTTATGAAAATACTTGGTTTCAAGATTCAGTTAGAAGGAAATACTGTCAAGACTCTGAACCGGCTTTTTGAATTGGACCGATGATTCTGATCAAATTGGGTGTTTTTTTTTCAAAATTCAGAAAATGTTTTGGATTAATTTGATGCTCAAATTGGATTGCCAATCCAAGAATTCAAACTGAAACCAACCAGCTGTTCCTAATGGAGTCAATCATCAAACTGCACACTCACAATTTGTTCACCAGCATTATATGCCAAGTGATTAATGTACAAGAGCCAATTCAATGTAATTAGGGATTTGGACTGAGTCCAGAGAAACTCAAGTTTGGATCTGCCAATCATCGGCAACCTGTATATGCTCACAAGAATTGTTGTGAAGATAAAATGATGGGAGATGCCACTGCCCTAGTATACCAACTTAAACTTCCTCCCAGAGCCCAAAGCTTGAGGCATAAATGAGTGGTAATCATAAAGGAAAACCTTGGTTTTTCTGTAGATATTATTTTTCAAAACAGGAAAACAAAATCCATCATAAAGAATCTTGCAAGTACACTTTTTCCTCTCCCCCACTCTGTTCTACCATTAGCCTTCATTCTTCTCGTTCTTTCTATTTCCTAATGTTTCTCTTTTTTCCCAGACTGTGGAGTGCAGGAAACAGCAACACAGAGAATTGTTGGGGGTGCTCATTCTGTGGAAGGGGAGTGGCCTTGGCAAGCGAGTTTGCAAGTGCGGGGGCACCACCTTTGCGGGGGAACATTGATTGCAGATCGCTGGGTGATCACTGCAGCTCACTGTTTCCAGGAAGATAGGTAAATAAAAGGATGGGTGGCTTAAAACTCATCTTTTGACATTTGCTTTTTGTCACACTATCAGATGCACTGCATTTCCTTAATCAGATAAATTAATAGTGCTGAACAAACAATTAAATATATACATTTAGCCAGGGGTGGGATTCAACATTTTTAACAACTGGTTCTGTGGGCGTGGCTTAGGTGGTGGGCATGGCTTGATGGTTATGTGACTGGGTGGGCATGGCCAACTCAATATCACTCACATCGAGGCACGCATCTCCCCGCCTGGCCTCTCATGGCTGTGGGGATACTGCAACAGTCGTAAGTGTGAAAAATGGTCATAAGTCACTTTTTTCAGTGCCATTGTAACTTTGGTCACTCCACACAAGCAAAGTACCAGCAAAGGAGGGGAAAAATGCTCCAGAGAAGTTCCAGAGACAGGAAGTCTAGTCCTGCCAAGAATGTAATAAGAGTTAATGGAGAGGCAGTTTCTGTAAGCAACACCAGAATGTTTCCTTCCTGCCTTCCTTACAGGATTAGGCCAGTAATTTCTTCTAACAACTGGTTCTCCAAACTGCTTAGAATGTAACAACCAGTTCTAGTGAATAGGTGTGAACCTGTAGAATCCCACCCCTGCATTTAGCCTATAGCAAATCCACAATCTTGTAGTAATGTTTTTGCTAGCTTTTTGTTTCTCCTTGTTTATTGTTCTAGGGTTGCTTCTGGAAGAATACTGCATAACATCCTGCCTGTTATTCTGCCCTACCCCATTGCTTTCCTCTCACCGTTTCTTTTTCAAGATAGGTTCTCTTGATAAGAGATGTTGTTGGTCTTTTGAGATACTATAGGACTCTTGCATAAAACCAACATGTATACTCCTTTATTTATAGCCACTATCTAAGCTAATTTTAACTGCTCCTAGTTTCTCTCTTCCTCTTTTCCCTTTCCTCCCTGCAAGCAACTATGTGCTTACAATGTTCTTTCTTTAGGGTAAGCCTCCCTACAGAAGATGCAATGACCTGTGACTAACAAAATCTTACCCATTAATAAAGCCAGTTCTGTAAATTTTGGGTCTGGGGCAGAGTTTGACAAGGCATTAAGACAGTTTCCTTTCTTTCCTAAACAAAGTCTTTTGAGCTGTACTTGGGAGCTGGACACATATAGTATCAAGAGAAAAACCAAAGTTGCTTATGCTATTTCCCACTCTTTTCTTCTGCAGTCAGGTTTCCCCCACAGTCTGGACCGTATACCTGGGCAAGCACTTTCTGAATGTCAGTAGCCACAATGAGGTTTCCTTCAAAGTGAACCGTATCTTGCAGCATCCCTACTATGAAGAAGACAGCCATGACTATGACGTGGCTCTGTTGCAGCTTGACCATCCAGTCATCTATTCTGCGTTCATCCAGCCCATCTGCTTGCCTGCCAGCTCTCATCTCTTTGAGCCTGGCCTCTTGTGTTGGGTCACAGGCTGGGGTGCAGTCAAGGAAGGAGGTACAGTGCTTGGTTTGTCTGTCCTTAAGGGCCCCCATTTTTTTTTTAATTTAAAAGGATGAATCAGATATAATCATAGGGTCAAAAAGGCATCCTAAGCTTTTGCCAAAAGGAGTGTGCAAAACTTATTAAAAGTTGGCCAGTGAAAGCATATTCAGCCTCATAGGAATACATGTGTGCTAAACTCATGCCAAGCATTGCAAGAGCTTTGCAACAAGATGCTACCAAGCTCCCTCTAGTGGATCCTTGCATAAATCATGCAAATATTGCAGCATATTTAGGAATGCCAGGGAGTTGACTTCAAGATTTGTTCCTTTCCTCTTTCCCCTCCATAAGTACATTAGGTTTGTTCAAGAGGTTCTTCCAAACATCTGGAACAAAAGCTACTCATTCTAGAACAGCAGCCAGAGGAATAATACCACCGGATTCAACCCATTCTGTTAGGTTTCAATAGGCCATCTTATTTTGTAAACGGTTGTTGCTGTTGTTAGTTGCGAAGTCGTGTCTGACCCATGGACAATGTTCCTCCAGGCCTTCCTGTCCTCTACCATCCCCTGGAGTCCATGCAAACTGCTTTAGTGACTCCATCCAGCCACCTCATTCTCTGCCATCCCCTTCTTCTTTTGCCTTACCAAGCAGTATCACTACATTTCTTATTCAACTGAAATTTCCTAAAACAGAGAAATGTGATTATGATGTCACACTTTTTAGCATGAAGCAAGTAAACATTGACCTGAAAAAACTGTTGCATCCCTATAGAACAGGATTTCATTCCAATCTCCACATATTTTACAGCAAGGTTTCTCAACCTTGGCAATTTTTAAGACTTGTGGACTTCAACTCCCAGAATTCCCCATACAGGGGAATTCTGGGAACTGACGTCCATGCGTCATTAAGTTGCCAAGGTTAAAAACCTTGCTATAGAATGTGTAGAGATTGGAATTTCTTAGAAACAGAAAATACCTTCTTCCTCTGGTCACTTCTGCTAACCTGCAGCTCCTTTCCCACAGGTCCTACAAGCAAGATTTTGCAAAAGGTGGATGTGCAATTAGTTCAGCAAGACATCTGCAGTGAAGCTTATCACTATCAGGTCTCTCCCAGAATGCTTTGTGCTGGCTACCAGGAGGGCAAAAAGGATTCCTGTCAGGTATCTTTAAGCACTAGTTTCCATGATCTAGAAATAACTTTTCCCTCTCCTGTGACACTGCCTTATTTGCATGCAATGTCACACACTGAGTGTTGTAAAGATAACTACACAGAACTTTCTCTTTTCTTTCTATTCGAATTATTTTTGCCCTGACTGCTCTTTGGTTTCACCTTCTAGGGAGATTCTGGAGGCCCTCTTGTTTGCCAGGAAGCCAGTGGCAAATGGTTTCTAGCTGGAGTGGTGAGCTGGGGAATGGGTTGTGCACGTCCCAAAGACTATGGAGTGTATACCAGAATCACTAGTGTAAAGGAATGGATGAAACAAACTATGTCAAACTGAGCATCATTCCAAATCCTCCTTTTGTTACAAGGAAACACTGTTG
The DNA here is from genome assembly GCF_049901715.1 of Pseudonaja textilis. Taxonomy (NCBI): domain Eukaryota; kingdom Metazoa; phylum Chordata; class Lepidosauria; order Squamata; family Elapidae; genus Pseudonaja; species Pseudonaja textilis. The sequence continues at coordinate 49,593,705 of NC_141994.1, forward strand.
AGGAGACACCTTTAGTCTTTGTCCCAGTTTCAAATAGCCAAACCTGTGGAGACATCCCATCTTACACCTGGCTCCTGTTGCACCTGATATTCAAGCACTGGTCTTTAAGGATGTTTTAATGTGTGGAGAAGCCAAAGAAGGCCACTGAAGAAAGATTGTTGAAAATAAATATGAAATTTGAGAAGCTGCTCCAATGTAACAACAGAGAGGTATGGTGTTCTCCTTCAAAAGGTATTGACTGTAGACCGGCCCTTATATTAGTTTGAATGGAAACTCCAAGACATTAGGGAAATTGATTCTCTTGAGTGTTAAATGTGGAAGTAGAAATTGGAAGTCCATCCAGTTTTTCTTGTATTATATCAATTCCCAAATGGTAGTGACGAAAACACTGAGAAATGGGAGGAGCTGTTTGTGGAATGTTAAGGGAAGAGCATCAGGTGAATTTTGTATTATTACTTACATGATTCATGCCTTATCTACATGCTGATTATTTGAAAAAAATTAGGCATGGATTTTCCTACTGCTAAGATTATTGGAGTTTTCAATGTATTTCAAGGTCACATCCTTATCCAACACACCTACTGCAACTTCATCCCAAACTACTATGTGGATGAGGTAGGAACAGATGCCTCTTAATTTAAGACTGGCAATAAAAATCCTTAAAATGCTAAATGAGAAAGCAGAGATTGTTGTCCCACGTGTTTGCATAATGGCCCTGCTTGCACAAATTGGCCAGTCTAGTGATCCCTTTCCCTGGCCAAATGATCCACTATTATGTCCTGATAGTGCATGATATCTGACGGCCATTTCCTTTAGTTCTGCAGGAAACAATTGAGCAGCTAGATCAAAACAACCTACTTCTACTTTAAGGCATCCAGGTAGATTGACCCCCTTTACAAAATTAAGATTCATTCCTTGCATGAGATCATTTCATTGATCAGGACTAAAGAGAAGAGATGTTTTGCAGTCAAAATGTTTACTGAAAACTTAAATAAGATTTCAGGCACCTTTCAATATTTGACAGCAAAAGAGAAATTCTGTCAATAAATGCAAGGGATCTTGTAACTGAATAACCTCAGCTTATCTTCAGAGCTATAGCTTTGTACAGAAATTATGATGAAACCATTCTGAAAATGATATAAGCGTGCTTCAGAGGTTTCCAATACTAGTGTGCCTCTTGCCAACAAGAGGATGTTTGTTGCACATTTATCTTCTTTTTTGAATCTGCACATGTATGGTATATTTGTCCTTAGTAAAAATTGTTAAGAGCTTTTATTTTAACATCCCATCAACTTGGACATACTCCTTACAATGATATTATGGCGACTTTAAATGTAGCAGGACTGTGGCAGGTTAGCATTAGGATATGGGTTGAAGCTACTGGACTCATTCTGAAGTAGAATTACCACCACTTCCTGATAAATAGAAGAGCTGGTAAACACAAGATGATCTTATTAAATTGGTAACTTGCTTGTTCAAGAAGTATCACCCTTGGATGATACTTCCCCATGTTTTGTTTAAAGCAAGGGTGTCAAACTCAAGGCCCGTGGACCGGATCCGGCTTGCGGGGTGCTTAGATCTGGCCCGCAGGGCTGTCCTGGAAACAACAAAGGACTGGGCCGCAGTGCCTCTGCCTGTGAAAATGAAGCTGGGAAGGGCCACGTGCAGCCCCCCTGGGCTGCATTTTTACTGGCAGAGGACTGCAGAAGGCCATCCCAGATGAAACTGGGGCCTGGAGGAGTAGCACCAACCCTAGCCATACATTCCCGAGGTCAAACACAACCCTGATGTGGCCCTCAATGAAATCGAGTTTGACACCCCTGGTTTTAAACTGATAAGCTGCTAGCAATTACCCTGTGCTTATTCCTAATCAATGAAGAGGGGCTCTACCTATTCTCCAAAGCACCCCGAAGACAGAACAAGGAGGAATGGATGGAAACTAATCAAGGAGAGAGAAGCACCCAAGAACTAAGGAGAAATTTCCTGACTGAACAATAAATCAGTGGAACAACAAGAAATTGTGGATGCTCCAACACTGGAGGTTTTTTAAAGAAGAGATTGGATAACCATTTGCCTGAAATGATATAAGATTTCCTGCTTGAGCAGGGGGGTGGACTAGAAGACCTCCAAGGTCCCTTTCAACTCTGTTATTCTATTAATTCCAAACCAACCAACTTGGTTTCAGAAATAAGACACACTTCATGTGATATGGGTGGTTATATACATTTGATAAATAAATACAATTCTGGTACCACCAGAAACCGCTCATAGCATTCTAAGCTAGTACAAATTGTTTTGGCACTGAAAGGGGCCAAATCTTTTAAGAAATTCTGCTTTCCACCAGAGGGCAGAAAAAACACACAAACTCAAAACCAGTAACTATTTTGTTATTCTTCCATGACCATATAGCTGGTTTCTGAAGCTGTTATTTCAATCTGATAAGACCATCCATGCCTGTTTTGAATCAACAGCCCTTTAGAGTACATTCTTTAATACTGAAAATATTCCCAGTTCCTCCTTCAGTCACAAAATTGAACTCATGTTTTCAAAGAAGTAAATAGTTGCACATGAAAGACAGAATTCATACTTGGAATATTTCTTTCCTAATTTTAAATACTTCAGAGAGATTAAAACTGTGTGTTTTGGTAAAGGTTTATTAAAGTCCTTAATCAATAAAATTATGGCTGAGATTGTATACCATACTAAGTCATGCTTTCCTTAAATGAAATATGGTTTAGTAAACAAATTCCAGTTATTATCTGTATTTGGAAAACACATTTCATTTAACATGTTTCCTGAACACAAACTAAGGTTCCTGAGCCGTATGAATGGACAGTTACATTCAAGGAAAATAAATTTCATGAATTCATACTTTCTCTTGAATATAAGAAGCTGGAAAAATAGATCTCCTTGTTCTTTATAGCACTGGAAAATGAAATGTTAAGATCTGAAAGTTGCATCCTAACCTGAGATCACCTTAACATAACTAGAGCTCAAGACCCACAACCTCAGCCCCAACTAGCGATAGTTCTTCTTGCTGGAAAAAAGGCCCGACTGGCACCAAGGAGAAGCCGGCCAAATCTCCATTTCCTTGGGTTTCAATCTTTTAGCTGTTCTCCTCCATCTAGAATCTTAAGTTATCTTTCCAGCAAAATAAATGAGTTGGTGGACTCAAATGCCATTATGGAAGGATGTGTTTCCTATGTACATTCTGATAAGTGCATATTCTCTAACGGCACAAGAACATGAGACACAGTAATGAGATAGTGAAATTTATTCAAGAGTTTTTACACAGCATCCTTGGACACAATTTAAAAATTGCTTTCTCAATTAACAGATATCTTTGTAAGTAAATGCGTGGCTTTCTATTAGAAGTAATATTTGTCCCGTTGATTTACATAAATGGCTATATTTCATGGAGCATTGAAATGAAACATGTACATAGGTGGCTGTGTGTGCATGCAGAAACACATGCATTCAAGTATATCAAAGGGCAGATGCTCATCCATTAGAATACAGTATTGTTACTAACTCTCCTCAAATATCACAAGAAAGAAAGGCTATAGGGAAGAATTTATGTGCTTCCCTTCAGCCTTCAGACCTTTTGGGATGGAGAAAATGTGAGTAAGTATTTGGAGAACATTTATGTGAGAAAAGTATTTGGATAATTGCAGTTGTACATCTGGGAACCTGAATTTTTTAACTATCCTCAATCCCATAGAAATTTAACAGAATCATACAATAGGTTGGAAAGGGCAGGATTAGCGAACACATAGCTCCATCTCCCCACTATATATTTTTGCTCCTGATGTCTATTTTATAAGGACCTTTTTTTAAAAAGGTATATCCAAACAGCCATAGAGATGACAACTGCAAGATAAATAAAAGTGAAATTGATCGGCCAGGTAAAAATAAAACCAATGTTATTGCTGAGTCAAATCTGTTTTCTTCTCCCTAGTGGTCTGGCTAGTTGCACGCTAGAGGACATTTGTACATCTCTAAAGCTGCCCGCGTGGACATGCTTTCTTTTGAGCAGGCCTTCCAAGGAATGGTACACATATAAAGACAACAACACCAGCCCCTCTTCTCTAGGTTGTTCTCTTAGAGTTCCTGCCACCCACTCCCTTGCTCTGCTTAGCAGATGGCAAATCTGGAAAAGCTAATTAATTATAACAGACCTGGGAAACCGGTGACTGGGAAAATTGCTCTGGCAACAGGAGATTTGGAAGAAAAATGAAATATTTGTCAAGTTGCAGTTTGCTTGCCTTTAGATCTTCATGAGGTAAGTTTCAGCAGCAACATCCACTGTAGCTTGTTTTCATCAGATGAAAAAAGAAGTCAAACTGCACTGCAAAGTCCTTTGGTACATCTTACGATGTCACAACATGTGTACAAAAGTGATGGGGCTTGTGTTGAAAGATTGCACACACAGACACTGCCCCACCCTCCCAACGCCTCTCTTGACTTTCTCCTCAGACACTGCTGTGTTTCAGTAAAATCTGGTGCAGTTCACACCAAGACAATGTGATCTGCTTAGTGATGTACTTTCAGGAATAATAAAATCTTGTTCAAGAAGGACAACACTCTTCTCCTCAGTCTAAAGGCATAAGGTTTATTATTGGATCTGCTCCCGAAGAAGAATTGTTATTTGAACATAAGCCAAGCTCTCCATCTACAAGAGAACTACTGAAGGAGAAACACTCCAGCTGGTTTCTTTCTACAAAAAGGGGTGTATTTTCTTACACAACTTCTTATGCTGCCCTTTGCAGCTAAAAATGGAACTCTCGAAAAACACCATATGCAATGCAAAGAGCAAAAGATGGAGGTACTACATCTCGTCATGCTTCCTCTCTTTCAAATTGCAAGGGTATTCCTGCATGCCAAAATGTTAAAACTCGTTTAATAGAGATGGTTGTCCACAAACAGGAACAGGAATTGCAGGACATTCATTGCAGCAAGATGCAGCACATTCATTGTTTAAAAACTCATGAGGTCCTTTCCAGAACCTCGTTTATTCCCACACTGAGCAAGCCTGAAACTTGCATGGCTAGAAGGTCTTTGTCTGTTTTACTTTGTTTTCCCCAGCAGGGGAGGTTGTGACAGCATGGAATGTCAATTTTGGGGGCCATGAAGAAATTAGTTCCTGAAAGTGTATGCCACATCTCCCAACAATAACACAAGGGTTAAGAAAAGTAATCCAGTATTTTGCCAAATAGCAGAACGTACAGCAATTAAAGGGTGCTGCTTAGAAACTGGAAAATACAATATTTCATCTTATTCTAACAACCCCCACCCCATTGTTTTTTTTAAATAACAGTACAAAAATAAAGATTTAAAAGTTAACTTTAAAAAGAGAGAGACATTGATCATCATTAGCATCATATCCTGAGACATCTGGTTTGTAACAGTTTTAAAAAAACAGCAAGGAGGAACAAGGGCAGGAAACAGAAATGAGGACAAAACAAATAAACAGGATGCAAGAACAAAGCTAAAAGGAGTAGCTAGAAAAGCAGCTTGGGGGTGGGTGGGGGGGTGGAATCAGGTGAATGCAGAGCACCAGTGGTCTCAAAGACTACCTGAGAGCCAAGACATGGCTCTTGGCTCTCTACCAGAGAGCCAAGACATTCCTGCAGAGACAAAAGGTTAAGAAATCTTTTCTGCTAGAACCTCCCATTGCAGATCACAGAAAGAAGAGCTTTGTGAGTTGAGCCTTAGGGATGCCTTCATCCTTCCTTTACAACAAAAGACAAAACTCATCTACGTGTCAAGCCCACAATCCTTGGAAAACGCCAACATTGCTCAACAGCAAAGTATTTATATACCGAGAAGATGGTAAATGTCAGTACCTCTATACAGTATACTTGCTATAGAATGAGCCCGACAGTGTTAGAACACCTTGAATGGTAAGGCAGATGACCATATTCTCTATTCTGATTACAAATAAAATCAATGGTTTTAAAGAGTGCATAAATCAGTACTGGATAGCTGCTGGTAATCTAATCCAAAACCTGGTTTTCTTGGGAATATCAAATTTAACTTTATAGTTAAATTTTCTTTTCTCCAACTCTTCAAGGTTATTAGATGGGAGAATAGGAACAGGAAATTAGATATACAATGAAGGTCCTTTTTTTTTTACAGCAAAGACATGGCCTTCTAAAGGGCATTTTCCCTTCCCGTTCCTTCCATAGGAAAAGCTATAAAATATCTGACATTGCTTTCTGTGAGAGTATACCTCCTTCCCAGTTTTGGACTGATATTCCAGATCACAAAAGAAGAAAAGAATCCCTAAGAAGTGCATGAACAGTTTAAACATTAGACTACAGATCTTTGCAGGAAAATATTTTCTCTTTTTTAATGTATCAGGATGGGTTGAATGTTCTGTCCCCACTGTAGAAAAAAAATCTGTCACAGTAAGTTCATTATACATTTTTCCTACAGTGAAATGTACCATGGCTGTCTCTGAAGATGGAATCTAGTAGTTCTTTTTATCAATTATCTACTGTAATTTTTAAAATGCTTTTGACCAAGAGGTGCGAGTAAGGTTCACACTGTTTTACAAAGAAAGACCCAGAGACCTACGTGGAAACCCCACAGATGTCTCCCAAAGGGGCACTAACATTAAGGGAAGCCAAAAGGGCCATTCTTTTGGGTGAGTGGACTAGAGCTTCCTATAGGGCAACCTTGTTCTAGGTCTCATGGGGATGTTTGATGCGAGTTTGATCCACCTGGTGAGTATGGACAATGTGGCTTTATGGTTCTGAGAAATCATCCCAAGACAAACGGTAGGGTGTGTTTGCTTGGGTGTGTCCTTATCTCTGATTGACCAAAGTTACCATATATACACACCCAATGTTAGGCCCAATTTGAATTTAGGGTTACCTTCCTATTTGTCAGCCACTATTACTTCCTTGAGGCAACACTAACTGACTTACCTCTGGCTAAGAATCTACCATGAAAGCAGCAGAAGTCTTAGCTAGTTGTTTATAACTTGTGTTCTTCTTTTCCCAGATGGATTTCTTGAGATAATTTGGATCCAGTTTTCTGTGTGAATCATAGAGTAGAAGCCTTGGCCATGACTGAGCAAAAGTATACTGGAAAAGTGATTTGAGCTAGCTGATTCATTGACAATTGATATTTCAGTTGAATGCATACATTTTGTAGAATGTATGACCAGCAAACAACTTCTTCTAATAATCATAATGGATAATAAGCTTAATAAACTATATGATAAATATTTAGTTTAATAAATATATACAGTCCATCCAAAATCTAGGTGCATGGAAATTCAATAGCATGACTGAGTACACTAAAGCAATGAATATCAAAGAATGATGAAAAGGTTAAAAGTATCAAGAAATTCCACTTGTAAAGTACTAGAGAGCCAGTTTGGTCTAGTGGCGAAGGCACCCAGGATAGAAACCAGGAAACTGTAAGATCTAGTTCTACCTTAGACATAAAAGCTGACTGGATGATTTGGGCCAGTCATTCTCTCTCAGACTAACTCACAAGATTATTGTTGGGAAAATACTATGAGGCAGGAGTATTAGATATATTGCTGCTTTGAGTTATTTATAATAATAATGAAAGGCAGGATAAAAAATAAAAAGAATATCCTCCACAATTAAGAACTGCTCAAATATTTTTCTACAATTTGGAAATTGTAACAATATTTATAATAGGATTGATGAAAAGTAGCTAATCAAGGTTTAATACTATAAATACCATGAAAGAGGAGATGAAGAAGAACTCTGAGTGAAGAGTTAATGCAAAGAGTGCAGGTAGAGATTAAGAGCTTGTTTATTATATTTTGTTTGATACTTTTGCCTTCTACTTCTCCCACTGTCTTTTCCACTCTAGGAAATCCAGTCAAGGACCTTCAAAACAACTTTTAGTAACTGACAATTTATTTAGATGACATCTCTGCTTACGTTATTTGGGGAAATTGGATTGATCAGCAATCTGTACCTCTATTTAGCTGGGTTAGAATTGAGAAATATACTAAATGAACAGCTATATCCAAGCTTTTATTCAATAAATTTACATATTTGTTGTATTGTATACTGTTGCCTTATGAGTTGATTGTACCCAAAAATATCCTAAGAGGGGAAGAAGCAAATTCTATCTTTCCCCTCACAAAGAGGGTGGTTCTTATAGTTGGGATCATATTTGCTTTATATTGGGGGATCTCAGTTTTCCTGTCTTCAGGGATTTGTGGGTGCATCTTTGACATCTTTGTGAAATGAAAAGCAATTTCTGCCACAGGGACATGTAGAGTATGAGACATTCTAGTCTGAGGGGAAATATGAGGTTTCAAGATGAGGCGGGAGCAGGAGCCATCCCTCACAATCCTTTTCTACTTCAAAAACATGTCTTGGAATATGAGGGAGTGACAGATTCTGGCTTCCTGGGCTCAAGTGATTTATAGCCTTTCCTGAAATACTCAGGAAAATCTGATTATTATTATTTTTGGAAGCACCTGGCGGATTTGGGGAATGGCTGTTGTTCTTCCTCATCCAGAGACAACTCACCCTTTCCCCATCTATCCAGCCCTGAAGGGAAACACCTGAGTACAGTGTATATAGTGTGGGGTGGGAACTGGCCACCCCTTTTTCATTTGTTTGTCTGGCTTTTCCCCTTGTTAAGATCTAGAAGGGGACGAGAAGAGGCGCTATACCTTCTGCCCATTTCCATGTTTGGATCCAGCTAGGAAATCCAAAAGTGCAGTATCTCGCTCTTTTGCCCCATGGCATGTGGTTACTGCGACTTCAACCAAGTAGGGGCTACATAGTTTGTGGTCACTGACTCAGGAGACATCTTGGAAGAGGAAACAAGACAATGCACTGATATGCTATTGGAGGCTAGCCCTCGTTTGACCCCAGCCATTGGGGAAGATACTTCTACAAATAAACTGCGACTGATGGCCATGGCAGAAGGTCTGTTGAATTTATAGGAACAAAGAGAAAAGCTAAGGAAAAGGCCAAATAAAAAACAAAAACCTGGAGCTGAAAAATAGTCAAAGTAGAGGGAGTGCATAATAGAGCTGACAGGCAATGTACTCTCTGAAGCAGACAGGACTCAAGCAGGAAAGGAGAAAATCTTCTCAGCAGAAGCAATATCAAAACCCTTCCATGCCCAGGAAGGAGATATCACATTACAGAACATTCTGGTTTCCAGGTAAAAGGATGATTGGCAAGAAACAGGAAGTGCCTTGAAACAGCTGAGTAACGAAGATAGTAAGAAAATGCAGATTGCAAAATTTACCCTCAGCAAAGACAGTCTGATTTTTTTTTTTTTTTGCAATACAAAACTTTGGTTTTTCTTTTAGATAATAATATAAGGTAACAATAGAAACGTAATTAGAGGATGCGTGGCTGCCAAAAGCGTAGTACCCAATTGCTATGCAGAAGAACCAAACTCTGGCTTCTCCAATTAATGATATCTCAAAGAACAGAGGTAGAAAAGACTTTCGTATGAGACCCTGGAAAAGTACTACCCATAAGAAAAGATACAGCCGTCAGAAAAGTCATTTTCCATTTCATTTTTTTAAAGGCTGCTTTGTATGTTCAGAAGTCATTTAACAGCCCCTCTTCTCCTGCCTTTAATCTTCTATTGTGATACTCCATTTCTCAGAATCATGAAGCTTATTCTGGAAGACAAATTCAAAATGGTCTCAGTCCAGATACCTACACCTCAGCAAAAAAAAAAAAAAAAAAATCCAAGAAAAATTGGATAAAAGGTGAGTCACAGATAAAAGGTGTGAAGGTGCAGATGATGTGTTGTCTTTATCAAAACAGAATGGGAAAGAGAGGCCCAAAGGGAAGTTTAAACTAGTCTACAATGCAGGATTCTTGGCTCATGGAGGAAAAGACAATATCGGAAGAGGGATCACAAGAAAAGGAAATTAACAAGAAAAGGGGAAGGAGTGCAAAATGGAAAGAGCACAAAGTAAAAGGCCTCTAAAAGGTCACAAGAACAAAAAGAATCAGTGGAATCTTGGTTGATGGAGCTTGCTACAAATGTAGTATTAAAAAAACCAAACAGTTTAGACCAAAGTGCAACAGCTGCCAAGTGCACAGTTTTCCCCCGCCTCTCACCAGCCTTAAGCTTCTGTATATTGCTTGATACCCACACAGGCATTCCATGCACCCTCTTTTGAAGCTCCCCCACCATCGGCTTTTACTGGTGCTTCCTCCTGCTCTTCAACTTCTTGCAGCTGCAGCTCCTCCTCATTCTGCTGTTCTTTTTCTGGGTCTTCCTCGGGATTCTGTGTTGCAGCAGGCGGCACCTGAGGAAAGAACAACAAAAGTAGGAATATCACCAGTAGGGGCCAGGGGATTCCACCTCTTTTGTAAAGATTCTGGAACAGAGAGAATAATTTTAAGACTAAGAAATAACAGAATAAAAGAGTTGGAAGGGACCTTGGAGGTCTTTTATTCCAACCCCCTGCTCAGGCAAAAAGCCCTATACCATTTCAGACAAATAGTTGTTCAATCTCTTCGTAAAAACTTCAAGTGTTGGTACCTTCACAACTTCTGGAGGCAAGTTGTTCCACTAACGAATTGTTGTAACTGTCAGGAAATTTCTCCTTAGTTCTAGATTGCTTCTCTCCTTGATTAGTTTCCATCCCTTGCTTCTTGTACTGCCTTCAAGTGCTTTGGAAAATAGCTTGACCCCCTCTTCTTTGTGGCAACCTTTTGGATATTGGAACACTGCTATCATGTCCCCACTACTCCTTTTTTTCATTAAACTAGAGCAACCGTTCCTTATGTGTTTTAGCCTTCAGTTCCCTAATCATCTTTGTTGCTGTTCTCTGCACTCTTTCTAGAGTCTCAATATCTTTTTTACATTGTGTCAACCAAAACTGGGTGCAGTTTTCCAAGTGTGGCCTTACCAAGACATTATAAAATGGTATCAACACTTCACATGGTCTTGATTCTATCCCTCTGTTAATGCAGCCTAGGACTATGCTGGCTTTTTTTGGCAATTGCAGCACACTGCTGGCTCATATTTAACTGATTGTCTAGGACACCAAAATCCCTGTCACAGTTGCTACTGTTGAGTCAGGTACCACCTATACTGTACCTGTGCATTTGGTTTTTCTTTTTCTGGAAAGTAGAACCTTACTTTTTTCACCATTGAATTTCATTTTGTTAGATAGGTCCCAATGTTCAAATCTGTCAAGATCCTTCTGTATCTTAAGCCTATCTTCTGGAGTGTTGGCTATTCCTGCCAGCTTGATGTCATCTACAAACTTGATGAGTTTCCTATCTATCCCCCACATCATATCTAACATTTGCCATCAACTCGCTCTGGGTTGCATTTCAGCTCTCATAATGTCAGCCAGTCCAGCTAAAAGAAGAAGCAAGGACATAAGTTTATCTTACGTTATTATTTATAGGAGTTACAATTACATCAGGGATAAGCAACTGTTCGGAACTGAAAATACATGTGGAATTTCAGAAGAATGGTATGGCAAAATGGCTATCAGGGAAGATATTCCTGTTCACAAAATGGCTGCTGTTATGGACACCAGCAATCATAAAACATCCGTCTACCAGAAGGCAAAGTATCCTTTCTAAAAGATGCCTCCTGTAATCTTTTATGGGATCCAAATGGATTCCTGAAAATATCTGTGCTTTGTTCTGCAATATTACATCTTCTTTCTGTTTTAATTTTTAATTAGAAATCTTTTAAAAAGTGAGATGGAATAGGGAGACTGGTGGACACAGTATCTTTCAAAGGCATCATGTTACCTTTGCTGAACTAGAATCATGTACATGAATGTAAATAGATAAGCACATTATGTGATTAATATTTTGTTAATGAAGAACTTGGGACTAATTACCTCACTTCAGAAAATCCCTGATTCTGGAATATCAGGTAACAGAAAAGTAAGCAGGACAATACCATACAGATGTAAGCAAAATGCTTGCAATTCTGAAGAAGTACAAATTTATTTCAATTTTGGATTATCATATCTATGAAAGGAAATAGGTATCAAAATGTAATTCTGCTCCATCTCTCCTTGTAAAAAGAGTATTCACTCACTCCAGAAATAATATTTTTAAAAGTCAGAAAACATGGATCATTGGCTTAGAAATAAACATTTCTAAAACCAGGTTGGACATGACAGGGAATAACAAAGAATAAGTCTTAACACACATTTGCCATTTGATAGCTGAAAAGAGAGTTGAGAACTGAAGGATTTTAAGGACTGATCTAACCTTGAGTTTCCTGCAGGACTCAGAACAGAGGCCACTGGGTGAGCTGCACAGTTCCTTTGAGACAACACACAGGAATTCTGATTGATCCTCATTCCCATAGTTATAGGATGACCCAATATTCACCAACTGTAGAAAGAGATTAATGTTATGCCAAATGATGCAAAATTGGGAACAATTCTGGTCTGAAAAGGTCTCAAGAGGGCAAATGTTAGGATTAGTGCAGAAGACTTCATGTGAGTACATTTGTCCTCCACGGTGGTCTTTATATGACAAGAAAGAAATTTAACTGTGTTTTTCAACAGATCCAGAAAGATTCAATCTGCCAAAATATTTTTATCATGCCACAGAAAGAGCTAACGAATATTTCCCCTTGATCTCCAATTAAGTTTGGAATGTTCTAGGATCTGAAAAAATCTATAAATCTTAAACTTATATAGTCTAAGAATTGGGAGTATCGCCAATTCACAATTTATGCCTGCAATCTTACCTGTGTTGCTTATTAAAAAACACTGAAAACAGTGGGACACCCTGATAACCGGGCACAGGATTGCATAAAATGTCTTACACAACAACACAGGTTTATTAAAAAGTAAGCACCATACAGTTTAATGGAATTTATTCCCAGGCATGCAGTCAGAAGTGGAAAAAAATGACTAATAAAATTTATTAGGTCGATAACATATTTCTTCCTTCTTTGAATCTGCTTTGTGAATTACTTATAAGAGCCACATGTGAAGCATGACTGCCTATTCTATTTTTTAAAAATTGAAGATTCTGAAATCACTATCAAATTCTACACTGGGAAACCTATATTCACAATATTTTAATAAATTTAATAAATAAATGAAATAATCTTGCATACCTGTTCAAAGCGCCACCCATCTGACATTGTAGAAACCATTTGTGTGAGCTCTTCCTCCTGACATTGCAGTACTCTGTAGACATGCTTTGGTGGCACCTAGAAGAAGCAGAACAAAGAACAATAGACCATATCAGCAAGGACTTTCCTGTCTACCTGTCCATATTTTCTATTAATAAACTAAGCCAGGCAGTTGCTTTCTATCCTCAATTCTCGATCCTAGTGAAGAGAACTTTTTAATAGCATAAAGACAGAAGCATCTGCATATGTGCATTAGACTGAAAAGTTTTAGATGAGCAAGGAGAAGAGCTATAGCTCACTGAGTGAACATTTTCTGGCAGGGCTAGGCAAAGGGTTAAGGATCCAGAATTTTCTGGCAATCAAAATAAGTAGTGCTGGTATATGAATGATGTGATTCATTATAAGGCAAAAGGAGTGAGCAGTTCTGAACTTGGAAGAAGGAGAAGGACGTGACATTTCATGCCTGAAAATGCCATGCCTTGAAATAAAACATTTTGCACTATTCTCACATGGAGATTCAGAGCAAGACCACACATGAGACTAAAAAGTGCAATCTGCCTTAAAAGATTTAGTCATTATCTCCCATTAAAAGCATCCAGAAGTACAGATTTCCTCATTTCAGCAACCTCCAGATGGGGAGGGATTTCATTTCCCAGCATTCCCAGCCCATATTGCTTTAATCATTTGAGGCTGAAACTGATTGTGCCAACACATCTGGAAGGCACCTGGTTGGGAAAAGCTGCAGTACTATATGAGAATTGCTGCCAGTCAGAATAGGAGATATATGGACAAATATAAGGCAAAAGGAGTGAGCAGTTCTGAACTTGGAAGGAGGAGTGAAATACTAGGAGGTTTTCCAGCTTCTCACTTCTTTCATAACAACAATCAAAGGCCAAGTGCCAAGAGAACTGCCTTTTCACAGCTCCCCCATATGATCTTTCTCCCCCAAAATATAGACTGAATTTTCAGGACTCATTCTTTCATTCTTTTCAATTGCATAATTAACACTGAATAATAAATACCGCAAAATTAACTGAATTAAAACAGCCCCTGCTTTAACAATTAAATGCTGGCTTGTTTATTCCCAGTCTTGTAACATTTATTGTTGTTCAATTTTTTTGTAAAATGAAACTTTCAATTTCTCTTAAATATAATTCTGACATTTCCCAACTCACCTGGGCTATGGTGTAATCCTTTTCCTCCAGTCTGTCTTTTATTAATCTGATTAGAGAGCCAATGTTGTAGAATTCTGCTTCTTCCAGAACTCCTAATAATAGGAGAGAGCATAACAATATATCACTAAGTATGAAACAATCTTACTACCAAGTTATATTAATTAAAATATAAACATTTGGTTATTAAACAGAAAACAGTTGGCAGTTCTTGAACTTAACTCATATCAGAATTATATGCTGATATGACAAGAGTGTGATATCTTTCGAGAGATGGGAGGAGCTTGCGCCGTGGCGATACGGTCTGCAATCGAGCTCTTCGATTGCAGCCGATATCTCCGCCACTGGCCGGTCCAACGGACCTCACGCTGTCCCGTAGGGACAGCCATCGTGAAGAGCATATCCTGAGGATTCCGGGATACCGCAAAATCCCTGGAGAGCCCGGTGAAGCTCTTCTTGCCAGCGGCGGAGAGGCAGCCCCCATGCTGCTGAGGCCGGGCGACTCCAGACGGAAAGAGTTTGAGAAAGAGTTTGTCGGTTGGGTGAGAACTTCTTTTTTTATTTAATTTTTGAATTTGGAAAGTTTACTCTAATTATCTGAAGAAACCTGTGTGATTTTTGTTTTGTTTTTTGACAAAATTGATTTAGCGGCGTTTTTTAGGGAAACGTCAAAGAGAGAATCCATTTTTCTTTTCTTTGCTTCCGGACTCTATTGTTACTTATTGGATAACTGGACTGTTTTCTTTTTCTATATATTCATATGTTTTATTCTTCTTCTGGACTTTTTATTTTTATTTTTCTGGGCCAGAGGCTTCTCTTGATTTTGTTTGATTTTTCGGTTTTTGTTTTGTGTATTGCAAGTCGGCTTTCCCTTAAGAGAGGAGGGGGAAAGTGAGAACTATGATACTTTGTAACACTGCCACCTAGAGGCTCGGAAATATTTTAAAAAAAGAAAATAGACTCTTCTTCTCAAGGACATCCCCTGATAAGATAGAGGAAAGCACTTTTGTGGAATATTATTACAGGTGTCTTTCTGGATATACATGGCTCAGCTTTGAAGCTTGTGGGAAAGAGAAGGGAGTTATAATTAGAGCCTTGGATAATTAAATAGAGTGCAGTGTTGTTGTTTTTTTTGAGTTCTGCCAACCCCTTCACTAACATCAAGGTCCTGACTTTTAAGCTTGATTTATTTGCAAAGGGAAGCCTCTGAATTTCTTTTTTCTACTTATATTTTATTTTGATTTAACTGATTTTATTTTTTTCTTTTGCCTATTTGGATCCTGTTTTCTTTTTTTCCTTTTTTTTTTTTTTAATGTACATTAGCGGACTATTTCTTTTTCCTTTTTTAATTGAGGTTTTTTCTTTTTCTTTTTTTTTTTTTTCTGGCTGGACTAAGGTGTGGAATCTGAAGAAACTTATTTTTCTTGGTTTTTGTTTTGTTTTTTGTTTTTTCTTTTCTTCTTCCCTTCTTCCTTTTGGCTTTGTCTTGTTTATTATTATTATTGGGTTTTTATTTTTACTGTTACTTTTTTTTATGGTTTTTTTTTTTTTTTTATGGACTAAGGTCAGGAAGAATTTGAAGAATTTTTTTCTTTTTTTTCTTTTTTCTCTCACTTTTGGCTTTTTTATTGTTGGCCTTTTACCTTGATTAAAATTTCATATTTTTTTTCTTTTTTTGTGGATTAAAATTTGAAAAACTTGAAGAGTTGGAACCACTTAAAATGAGTAAGAAATTTATATCTTCGGGTGCCTCTATGTCTGCTTCTGCCTCCCCACCATCTGGACAGCGTTCAATTCAGACATTGTTAAAGCAAGATAAAGAGAAAGAAAAAGAACAAGAAAGAGTATCCTTCCAGATGATTATGCAAGGAATTCAAGATCTTAAGGTAAAAATGGATACTATTGAACAAGAGTGTGATATCTTTCACAGAGATCAAATCTGAAAAGGCAATCAAAATCTATGGGGAGAAGGCAAGACTACAATGAAAAATCATGTAAGGGAATAATTCTAATACTGGGACACATTTAATACTAAATGTATATTATAGCTCAATGGCTATGTCACCCCAACTCACTTCAGTATTGTTGTGAGGAAAATAGGAAGGTATGTTGGATATATTCGCCACCTTGAGTTATTTGTAAAAATAATAAAGGTGGAATACAAATAAATAAATAAATATGTTCAAACCCACACAATCAACTTTTTAAGGAAGAAACTATATGACATCAGAAACAGAACTTTATCCACCAACATTATAGTAAACTTGTGAGTGCATGCATCTCTTGCCTGATGCAAAATGAGGAAGAAATTTTGATTTAAGAGAATCAGATTATCATAGAAACATACAATTGAGATAGAGCTCAATAAATCACCCAAGTCTATCAATACAAAAATTAGTAATGTAGTATGAGAAATAATTAGCCTTATTCATACTTCCCATTTTAATTCTTCCACATAGATGTTAATATCTATTTTCATTCCATTCCAAGCAGCTTTAGCATTAAATTTATGTATGCTTCTCATTCTTTCTGTTACAACACTAATCTATCTTCCAATACTTTTCATACAGGATCATCATATTTGATTCTTATGTTTCTTCCAGCTCTATGGTTCTTATCCTTCTTCCACTTCCTCTACTTATATTTCCATCATATTTTTCCTTCTTTCTGTGCTTTCTATTTTTTTCCAAAAAGCAATCAAAAACTGTCAAGAATGTTCTGTGTCACGTTCAGGATCTCTCATCACCATTATATTATTCACCAACTCTTTCAATCCCTCATCATAAACAAATCAGTAAAGTTTTTTATTTATACAGGTAGTCCTTAACTTAGAGCAATTCATTTTGTAAATCAATGCAGCCATCAATAGTCTGAAGTCCAACAAAACACCAGGTTTTGATGGCATCCACCCTGAATTTCTAATTCATTCTGGGAGACTAACAAAGAATTGGCTCAGCAAATTATTTTCAAACATACTTTCTAAATCTAGCAGACACCTCCCACCGGAATTCAAAAAAGCCAAAGTAATATCGCTTCTGAAACCTGGCAAACCATAAGAGACAGTAGAAAGCTACCGCCCCATTGCTCTTCTGAGTTCTTGTTACTAATTTCTGGAGAAACTTATCATAAACAGAATTGGACCCACAATAGATACATTTCTGCCCATGGAACAACCTGGCTTTCGTCATAAATACAGTTATGTTGATCAGGTGCTGAGCCTAATAGGACATATCAAGGCTGGTTTCCAGTGAGGCTTAAAAACCACAGCTGTGTTCATCGACTTTACTGCAGCATACAATACTGTGCGGAAGAAGGGTCTGCTTTACAAACTGAGTCACATTATTCCCCCTGTAAAATCCTCTATCACCTAACTAACAACATGGTCAGCGATAGATCCTTTCAGATCACTATGGGGGACAATGTTAGTAAGTTAAGAAGACTCAACAATGGCCTTCCACAAGGTTCTCTATTGGCACCCACTGTTCAATCTTTATATCCAACTACTGCTCAATCTTTATATCCAGCTACATAAATTTGAGTATGCAGATGACCTGGTCCTAGCAGCGCAAGACAAAAACTTGGAAGTATTGGACTGCCTCCTCTCTGAGGACCTGAAGACCCTGGGAACATATTTTGCTGACTGGAGACTCATACCCAGTGTCAGCAAAAGGGTGACTACCTGTTTCCACCTCAAGAACAAACTCACCAATGTCTACCTGCCTACCTGAATAATAATACCTCTGAGTAACTTTGGATCAGACTCTCTCCTATAAGAAACACCTAGAGAACACGTATGCTAAAATAAATACCAGGAACAACTTACTCCAGAAACTTAGAGGACCTAGTTGGGAAGCCTCAGCCTCTACTCTCAGAATATCAGCACTAAGTTGGTCTACTCCACAGCTTAATACTGCACCCCCACTGGGCTTAATAGCTGCCACACTAGCAAGATCGATGCTAAACTAAATGATACAATGAGGATCATAAGCAGTTGCATAAAATCTACTTCTACTTGCTGGCTCCCCGTCTTGAGCCACATAGCACCACCAGCCTTATGAAGGCAGGAAACCTTAGTGTAGGAGTACAACAAAATTATAAGAAACCACTTCTTCCTGTGCATGCTGATCTTCCTCATCTATCAATTGGCAGGCTTAAATCCAGGAAGCCCTCTTTGGCACTCGCTCAACAGATGTCTAACAACTTTGACATCAACTCACAGTGGAAAGCCACATGGACTGTTGAATGTCCAGATACAGGCAGTACATAAATGACCCTACACAAAAGGTGCCAGGTTTTGACCTTCCTCGCCAGCATTGGTCAACTCTGAACAGGATCCGTACCCAACATGGTGCCTGCCGGGACTCATTGTTTAAGTGGGGTCTTGTCTCTATCCCTCTGTGTGACTGTGGTGCCCCTCAACAAAATATCCATCACATTGTGTCCGAATGTCCATCAAGAGCTTACACCAGCCCAATGTCTGATTTTTTTTTAACATAGACCACCCTGTCCTTGAATGGCTGGGTGGAGTAGACATTAACATTTTAACTACTATAAGTCCATATATTTGCCATATGCTAAATTAATAAATTTCCAAAAAGCAATCAAAAACTGTCAAGAATGTTCTGTGGCACATTCAGTATCTCTCATCATCCTTATATTATTCATTAACTCTTTCAATCCCTCATCATAAACAAATCAGTGAAGTTTTTGATTTATACTGGTACTCCTCGATTAACAGCAGTTCATTTAGTGACCACTCAAAGTTACAACAACATTGAAAAAAGTGAGTTATGACCATTTTTCGCACTTATGACCATTGTAGCATCCCCATGATTTACATTCAGATGCTTGACAACTGACTCACATTTATGACAGTTGCAGTGTCCTGGAGCCATGTGATTACCTTTTGTGACCTTCTGACAGGCACAGTCAATGGGGAAACCAAATTTGCGTAACAACCATGTTACTAATATAATGGCTGCAGTGATTCACTTAATAAATGTGGCAAGAAAAATCATAAAATAGGGCAAAACTCACTTAACAAATTTCTCACTTAACAACATAAATTTTGGGCTCAATTGTGGTAGTAAGTTGAGGACTACCTGTATTCCTTCCTTTTCCATTTGTACATGTGAACAGATTAAAACATAAACCCTGAATTCATAACAAACACATATTTCTTAGCAAAACAATCATTTTCATTCAACTCTGAATAGTCCCAATGTTTATCTGACTCCCATTCATTCATTCAAGTCATCTGATCAAGTCATTTTTCTCCAGAATCACATTCAATTAAGCCTGGTTCTTCCTTTGTCATTTGAATGTAACATTAACCAAAACAAATTACCTCAAAACTAATATATTAGATTTGTAATATTGCTCAGTTCAAGATTACTTCAGATACCTACTTTCATGGGCATTCACCACTACCTAATGACACCAATTCATGCTTTCTGACTTACACTTTAATCCTTTCATTAATTATTAAACTTAATTTCACTTTTCCACATTCCACTCAGTAAGATTAATCCACCTTCAATCAGATCTATTACAATTACATTTTTCTCATAGTTTCACATAAGCACATGTATTTATTTTTCTTTTATTTTTTTTAATTATTTAGTTATTATTAAGAGTAGAATACAAGCAATTACAATACTGGTAAAATGTAGTGATTTGTAACCAAAAAAATGTACATGGAGGTGATTAAACACAATAAAAAAAATGTGGGAGAACTAATAACAGAAAAAAAAGAAGAAATGTCCATATAACTTTTCATTTAGCATCAATATAGAATAAATTAAATCCTCAACCTTATTATTCAGTCTGGATCATATGGCAATCTATTGCTTTATGTTCTTATTTTTAGAGCAATTTTTTTTCAAAAATAGATAAGGCTCTTATCTGAATTCATCAGGAAAATATATTCCTTTCCATTTACATAAGATTATCCTCTTTGCCAAGCCTCAGGCTTGATAAAACCAAAATCTTCATAAAATGACAAATTCTATATTTTAGGAACATAGCTTGACAGCCCATTTATATCTTAATTCTTATATTTCCCTACACACTTGCATATACTGTGTTTTGCAAATGCTATGGTTTGCATATGCAAAGTTACCATATGGTAATTTTTGATTGAAACAAAGCTATGACTGGGCTAGACCAAATGATATTTTAGGGGAATATCAAATGCAAACACGGGTCAAAAGATGAAAGCTGAAGACAAAAAAAGACTCTGAAAAGACAGAATAAGAGAGAAACAATCTGACAAATAAATACTGAACAGCTTGTAATTAATATACTGGTCATTAACATAGCATGAGTCTCTCTTTTTTTCCCGCTACCGTAGGTCAAAGAAACGGGCAAGGAAGTTTAAGGTGATCAGATAAAACATGGAGCCTGCCCCCCACCCCCCAAAAAAAATATCGACCTCAAAAGACGGGAAAGAAATGGAAAGTCAGTATGTTCAACAGATTTGAAGGAGTACAGATTTTAGAAGCTAAAAGAGAAGAAGCACTGAGTCCAATACTCAACTAAGAAGTGACCATCCTAAATAGATACATATTACTAAAGGTGGCATAATACCTCATAACTTTCATTTACTTTAGTATACCAGCCTAGATAACAGAATTGTCATACACATGCCAAAAAAAAAAAAAGTACTTATGAAATTGCTGCAGATCACACTGAATCTTAATGAAAGCAAGCAAACAAGCAAAAATACTTACATTGAAATTCATCATTTCAGAAGAGGATAAATATTATTCATATTTCAATACATTTATTCTCAAAGATCCGATTTTCTCATTTTCTAATGCAATAGATTCATTTCATTATAATAAATATGCCCTATTTCTGAATAAACAATTTAATAAAAGAGGGTGATTTTCCTCTATAGCTAGAAAGAATTTGGCAAAGAGAAAATAAATTAATCACCATTTCTGTATGATCCCTTTCTACCTAATTTGAAAGTAGATCAGTTATCTCAATAGCTTGTTATTGCCTTGGCATGAAATAAGAACCCCCCAAAAAAAAAAAAAAACCATGGAGAAAAATATTTCTAAACATATGAGTAGAATGCTGGAATGGTCTTTTCAAAACCATTCTCAATAACATGGCACTTAATAGTGTATAAATGATTACTGTTATGCAACAAAGCATAGGGGAAATTCTTGAGTTTCTCCAGCTCAGTGAGTCTATATATAGTAGAATATGTGCATATGAATAGAACCAAGCCTGTTAAAACAATCCAGAAAGAAATGCTTCAGATTCAAAAGGACATTTTATTACAGGAATAGCATGCTTAAAGTTTGCTTCTCTGAGTTTTCTACTTCCATTAAGATAGGGAAGGAGAGGATGGGATGGAATGGGAAGGGCTTTGTTCTTCCTAATTTCCTCCAATTGGGAAAGGGAAAACAAAAATAAAAAAAGAAGATACTTGGCAGCTTAGTCATAACATTCTTACACAGTAAGAAGTTAAAAATGCACACTCCTAGTTCTCCAACACAAAATTACAACAGCATTTTTTAAAAATCCAGATATCTCCATTAGCTTTAAAATATAATCCCAGCAACCCATTAAGAAAGTCAGCAAAATATAATCGTTCTAGACATACCCTTAGGTACCCACTCCATTGTTAATGATGCCTTCATGATAAGCTGAAATTCTGGGTAAATAGAACTGAGGTGAGCTACTAGCTTCTTATCTTATTCATAGCAAATTCTGAAGAGGCTTCACTCTGATTTTTTTCCAGCACAAAAGAAAACTCCATATTTACACAAAAGAAAGGTGAACCTGAACGTAAGATGACCAGATATATCATAAACATATTGTTTCAGAAGATCAACTTTCTGAAAACTACTACGTCATCTCCTGGATTGATGTAATCTAGAAAACCATAAATTGTTCCAATGTATTCTGGAACATTCCAGAACATTCATGTCCAACTCTTGTTGAAACCAATTCTGAAGTGAACTTTTCCCTCAACAAATATATGCATGTAAGACTCTCACATATGTGTATTTATATCTCTTAGCTTAAACAATCTCACAGTTGTTTTGGAGAAAAATGGGAGGTCAAAGTGCTATGTATTTCACCTTGACCTCCTGACAGAAAGGTGGGAAACAAATCTAACAAATGAACAAACTAAATAAGCAAATAGAGGTGATCAAGACTAACCTTGTTTAGCATATCTATTCACACTTCGCACCCCCACTCATTTGTTCATGTTCAGCAGTTATACAGGAACCATGTTAGTTGTTTTCTAACTCTCTCAAGAAAATATACTACACCCATAAGTAATTCTTCGAGAAGAAAGCTAGATTCTTTTTGGGTAAATATAGTAAATGCTAGTTGGTCATTAAGTCATCCATAATAGAACATACCAATAGCTTGTTTAGACCCAAACATTATATACTAACTAAGCTATTCTGGCTTATTCAAATATATATAGGGTTTTTAAAAAATCCTAACTTAATTTGATGTATAAATCTATCCAGTGAGTTATATCTGTTCAGTTACTAAAATCAACTGATTTACCATATGAAAATGTGACAAAACCGTGCCTATCAGAAAAATAACTTAACCAACTCGACAGATGGTTTAAGAATAAATTTTCATCTATTTAGTTAACTTGATTTATAAAGCCTCCCACTCAGCACATAACTCGGTGCAGTGTACATCATTAGTAAACAATAATTAAGTCCATATAAAATGACTTAAAAATAACAACAAAATTCAAAACATAAAGACATTCAGTGCTGGGAAAAATTAAACCAGCAAAATTATTCTGTAGGCTAATTTCCCCACTGCTTGGGAAAAGGTTCAAGTTTTTATGCCCTCTGAAAGGCAGGAAAAGTTGGGGCCAACCTAATCTCAAGGAGGAATTGTGTTCCAAAGGTCAGGAAAGCAACAGAAAAGGCACAAATCCTGTGTCTTAATTCATGACACTGTCTAAGTGACATAACATTGTCAACCATGTCTGATCAAACTGGGCTCTGCCAGATCTAACCAGAAGAGCAAAAATAAACAATTATTTTTCAGTCCTGCAAATAATCCAGCCCTTTGCCATGAAAAACCTCATTTTGAACTAGACTCAAAAGCTCACTGGTATTCAATGTAGCTCATAAAGTAAAGAGGTACCCTTTTCACATCCCTGCATTCTGGGCCAGCAGCAGCTTCTGAGAGGTCATTGAGGACAGCCCTTATGGAACCATTGCAGTAATCCAACTGTGAGGTGACTAAGGCATGAATGACTATGAGGAGAGCCTCCTGATTCAGACATAGGCACAACTGGTGTTGTTCCTCTTAGAACAAGAGCTGAATGCCTCCCAAATTGCACTCTGGGTAGATTTGGAGCAGTGCTACTCTATCCAGAAAGAAGATAGAAAGTCTCTAGATCAGGTGATACCAAAATTCACAGCGACTTGTATTATAAGAATTAAGTCTGACGCTGCTCCCCCTCAACCAGGCCCCTATAGCCTCTAGACATCAAGACAGAAAAATTGATGGTATCACTTGGAAGGCCCAGTGCTGAGATGTACATCCAACTCCATGCCTGTGGATGACCCCATCTAGCAATCTCGTATTAACAGGAGTCAGAAAAGAATCAAGTCTCGAGCTATCCTACAAAAGCAAGAGCCTTGAGATAGATCTCTCCCCTCGTCTCCACAACATCACCAATTTGAAATGGCCCAAGAGGAAAGAGAACCACAATAACTCTATAACTTCCAATACTTAAGTCAGTCCAAAAGGATATAATGATCAATGGTATCAATACTGTCAAGGAAACTAGTAGAAATACCACCTCTACACTAGTCCTGACACGAGTCAACAAATGAAATCAATACCATCTCTACACTGTATCCAGGTTTGAAATCCTACTGGGAAAGATCCAGAAATCCACCTCACCTAGAGCCCTCTGAAACTGCAACCTAACTACTTTCTTAACAACTTTCCCTAAAAAGGAAGCAGTTCAGAAATTAACTAGCACAGTCAGATCCAGCATGACTTCATGGGGAGGGGGGGGGTGACTTCTTCAGCATGGGTTGGACCACCCCCTCTTTCAAGGATGAATCACTGCTTGGATTCCATCCACATGATCTAGTTAGCCTTAACTAGCTAGCCAGATTATATCACTACAGATTATATCATACAGATATTTGATTCATGAAGAAACACTCAAAATTTACTTTTCAGCCATATCCACTATCTAGCTCTAATCCAATGATGCCCAAATTAAAATTTCTTGGATCCATTTTGCTCTTGTTATTTTTATCACAGTGGATACCCACTAACTGGAATTATCAACCAGACAGAAGAGCAATATTAAGGAATTGAGAATTTCTAGCCCAAAATATCTGAGATCAGGTTGCATCTGTTGGCTGGGGAATTCTGGAAGTTTTGAGGTCCATATATTTTAAAGTTTCTGAGGTTGAGAAATATTAGCCTAAGGGAAACTGGCATGAAATTACTGCTACATAAGCAAATAAAATGTTGCCTTCCATTTTGTACATCTGTCATCTTTTGCATCCCCACATCTCTTCCCTAGAGGGATACACATGATGCATTTCAGCAGCGGGCATGTGGGATCCAGGCACTTAATGAACCCCCTGAGGAACTAAAGTTACAATTAGGAACAGCTAGCATTTTGTTATTCACTAGAATAATCTATTTGGACATGATACCTAGTCCTCACAATATGTCATTTTCCTTCTTCAGCAAACTAGGGGAATATATTAATAAACAAAGGAAAAAATACAGCCACTCTTGAGTCTGTAAGTTGTGGGGGAGAGAAATGAGGAAGCACCGTAGAAAATTACATCAGCATGACAATGATGTTGTTATTCTTCTTTTCTTTCACCTCCCATACTAGAGTAGTATCCAGAACCAGAACGGAAATAGAATGAAATATTGTAATTTCAGATTCTTCAAGACTGATCAGTTGGCTTCTTGTAACATGCTTAATTCTAAACTTAGGTTACCAAGACATGGTTTTTGTTTGCACATAACATGTCCCCAAATAAACCAGACATGGGTTCCCAAACATGTAGCTAAATTCTTATAACACATACTGCACCTTTCATCTCATGTACTGTTGTCTGAACTCAAGTCAGTTTTTCTCCCTATTCTTACTCCTTTTTGTGCTATAAGAAAATTGTGCTTTGAATAATTCAGACAAGTACTCTCCCCACTGCCAACTACTCCCACAAGGAAAGGAAACTGTCAGAACAGAGAAACTGAAAATGGCGTAAGGCTGTGAATTAGCTCATCAGCTTCTTTTTAAATTGGAAAAAAACTTTATTATAAGCATATAATCACTTTACATTCTTCAAGCTGATGTTAAAAATTAGAAAAGATACAAGATAATGAAATACTAAAAGCAAAGTAAAAAAATAAAAACATAACATGTAGCTTTCATGTTACATCAGACTTCTTCCTTCTTTCCCATTGTCTTCTATCTCTTACAGCTATTTAAACATTTACAGTAAACTCTTTTCCTTGACCACTGGAAATTATAGCTTGTATCTATTTGGATGGTTTGCTCTACTGTTTAATTAGCTGATTGTTATCACAAACAAGAATAAACCATAATATGTCATTTGCAGCTGGTTGTTAGGATTTCTGAACACAGAGTAATAAACAGCATTCAGCAAAATGATAACTTTTTTGAAGGAAAGAAACTGCTTCCTACGAAGTCAAAAACTAAATATTTAGAATACCAAGCATCAGTGCATTTACAAGGGTACAAACCATCACCCTTGTGAAGCACTGTTTGGCCTGTTTCTCATTTTCCCAACACAGAACTGCACCAAGGGAATGCAGGCAATTAAAAATAGATGGTAGAGCCAAAGCAAAGCAAGGACCACAGTACAGAAGTAAATAAATACAATTGCTCTTTAATATCATTTTCAAGTTCAGAGTCTCAAACTCAGCATGGTTGTGGTGGGTGAGGACTATATCCATGTGGGCATCCCCAAGTGGGGTAGAATTAGAATTCTTTTTATTGGCCAAGTGTGATTGGACACACAAGGAATTTGTCTTGGTGCAAATGCTCTCTGTATACATAAAAGAAAACATACATTCGTCAAGAGTCAAGAATCATAAGGTACAACACTTAATAATAGTCATAGGGTACAATAAGTAGGAATTGCCAACTTTCATTATAAAAAGACATCAATCTCTGTCCCAGATTAAGATAACGTATGCTACTATTATTCCACCGTTTATTTTGTGAGAAACTAGCCTGGCCTGCCTCTCCTTTTTTCTCCCCAGTTCAGCTGCTAGCTTAATGTCCAGTAGTGTACCAAAGTGGGGGAAGAAAGGGCATCCACCTTGGGTGCAAGCAACAAAGAGGTGAGGCTGAAGATCAGAAGGCAGCTAGCAGCAGGTGCTCAGTAGTCAGCTGGTTGATGTGGCACAGCAGTGATGGGAGGAGAAAATGTGCCTTCAAGTCAGTATTGTCTCCCAGCAACTACCCCCTGCAGCGTTTTTCAGAAGTGCCATGCTAGTTCCTTCTTCCTCAGTATGAAAGCAAACAACTGGCCAAGGTCAACCAACTCACTTCATGCGTAAAGTGAAATTAGAACTCACAGCCTCTTGATTTCTAGCCTGATGCCTTAATTTCTACACCAAACTGTATCTTAGCAGCAAAACAAGTATGTTAGCTATAGGTTTAGCGTAGTACGCCTATATGTTCTACTGATTTTTTAAGGGAAATGTAGTACAAGTAGTCCTCAATTTACAACCATTTGTTTAGTGATCGTTGGAAATTATAAGAGCACTGAAAAAAATGACTTATGACCCTTTTTCACATTTATGAGTATTGTAGCATCCTCGTGGTCCTGTGCTCAAAATTCAGACACTTGGCAACTGGCATGCATTTGTGATAGTTGCAGTGTCCTGGGGTCATGTAATCACTTTTTGCAACCTTCTGCCAAAGGAAAGCCAGGCTCACTTAGCAACCATGTTACTAACCTAACAACTGCAGTGAATCACTTAACAACAGTAGCAACAAGGTTGAAAAATGGGGCAAAACTAACCTAACTCTTACTTAGCAAGAGAAATTTTGGTCTCCATTGTCATAACTTGAGGATTACCTAGATATGGAGTTGTTGAAATTGATTGCTAATTATTATGACGAGACAGGTTTGTGTCTATGAGAATTATTCAAGAAATCTGACATTTTTCTTTCCTCTTGAATATAAGGTCACCCTTCTGCACTAGTTCAGGTATTAGTACTAAACTAAGGCAGATTGCTAGTTCAGGAAGTATGCCAGAAATTCAAGTTTTCTCTGGAGAAAATGTTCTGAAGATATCTACATTTTAGCAGAGCTATTTGGAAAGTACAGCCCAGCAAAGAGATACCAAGTTATAAGCCACTAGATAGGTAAAATAACTAAGCAGTACCTATTTTTTAATTTTTGTTATCCAGTCTTCTTCACCAAAGTGGCCTTAGTTATATTATAAAGATAAAACAATAATTATGTATAAATCAAACAAAAGCAGCTACTATATAGGAAGAAAAAAGTACATAATCAATTAAAACTATAAAACCAATATAAATGCTAATTTGAATAAGCATATCTCTATATAATAGAAGAAGGACAAGAGAAAGAACTGATTAAAAAATAAAGGAATAATTTACTCAGTAGTAAAATTGTTTGTTTTTCATCCAGAAGTCCTCTGGGTTAACATCTGGCTTTAATCTTAACCCCTTCAAGACTAAGACAGACTCTATTCTGAACCCCAGAGACTCTTTGCTGTAAATCATCATGAACCAGAGCTAAGAAATTCTTAGCAACCTGAGTGACAGTTAATATTTAATGCAGGGTGGTTGTGGACCATAAAGGGCAGAGATATACCAGGCTTGAGATTTTGGGCTTGGACAACCTTGAACTACACCGCCTACGGTTGGACTTAAGCGTAGTACATAAAATTATCTGCTACAATGTCCTACCAGTCAACGACTACTTCAGCTTCAACCACAACAATACAAGAGCACACAACAGATACAAACTCAATGTAAACCACTCCAAATTTGATTGCAGAAAGTACGACTTCAGCAACAGAGTGGTCAATGCCTGGAATGCACTACCTGACTCTGTTGTTACATCCTCTAATTCCCACTCCTTTAACCTCAAGCTAACCACTATTGACCTCACCCCATTCCTAAGAGGTTTGTAAGGGGCATGCATAAGTGTACAATTGTGCCTACCATCCCTGTCCTTTTGTCCTCATTTATTCATACCTATTTCCTGTATTCTTACTCATGTTTATACTTATACCTATTATCTTGGAATCGATTGACAAATCAAATAAATAAATAAAGTTAAAATAAATAGGATAAAAAGTAGATAGGGCTGAATCTCAGATGTGAGCAAAACAAATATTGGAGAATTTTTCATATAAATTGGGGACAGTTTAGGGCAGTGGTCCCCAATCTTTCCAACTTGATGGCTGGATGCTTCGTGGGAGGAGGGAGAGAGGGGATGGTTCTGTGTGAATGGTAGGCACACACACAAGCATACATCTCCATTTATGCAAGCAGAGCTTTGCGCATGAGCCCGCCATTTGCATGAGAGTTGCACACGCATACACGCTCACCCTCCCCTGCTTACATGAGCTGCTTCCAAATGAGCTGTGGGGACCCACAGCCAATAGTGGGGACCCCTGGTTTAGGGGATGTTTGTCTCTTAACTATGTTATATCTACCTTTAAGATTTATGTTACTTTGTGTTTTTCATGTTCATTAATTTAAAAAACCATTTTACCCACTTTAAAGAAGAGAAACAATGGTGGAAAGAAAGGGCCTTTGGTCAGTAAAAAGAACCTTGAGAGTTTTACTGCATAAGTATTTATTACTGTGTCAGACGAATAGTCTAATCTGGTATAATGCATTGTTCTATGTTATTGTTATAGAACATGGGAAATCTTTCCGGAGAAAATATGTGAAGCGTTCAATCTCATGAAAAAAACTTATTGCCAGAAAATATTTAACATTTTTAAATATTTCTTAAGGTCCTGCTATATTACTGTCATGAAATATGATTTTAGACAACAGACACAGAGACAAGAGTATTCTCAAGTGTATTTCAGAGGCACTTGAATAAACAGCCCTTAGCAATCAATTACTGTACGTTCATTGCCCACTATAAACAATACAGCTAGTCCTCGACTTATGACCATAATTGGGCCCAAAGTTTCATTGCTAAGTTAGGCAGTTGTCCAATTTTGCCCCACTTTATGACCTTTTTTGCCACCGTTAAGCGAATCACTGCAGTTGTTAAATGGATCGTGTGATTCTTTAGTGAATCTGGCTTCTCACATTGATTTTGCTTGTCAGAAGCTGGCTGAGAAGATGACCAATGATGATCACATGACCCCAGAATAGTGCAATGGTCATAAATGATCACATAAACCTTTGAGGACGCTGCAATGGCAGTGAAAAGAATTGTAATTCGCCTTTTTCAGTGCTTCAGATGGTCACCAAACGAATGGTTCTAAGTCAAGGAATACCTGTATATACATTTATATACCTGGGTTCCAGAACATACAAATCTATAGACTTACCTTCCTCAGCCATATCTTTATCCAGTACCAGTTTCCCATGCCGGAGGAAATTCAGAATAGGTCCAAAATAAGTTGGATCTCGATCTATGAGATATGCACCAGTCTCGTCCTAAACCAAAAGCAAACCATCAAACAAAGGCATGTTTCACTAACTTTTTTTTCAAATATTTTTATTGTACTTTTCCTTTGTTATACATCACATATTAATACTTTCTATTGTACAATTTTCTTGGTTATATATAGGATTTCATTATTCACAGTAACAGTATATTGTCCGGGTGCAATCTCTACATTCTTAATTACATACCGATAATAAATCTTATACGTATAATAGTTATAGCTATTATTCTCAATATCTATTCATCTTCACTTATCCTTGTTATGAATTTTACATTGCATGTTTAGGCCCACTATTCATTTTTCTCTGTAGTCCATTAATACTGTCAAACAACTATAAACATCAAATTGACATTACAATTATAGCCAATTCACTAGCCAAGTAATCCTAATGTTTGCTTATCTTAGTTATTCTCTATTCATTAGGCATCTATGTTTACATATCTAGATTTCTAACTTCTGCCATTATTTCTACTATAGAATAATTCCTGAATCAAAAAGGTGATCTTCTTCTCCCCATTTCTAATTTCTATCTTAGTACTAATTCTTGACAGTATAGCTTCTGTGTTAAACAATATTTTGCATTTATCCCTGTTTCACTAATTTTTCTGAGTTCTTTATTTACTTGGATCTTCAAAAGGTTTGGAATACAATCCCTCACCCAAACCACTGAATAAATGTAGTTTTCAGGGATAACAAATGAAACATTATGATGGATCATTAACTGCTTAAAAGCAGAACAGAGAGAAATAATTAATGGTCAGCTTCAATAATAAAGGAGTATACACCAGTTGGGATATGTGCTTCTTATGTAAGCCTTGAACTTAAACCAGTGAGAATCATTTAAGAAATCAGCAGTCCGGTAACCAATTTAGCTGAGCCTTCATTACTCAAGTGTGGTAAAAGAACATGAGTTCAAGGATTCTTCTCCAAAAGGTTGAATAACCTAAGTTTATATTCAAAATAATACAACAAAGGGCAAAACTTTTTGAAATGTTTTATACACACACACACACACACACACACACACACACACAGAGAGAGAGAGAGAGAGAGAGAGAGAGAGAGAGAGAGAGAGAGAAGACAGATTCATACATACCATATTGATGGGAATAAAATGGCAACGACTGATCAGAAATTGATCTTGATAAAACTACAAAGTGTGAAGGTATTTATTATTTATACCTTGCCTTTATCCTTTTTTATAAATAGCTCAAGGCGATGAACACCTACAATTCTCCTTCTTGCTCCTATTTTTTCCACAACAGCCACCTTTAACAGATTAACAGAGTTGGAAGGGATCTTGTAGGTCATCTAGCCCAACCCCCTACCCAAGCAAGAGTCCTTACACGATTTCTGACAAATGGCAGTCCAGTCTCTTCTTGAAAGCTTCCAGTGATGAAGCTCCCACATCTTCTGAAGGCAAGAGAGAGGGACTGGCCCAAATTGTATTGCCAACATTAAACGTGTTACACAGATATACTGTTCACCTATGACTATTATATCTCAAAAAGTGTTGTATCTCAAAACTGCTTTTTAAAAAAAATCAATCAGGAACAACTCTCCAAAGAGAAAACATCTTGCAGAAGTTTGTTTGTTTGTTTTTGACTAGGGGAATAAAGGGCAAAAAAGAAAGTCTGGATAAAACTACGCACACTCAGCAAAAGATGTTTTTGTCTCTGTCATGTTTATGGGGACCCTAAGTCATTAAACGTAGCTGAATAGCAGGAGATTCAGGGAAAATAATTATAAAGATATTTAAGCTGTTAAGTATTTAAACATTTCTTAGATAAATGATGAATGCACTACATCAATATACTGAGTTCATTCAAGACTTGTGCTATGGCATAAACTATTATTTACGTAACACAATGGCTAAGTTTGCGAAAACAAAGTCAAAACCAATGGCATGTATCTGCAGGATCAGAGGGGGGAGAAAAGCAAAGCTGCCAAGAAAAATAGGAGAGGGATTTGGCAAGGCCCCCATTCTTTGTGTGTTTGTGCTTGCTTCCGCAGGCACAACTGTATACTTCCTCCAAATAATATTGGCCAATTTGAAACAATGCCGTCACGAAGACTATACAATATTCATAAAACAGATTAAGATGTGCCCTGAATTAATCAAATTGGCTGGGTTCACCCAACAAGCTACATTTTATATAAATTCTATTCAGTTTGGAATGGAAGTGTAAATCAGGGTGACTAAAATGTATCTCATAACACCCTGCACCTAAATGAATTATCCTTATATTATGGCTTTAGTTGATAATCTGGCTCACAAGATGTATTTATCACAATGGCTGGATTTCTTCATTGTGCTAAAGCACTTCTTTCACCTAGCCTAGTTGTGTGTAAATCCAGCCATCCAACTATACAAACGACATGTTTTAGCCTAACATGTCCAAAGTCAGTAACTTTTTGATCCTATCATAACAACTCTTTCCAGGCCGTATTGTTTATGCCTATCCTTGGAGAAGAAACAATGAAGCCAACCGCCCTTGCCCTGACTGAGCCGCATGCTTTAACTCCATTTAAAAACAACAACAACCCAAAAAAACATCCTGCAGATGAAGTTTTTGAACGGCTGCCCAAGACTACATTAAGCCTTAGCAAAAGCTGCATCGAGCGTCAAGATAAACTCTTGGAATCACTGGCAAAGGACCCACAAAGGGTGTTACGGTGAGGAAGAGGAAGGAAACGACTCCTACATTCCCGGCTAATTTTGTGTCCTGGGCAAGATTTCTTGGAAGCGAACCAGCCCCCTGGGGTGGACAAGTGGAGTTTTCGCAATTCTTTCTCGGTGCTTTTAACGGAAATCGGCGCGCTTTCGGAGATAAGAGGCGACCAAGCACATTTATCTCCATTTAATCAGCACCCTCGCGTGCACAGAGCAGAAGCTTGGGGTTTCTCCACGTCCGCATTTTTCCACTAGCAGAGCGAGTGGCCTGCAGGCATTTCAAAAACAAGTCGCATCGCTTACACTGTCGCTGCTCAGGCAGGCAGAGACGCCCGGCCAGAAAACGGGATGCTTCTATAAGGACTTGCCTCGCTTTTTAAACTCTGTGCAGGTAGCCCAAGCGTACCGGGAAAGAAACCCCCGTTCCTACGTAAAGCTCCCAAAGCCCTGAGGAATGGGCGGGGGCGGAGCGGGGTGGGAAGAAAGAGACTCGAGGCTCCTGACCAACTTTGTGTTGAACATGCGAGTGTGACTTTGCAAAACAACAACAAAAACATGACTTCTGCTTATGGGGCCAGACCACAAAAGTGGGTGAAGCGAGGGGGGGGAGGCTCGATCCCTTAGCAAGATTACTCCCAAGTGGGGTTCAAGATCTTCCGAAACAAAGCCCCCTCCCCGCCCCTTTTCATTGCTGGCCACAGCAGGAGCTTCGGCGCTTTCCACGCCCTGCGATTTAAGCGAAGGGGAAACGCTCGCGTGTTAGCAAAACCACCGCGCTTCCCTTGGAGGATCGGCGGAGCGCGGGCGCTTACCCGATCCGACTGTAGCTCCTCTCCCTGGCATAGGCGGCAGAGGAAGGATTTCTGCTCGCGGCACAAGGTCTGCTTGGTGGTTAAGAAAACGGTGCCCCCGACATTCAGCCGAACCCATTTGCCTCGGCTGCTGGGGGGAAGCGGCTGCTGCGAGCAATCCCACGCGTACGAAGTCGCCTTCTGCGCTGCCGGCGCGTCCTCCCCTCGTTCCATTCTCATCTCTTTTCTCTGGGCGCGTCCCCTCCTACTTTCACAAAGAGGCGGGACGCGGCTTGCAGGTGTGGAGCCCCGGAGGATTCTGGGGCTTGTAGTTTGTTTCGAGGCTAACGCGCATTTCAGACTTAAGCAGGCACCCAAAATTCACGGAGGCGGGTTATTTTGCCCAGTGTTGTGATACTTGAGCGAGAGCGTTCTTTGCCGAACGTCCTTTGGATGACAGCTCAACGAGCTTTTTAAGCAGAAAGTGCAAAAACAATTTTAAAGCTGTGTTTAACGTGCCTTGGCAACTTTTAAGATGAGTGGATTTCAACCTCCCAGATTTTCCCAGTCAGCATGTTTGAATAAAAGTCCACTCATCTTAAAGTCTGTAGAGATTCTCAGTCATCCAGGTCATGGTTTTCCCAAAAGTGTTTTTTCAGGAGGCAACTGGACTTCCTTGTTTTTTTCTTTGAAAGTGTTTTGCTTCTCATCCAAGAAGTTTCTTTGGCTCTGACAGGATAGTGAGGAATGGAAGGATTTTCCATTTTAAAGTTGCCAAGGTTGAAAAATGCTGTTCAAATACATTTTAATGGCTGAGAACTTCTAAGATTTGACATTTTTACTGAAGCCTCCTACAAGGTGAATGAATTTTTACTAGATCTGGGAACTGGATGATATTCCAAAATTTTAAATTAACCATGAGGCTCCTTGAGTGCCACTTAGGGAATTGGTGAATTGATAAAGTTGTCTCCTGGACAAACTTATCCAGAGCTAAATCTTATTTAGAGCATCATTACATCTCCATTCTGTTTTGCGAAGAAGGCTGTAAGATTCAGAATCTCTTTTCTTTCCAGAGATATCTGTATTGGGTCATTTCTAAAACAAGAATGTCATAATTTCCTAAGCCCCGTTCAGTAAACTAGAAATTAGTAAACTCTGCAGTTCAGGGATGCCCTACATATGTAATTTCTTTCCCTCAAAACCATAATTCTCTAGATTTGTACTGTAATCCACTGCGTTCATTTATCCTTTGAAAAGCATGGAGCTTAACTAAGAATATGTCAGCTTTTCAAATGCAGACCAGACAACCAAAACCAGTTACTCCTATTGTAAAGTTAAAGTAATAGAATCTTGCAAGTCTGAAAGTCCCCCTCCTCTGCCTTTAATTCCAGAGACTTGGAGGGGGGTGATCAATTCTGATATGCTTTCTCCAGTGCTAGCTTTGGACTCATATTTCTCTTTTAGATTGTCTAGACCAGGGCTGTCAAACTCGCAGCCGGAGGCGTCACGTGGTGGCCACACTCACACCTGATTTAGCAAAGTGGGGGGAAGTCATGCTATATCACATGATGATGCCGTGACAATGAGAGTTTGACACCCCTGGTCTAGACTGAAATCTTTCTCCAATGCACTAAGATAATTCTCAGAGCCCAGTAAAGTATATGTCATAACTTCCATTTTCCCCTCATAGCAAATGCCACATCACACAACTTATCTTTCTAACTTACCTACATTTGGTTTACTACCAGGCGACCTATGTGAATAAAAGCTGGAGTTAGTAGTTAGTATTGAGAGATCAGTACTTCTGTGGTCAGGTTATTGTGTAGCATGGTTTAGAATTTGGTAGGAATGCCTGTAATAAAACTTAATGGAACTGAAAGTGGAACAGAATTGATGTTTTGGGGTAGAATTTTCTGGAGCCAGTAAAATTATATTTTAGCTTCAGTGAGGTTGGATTTCAGATAGTGACATGATGCTTTTGTTAGAGAGTGGAGATTTGGAAGAAAGAGAAAGTTAATAATTTGATTTGTGGTGGGGTATGTCAGGATATGTCATCGTATTCCTTCAGATATTGGTTTCTGATGGTGTAAAGCTTTTATGGGATGAGATGAGAGAGAAAAATGACCAACAACAGATAATATTAAAGATGACAAGGAGTCTGGCGACTAAATCCTATGAAGAATGGCTAAAGGAACTAGGTAGCTGAACAAACATTTTCTATTTGGTATAGTCTAGAACTAGCTGAATTCAAACTGCAGTTCACCACACAAACTGTCATGGGTAGAAGTTTTCTGAATATGATCCACTTCAGGATGAGAACACAAAATAAAGCAATGAATCTTTAAGGACACTAAAATGCTTTTGATTTAAAAAATATTTGTACTATGGCATTTTCATGAAAATGAATAGAAACCAAATTACAGGATTCAGTGAAGGAACAATTAATACTAAATAGCCAGAAGTATGACACAATTTGCCATAGTTACAGTGCAAAATTAATCTTCCCATAATTAGTGCTTTCTTTGCTTTGAAAAACGGGCAGTGTCTATACGTAGCAATGGAGACAAGCAAAAGAATGGCAAATCCCCCAATTCATCATTAAAACATTTCACTCAACAGGTAGAACATCCTGAAGGCCATCCCCTTCTTGAATGTTTTTGTCTCAGCAGAAGGTTGTGCTTCAGAGGCTCTTCCCCATACTCTCTGAGATAATGTCTTCAGGCTGTGCGCGCATGAACCACTCTACCCAAGCCCCATCATAAATGGCCACATCTGGCTTCCCACACAGGTATGCTCCTAATGCCACATGGCAAGCGGTGACTCCTGATCCACAAGTAGCCACAAGAGGTTTGGAGAGGTCTACTTTCTTCTCTTGAAATAAGCTTTGGATAATTTCTGGGCTTTTCTCCAAGCCTGCCTCAGTGAGGAATTCTGTGAAAGGAAAGTTCACAGAGCCAGGGATGTGACCAGGTTCGATTCCTGGAGAAAGTTTGAAAAAAATAAAACACTATTAAAGTTCATTCAACAAAATTGCAAAATGAGAAGCACAATTTAGAAATAATGTGCGCGCACACAAATACTGTGTGTAGTAAACCTTAAAATCCTATACATAGCACTAAGTTTCTAAGTAGGCACGGTGGCTGGGAAATTCTGGGAGCTAAAGTCCATGTATCTGAAACTTGTCAGTTTTTAAAATACTGGTTTATATTAATGGCAAAGGATGAATCTCTCCCATTTCCATTTACCCCAATAAGCCAGAATATGAGGTGAGGTTAACTGATATCACCCATCTGCTGGAGAACATGAGGAATGACTGTTTCTAGTTCTCTAGTGTGCAGGGGGGGGGGGGGACTTTATTTGATCCACATTTTCTCCAATTGGGGAAGGACAGTTAATAAAGTTGTAAAAAAAATCAGGAGCCATGCTGTACTTTTCCAATGTGGGAAGACTTTTTACCATTTTTGGCAGTCCTGTCACCTTGTACTTCATCTTTCTCCTAGAAGGAGTGAAAGATGCAGCAAAGATGAACACTAAATGCAGTTAGTATGATATTAGGAATAATGACAGCCCAACCTCAGCCTGTTAATAGAGTTCTATAAACATTTTATTATACAAAGTAGTAATGTATAAAGTACAGTCATTTGATATACTGTATAAATAAATAATGCCCCGTCCTCTCCTTTATTAGGAGGAAACTATTGGTATATAGTTTCCTCTTGTTTCTTGACTTGTGGAGAAGTCAGAGGAAATGTCCTTGGAAGACAGCAGGAAGAGCCACTATCAAGTTCACAGTCAGATGAAAGGGAGCCTGAATCCAGCAAAAACTGCCTCAGACAAAGCCCCTCCCTAGTTCACGCGTAGATAAGGGGAGGAAGGGGGGGAAGCATAATCAGACTTACAAGATTCTGTTATCATAGCTTTACAGTAAAAGTAGTGTTGACCTACATGTCATTGTTTTCGTAATCTCTTCTATCTTGAAGTGCTGACAATTTACAACTTTCCTTTTTTAACATAAAGCTTTAAAATCAGAGGTTTTTATCTCAGAGCTAAACTAGCCTGACAATTCTGTCATGCTCCAAAATCAAAAGAGACACACTGAGTTACTCAATGCAATCTCTTTTATTGTTCCTTAACTACAGACAGAAATCTTGCTAAACTAAAGGAAACGGTTTGCACTAATAAAGATATACTCTTGAGAACTTCACGGGATGAATTGTCTTGAGCCTCTACCTCTTCAAACTATCCAAACTATCCAAACTTCACTGCCTCTTGCTCTTCTGGAACTCTAACCCCTTCCTCCTGGGAATCGAGACTACATTCCACCACATCTACCCTCCAAACTTAAAGAAAACCATTACCTTGTCGGGGCTCTGGTTCCGTCCCAGCATACCTTCCAGCAGATCGTGCATCTACTACCTGGAACTGGTGTGAGTCAATGTTCTCCTTCACCTGCTCATAGGTTTTCACCATTGATTTATCCAGAGAAGCATGAAATTCAGCAGAAGCAGGATGACTCTTTCCAGAGCTGACAGGATGCCCCTCTTTCATCCAGTTCTTCAGCCCACCATTTAGAAGGGAAACTGCATCATGGCCAAAAGCTCGGAACATCCACCAGACCCGGGGAGCTGAGAACAAGCCCTGGTCACTTGCATCATACACCACAACATGACAATCATTGCTCACTCCTAGTTTGCCCACGTACTCTGCAAAATCTGTTGCACTGGGAAGCATATGATCATAAGGTGATGTGCGGTCACTGCAATGATCAATGTCGAAGAAAGCGGCTCCTGGAATATGGCGATCTTCAAACTCTCTCTGGGGATTACGTTTCATTTTGGGAAGGTACCAAGAGGCATCCAAGAGCTTCACAGATGATCCTGTTTGAGGAGACTTGATAACTTCTGACACCCATTTAGCAGTCACCAATGCCCGGTAGAGAAGCTGCTGAGACATGGCACTCACAGGCTGTTTGGGTTTGGATGTCACCTGGGGTTTCCACTGGCACTTAGGTGAAAGAAGACAAAACAGAAAATTAGGACCATCCTCACAAGAGGACACCCAGGCATTATAATAAGTAGGTAGTTACATCTGAACGAAACAGCAAGTTCTGCCAATTCTGTGGCTAAGTTAAGATGTAATGTTCTTGTTATAATCAATATGATATTGCTTTGTTGGTGGAAGGGAAAACATTTGCCAGGAGGATGGGAATTTACTGCCAAATCTCCATCTATGCTGAAAAAAGCCTCACCCACATTGTTGGTATCTCACAAGTGATGTAATCTGAAGCAGGCATTTGGGGAAGCCATTATAGAAAACCATAGGGGTGTGTGTGTGTGTGTGTGTGTGTAGCCTTTGCATGGTCATTCTTGCTCAGCCCGACTTCATAGAGTGATTGATACAGGGGAAAACTCAGAAGACAGAGAACAATGTACATTATCTTGAGCTCCTAGAAGAAAAGTAGAATACTGGGGTGGTGCAGTGGTTAGAATGCAGTATTGCAGGCTAATTCTGCTGACTGCCAAGAATTTGATCCTCACTGGCTCGGGGTTGACTCAGCCTTCCATCCTTCCGAGGTTGATAAAATGAGGACCCAGATTGTTGGGGGCAATATGCTGATGCTATAAACCGCTTAGAAAGGGCTGTAAAGCACTGTGAAGCAGTATAAGTCTGAGTGTTACTGCTATTGCTACAGATCTATCAAATAATAGATATGATTTATTACAGTTCAAAGAACACTATGGTTAAACAATGTTAACGAAGTATAGCAATGCAATATTTTTGCTTTTTTTCCAGGGAGAGACAATCAGGGGTGAGATGCGACCGGTTCTGCCCGTATCTATAGAAGCGGTAGCTCTGAAGAGCAGCAGACACAGAACCGGTTCTGTGTTTGCTGCTGTTTGGCCTGCCCGCCCGGGCTCTTACCTGTCCTTTATTTCCTGCTTTTTCAACCTCAGCTGCTTTGTGCAGCCCAGCTGAGATTGAAAAAGCAGGAAAAAAGAGGCTTTTCAAATGCTGTGCACCTGCACGCAGTGTTTTTCAGCTATCCAGGCGGCACAACTTAAGTTTTTTTTACACGCACGCGCATCACCGAACCGGTAGTAACACCAGTTGAATCCCACCCCTGGAGACAATGAATGCTTCTGTACTATTATGCCATAAAAATATAAAACCATTTATAAATCCAAGCATCAACAGGATTATGTAAACAAAGTTATGGGCATAAACACAGGGATAAAATTAGAATTGTTATAACAACACAGTTTTAATTAGTGAAGGTAAAATATCACTGTCATAAATTTCTTCACTAAAAAACCTAGTTATTTCTGTATATAATAAAAATGAACTCTAATAGAATAACCATTCTCTTGGGGAAAGCTCCAGAAATTTTCAGCAGTCCACCACCTCACTAAGGATGAAACAAATGATCCATACAAAGTGAAAAGGGCCCCTACAGATGCTTGACTTTCGCATTTTTTGAACTGAAACTGAAAATCTCTGAAAAGGATATTTAGATTGCTGTAGGATTTATTTTATTTAAAACCTATCCTTTTGTCACAGTAATGCTGTTCTCTTCTTTACCTCGTCCAAAACATCCATAAAGTCTATATTTAATAGCAAATAAGAAAAAATATCAAGGTTTACAAATAAGAAAGTCAGGGTTTACAAAATAAAGGTAGACTTTGAAGTAAAGTCAAATCCTGCACATTCTCCATGATGATCTAAGTCATAACTTCTATAACAGCAGCTGAGTAGGCCGCTTTCTCAGTATTGACACCACATTTGTTATTTATCTTCTTTTTAATCTATTCTTTTTTTTAAATGCACCTCAAACTTTCATTTTTATTTTATCATGATTAAATGCTGTTTGTATGATTGTGTTGCATTTAATTGCTTTTTCACACAATCCTCCTTGAACTCTAATATGGAAATATGGAGTTCATAGGTGCAATAAGGAAATAACAATAATTCTTATCCCATGAGCAGGAGAAAAAAAGATAGCTTGGCTCTTCTAACTCCCATTTTCTTTGTAAGTTCTTGTAGTTTAAAAGAAGCTTGTTTTTAATAGCTGTTGCTTGATTAATCAGTAAACAGTGGTTTCCTGTTTTGCTTGATTAATCAGTTAAACACAGATTTCCCTGAACAAGAGTCTGTTTGAAAAACAGTTTTCTTTTTATCACATCTGCAACTTTACAGAACTGGGAGTCTCTTTGTTAAAGCTAAGCAGGAAGATGCTGTGCGCTCCCATTTTGTTCAGAGCTGATTTGTTCATATAAATGGGTTTGCTGCCTCAAATTAGACAGTTTCTTCGACAGGAACAGGGAGGAGAAGTTTCCCAAAGGGAAAAAAGATCCCATCTCTCTCTTCCCCCAAGAGTTCCCCATCCACAAAAACACTAATCCCCCAATTGAAGACAGTAGAAACACTGCACCAAGCAACCAACTACTGTATAATAAACCATTTATTTCCTTCTCCAAGACAGTTTTTCTGAGCTGGCCCAATCTGGGAATCCCAACAGATGATACAGTGCAGCTTCCATCCTCCTTAGCCAACCTATATAGGGAAGCGTACTAGACCTCGTCCCTGCCAGAAAGTTTTTGAGAGTTACAACCCAACACTCAAAGGTTTCCAGAGTTGGCTCAGGAAGAGAGCAACGCATAGGTAAAGGCTGCCACCAGAGGAAAACTAGCGGGGTGAATGACCCCTGGGCACTTGGGCGACTTTTCTTCTCATGTTTTGCCTTTAAATCTTCAACAAGTCCCCACCTCTCTACTTCCTCTTCTCTTACCTCGGGTGGCTCTCTGAATCTTCAAAGCGCCCCTTGCCCAGCAGCCCCTCGCCCAGCAGCTTATTCTCCCTTCCTTATTCTACCTCCAGGGCGGAGAAAAGGACCACGTCCCACTTTCATATCCAGTGAAAGGCAAGGCTGGCCGGGGCGAACCAACTGGAACAAAAAAAGGGGGGTGAGAAAATTAGCAGAAAATCCATTAACTCTCACGTGGAGATCGGTCCCGCATCTAACTGGAATCACTCACGATCTTCTTCTTTAATCTTCGCGACATCTGTCTTGACTACTCGCCCCATGAGCCGCTCATTTTTTGCAGAGAAAATAAATATTTGATTTGCTTTCCCCCCTTTACCAGCCACTTCCTGGAATAGCAGATTGCGGCACCCAGAAGAAGAAGAAGCGGGTCATTTAGAAGCGAGGCGCTTTTCCTCGAACGCTTTCCAGTTGACGCCTTACCTGGGTTTCCGCTAGAGAACGTGGGTTGGTTACGGAAGAAAAGCCGCAGACTGTCTGGTCTTCTCCGCCAGCAACGATGTTTGAAAAGGCAAACGGTGCACTTGCCCCGGCTGCGATAAACTCTTTACTCCTTGGCTCTCTCGGTAGGAAGAAGAATCTGGAGAAGAGATGTTGCAGACAACCTTGGACGGGCGAGATCATCTTGATCCTCTCATACTTGTAATTTGCTGTAGAATTTTCATTCTGCCATGGACTTCTCTCACGACCCCGAGTGAATCGTTTAATAACACACAAACACAAGCACAACTTCCAACTCATCTTTTATCCAAGGTGTATCTTCCAACCAAATACCTTTTATCCAAAGTCAGAGGTGGTATTCAACAGGTTCTGACCAGTTCTGGAGAACCGGTAGCAATACCACCTCTGACTGGCCCTACCCCCATCTATTCTCTGCCTCCCGAGTCCCAGCTGATCGGCTGGGTCTTCTTTTGTTGCCCTGCACAGCAGAAGGGAGCTGGAAACCAGGTTAGTGAGGTGGAGAGGGAATAGGATTTTGCAGTAATCTTCCCCCAGGAGTGGGGAAGGGATGGAGATTTTACAGTATCCTCCCCCTGCCATGCCCACCAAGCTACACCATGCCCATCAAACCACGCCTACAGAACTAGTAATAAAAAAAAATTAATCCCATCATTGTCCAAGGTGTATCTCTTCTCCAAAAGAGTGTTGTTACAATTCTGGACAATAGGAATTGTGATTCAACTCATACCAACTCCAGATCATTGCAGGCTGCTGTATTCCCACGACCTCACAAAGCTGCAAGCCTCTCATTTGTCTTTCAAAATAAAGACCACTATTCTGGCTACCTCCTCTTAGCATGTTCAGGATAGGGGAAATATAGCTTTTATTTCAAAACTGGCAAAGTTTAGGACTCAGCAGTATCTTGTTACTGTTGAGTCCTAAACTTTCCCAGTTCTGAAGTAAAAGGTATCTTGCTAGCTCTTCCTCTTAACATTTGGGCCCCTCTTAACAAAACACTGTTGAAAAATGTGCATATAACGCAGGTATGCTATATCTACCATTTCTATGTAATCAGATTGCTGCACTTACAAAGCTGGATATATTAGGAAAGTAGCTGGGAGTTTGGAGTCAGTATACCAGCTGCTCTTACAGTGTTTCCTCTTCTACACTTTGCTCTTTGGGACCCCACACTCTCAACCTTATTGAGTGTCTCAGGGATGGTTTTCTCTTTCAAGTTTGCCCTTTGCCC
This sequence comes from Pseudonaja textilis, assembly GCF_049901715.1. Taxonomy (NCBI): domain Eukaryota; kingdom Metazoa; phylum Chordata; class Lepidosauria; order Squamata; family Elapidae; genus Pseudonaja; species Pseudonaja textilis. Next base: position 49,636,648 of record NC_141994.1, read on the forward strand.
CATTTCTGACCGAGCCAGTCTACTTTTGCACCGTCACTGACTGTGAACAGTAATGCATTTCTTGTTACAGCAGGTCCTGAAAAGCTGATTGATGTTTTCACTCTTGGGCAACAATGGGTGGGAAATTATTGCAAAAAACCCTGGAAGTTTTCTCTGAACAATCACTTCAGTTTGTCATCTAGAACTAACTAGAGGGAGGGAGGGAATTTTCAGCTGAATGTGGGTATGCCTTTGACAGTCCAAAGTGCAGACCTGAATAGAAATGAATTGGCTAGGGTTTCTTTCTCCGCCCTTTCTTAGTTGATTGGTAGGGAACAAGACATCGGAGCCTGGACAGGGTACTGCCCTTTTCTTCACATACCATTTTTCACTTTTGAGTTCACCCATCAAGAAAGCTTTCCTTAACATGGTGCAGCAAGCTTTATACAGAGCTTTGGTCTCCACCAAATGGCTGGCAGAAGCTGTCCGAGCCAAAAAGATTGGCCCTAAATTGCGAGTGTTGGATGCTTCCTGGTATGAACCTGGAACGAGAAATGCCCAGAAAGAATTCCAAGAACAGCACGTGCCTGGAGCCTCTTTTTTTGATATTGAAGAATGCAAAGACAAGTCATCGCCTTATGAGCTTATGCTGCCCAGTGAGAAACATTTTGCCGATTATGTTGGCCACTTGGGCATTGGGAATGATACACATGTAATTGTGTATGATGGAGACAACCTGGGCACCTTCTATGCACCACGTGCATGGTGGATGTTCCGAGTCTTTGGGCATCGAACTGTTTCAGTGCTGAATGGGGGATTTAAAAACTGGCTGAAGGAAGGCCATCCAGTAACAGCAGAGATCACCCGGCCAGAGCCATCTGCCTTTAAAGCCAGTCTTAACAGGTCTCTCCTGAAGACCTATGAAGAGATGGTGGAGAACATGGAATCCAAGCGGTTTCAGGTAGTGGATGCCAGATCTGAAGGGCGATTCCAAGGAACAGAACCTGAGCCAGGAAAGGAAGGTAGGAGTGTACCTGAGATAATTGGTCCACTTTCCATATTCTTTATCTGCTAATGATATTTCAGTCTTTATATCCCTCTTGCATACTTTCAGTTTACTTATTTGTGAGCAACCTCCACTAAACAAAGTGGAATACTTTCTAAATACACTTTCATAACAGTTTGAAATTACAGTGCCACGGGGAAAATCCACAGATTTCCAAAACTGGTACATGTGGATAAACTCCTATATAGGGGACCTAAGAATTGATCCATTGGGAGAACTTTTACTATTTTCCTGGCCTTTATTTTTTTCTCATGTGGTAAGAAATATACACATGCACACACACAGAAGATCCATTTATGTTTGCTTGTTTGGGATTCCATACCAGTAGGATCTGCTATCAACATTTGTGGGTGTTCCACTGCCCCAGATACACTGCCCCAGAAACTGTCTGTTGCTCTTTTTTTTTAAAAAAAATATATTTTTAGAGTAAATAGAGTCTGCTTGTCTAAAAACCAAACTTTCCAAGAATTACACAAAACATCTAGGATATTTTTCACTTTATTATATGGTCTTCCCAATTCCAGTAATGTATAAGGGAATGTTAAGCTAAAACCTTTGAGCCCTTGGACAAAGGGCAGAAGACACAGACATGGAAATTGGTGAAAGATAGGTACACATGCATGTGTCAGAGAAGAATTACAGCCTTCTAGAGCAAAACCCTGATTGATCAACTCCAAGCTAATGATTTCCCAGGTTGCCACACTCAGCAAGTCCAGGATCTATCAGCATAAAAATCTCACAGATTGATTGATTTTTCATCTGTTGGACTGTTTTTCCAATAAGTATTTTTCTGTAAGGAAATGGGAGGAGTGCAAATTGTACTATATCTTAAAAGCTTCTGTGCCTTATTATTCAGTATTATTGCTCTGTTTTTCTTATTTCAGTATTTAGAACTCATAAGGGACTCATAAGCACTTACCGTTAAGTAAAAACTAGATAGGGAAAATGGGTGGCTAGATCCCTAAATGCAGGCATTATGAGGGTCCAGACAAAGAGAGTTTGGGAAGGATACACCAAATATCAGAAGACTGTGATAGAGACACAAGATCATTTTGCAAACATTATGCAATTAGGTCAATTCCCATGATGTCAACTAGAACCACACAGCAAGTTTCTTTCAAAAGTAACCGGCCTCTAAGTCACAGTGTCAGACTCATGGAATGGTTGGGTTGAAGCAAACCTGATGTCTAATACGACAACCTTCACAATGTTCTTTCTAGTTTGAGATTTTCCCAGGGAACCTCAATCTGGCAGGACTGGTTTTTAGGGTAAGACAAGTGGCTGACGCACACAAGTGGTTGACACTGAACCTTCAAGGGTGTATTGATATAAACTGGCAGAAAGGAATTTCACCTCATTCTGTTAAAAAAGCTTGAGAGGATTATGTATTCACATGCCTGATAGGAGTGCAACAAGATATTGTTGTTAGGCAGGAATTGTCCTTGAGAGTTCTGGTGAAATAGCTAAGAATGCAATAAGATTGCATAGCATTTGTCTGAGTGAACTAGCTTGTTGTAATCATGGAAGATCCAATAGAAAGAACACAATACAGAATGAAGAAGGAACCCTACTGTTTGTAGAAACTTTTCCAAGAAGTCCCATAGCATTCAGACCATTAAAATACAGAAATTTGCCGAAGAGTATTGCCAATACTTCTCACTATAGGTAGTCCTCAAATTACAACAGTTCATTTAGTGACTGAAGTTTCAACAGCACTGAAAAAAATGACTTATGACCATTTTTCACAATTATGACTGTTGCAGCATCCCCGTGGTCATCTGATCAAATTCAGATGCTTGGCAACTGACTCATATTTATGGTGGTTGCAGTGTCCCAGGATCATGTGATTATCTTTTGCGACCTTCTACCAAGCAACAATGGGGAAGCCCGACTCACTTAACAACTATACTACTAACTTAACAGTTACAATCATTCACTTAACATCTGTGTCAAGAAACAGGGCAAAATTCATTTAACAAATATCTTAACTCAAAACAGAGAAATGAGATGGGATCTAATCACACAGTAAAAATCAAACAGAAACCCATCCAATAAAGGGCAATGAATTAAGATAGTTATTCCTTAAATTGTGGTTATTTGCTTCAGAGAGCAATGCATTAATAAGCATTAATAAAATATTTTAAAGGGAGATGCTAAAGTAAATAAATATTCTCAGTTGAATATTTTTAGCTCTGTAATCCTGAAATGATATCTAAGAAAAATAATGAGTCTTGAACCAGTTCCTATGGGGCACAGAAAGACAAATCCAAAACCTAATGAGATGAAAACGTCCATCTAGAATGGCAGGAGATCAATTGAGATGTGTTTCCACAAGAAATTTATGCAAGTTCACCATTTAGCTCAACCCTTTTCACTCTGGGGAGAGAAGTGTTTGTGTACTTAAAAGGAGCCACATATGCCTCTGTTTTTAGAGGGTCACACTAGGATGCACTCACACAGCATGGTTGCTACAGTGCCATGTTGTGATGGCAGAAGCAAAGCTTCATCTGCAGAGGTGACTACCTAGGCTTGGTTGCAGCCAGCTGGCTTTTTAAGATTGGTGACAAGTAACATTATTTCTCAAATATGCTCAGCAATTTTTAAAAATCCCACTGAAATTGTCTTTCCGTTTAATTTTTTTAATTCAATTTTTATTGAAATTTCTCACAGAAATAAAAGATAAGCATGAAAAATATAAAGAGTGAAGAAAAAAAAGGAAAATGTGAGATAATGAGAGTAATGAAGTAACAAATACAAAGAGAGATATAAATAGGAAAAAAGGAAAGTTATATAAAGAAATGACTGCCAGTCTTCCTTATAGCAGTTACAATCAAAGTATTTGTTGTATTATCCCCGGATCAGATAGGTCAATTTTGCCATTTCTGCCAATTTAATAATCTTAACATGCCACTTCTCCATTGGTGGAATTTCAGAAGTATCCAATTTTGTGTATCTAATAATCTCGCTGGAATTTCCATATAAAAAAATCAATCTTCCATGTGATTCTTCTAATTGTCTCTCCATAAGTCCCAATTAAACAAAATTCTGATTTCAGCAATTGTCTTCTTTTTCCAATAAAAGAATTTGTCTTCTTTCCACATTCTAACAGTATTGTTACACAAGGGGTAAACAAATTGATCAGGTAGACAATGAACTTGTAGCTCATCATTTATTGGGAAGTACTTCAAACATGGAAAGATACTGCAAAATCTCCATTCCTACCCCACTCCAAAGGGAAGGTTACTGCAAAATCCCATTCCCTCCAAACCCCACTAACCTGCTTTCCAGCTCTGTTCTCCTGTGCAGAGCCACAAAGGAAGACCCAGCTAATCAGCTGGGACTCGGGAGGCAGAGAATAGATGAGAGCGGGGCCAGTCAAAAGTGGTATTTGCCGGTTCTCCAAACTACTCAATATTTCCACTACCAGTTCTCTAGAACTGGTCAGAACCTACTGAATACCACTTTAGAGATATATCTCTGATCTCATGTCCACAACCTAATCTTTATGTCTTCCAATGTCATACATACTCTTACTGTTATAATCAGATCCATCCACTATGTTGCTGGTTGCCCTCTTGTTTTTATTTCTATTTTTCCCATTTTGGCTTCTCAGAGGAGTTGGCTCTTTGTATAATATGCTTGCATAAACTCCTTGAGGGAGATAGGTGGTCTAGAAACACTTAATATAAATAAATATGGCAATTGGAGCCTGATCATTTGTGCTTTAGGTAAGAATTCTGGATTAATTTGATATATGGTCTATTTATTTTTTCCTGATTATCCATGGTGTTCTCAAGAATCTTCCCCAACACCAAAAGTGTCCTGCTTCTTCACAGTCCAACATTCATTTCCATAGAAAGCCACTGCCTATACAGTTATGATCTTTATAGGTATTGACACATCACAGCATCTGAATATTTTTTATAAGTGAAATACCACTCAAGCATCATCACAAAATCTCCAGAACCGTAAAGCCTACAAACTTGAAATTTGGCCTGTATGTTGTTCTTGGCTTCTAGGTGCTCACTAAGAAAGGATTTTTCAAAATGACCATCAAAGCATTAATATTTCGTATATTAATATTAACACACTCCAATGCTAAGGAGTTCTACTCCCCGTCCCCACCTGAAAAGAAATCTGTTCCAAATGCAAAACAAGCAGAGGAAAGGAGTTTCAGTTTCAGTTTCAGAGCACCAAGCAGGTTTAGTACAGAACAGTTGAGCTAAGCCACACCCAGGCTCCTTGTTGTCTCCTTGCTCACAGAGCAAATACTGTTTCTGTTTCCAAAGAGTCCTCAATTCTCTCACACACTGACTGGATGCTAGCCAGATGAATACCAATGGATGCTGGTAGGCAGAGGCACATTTTCCCCCTTATTTTCCAGGTTTATCTAACACCCTGGCCCCAATGCCTGAGAGAAAGGACAGCTTTTCAAGGTCTTTGAAAGGCTAACAGGTCAGGCCTGTCCAAATCTTGGGGAAAATTGTATTATAAGCTAGATTCCAGAATCAAGAAAGCATGCCTAGTGTCATCTAAATTACATTATTTAATAGAAAGGACCCAGTGCATTGTCCACCCTGCCAAATTTGGTGAGATGGGGCAGAAACCACAGAGAGTTGAGACATGATCCCACAAGTAACCTGGCCTTTTCCATCCAGGACTTTATAGATGAGAAACTAACAGATACTTGATCATTGACTGCATTGTACTCAAGTACTGTGTCTGCCATTTTCTTCCTGACTGTTTCATGTCTTGAGCATTACATTATGATCTTCTGACTGAAGGTTGTCCAATTCCAGTCTATTTTACTTTGCTGATGCCCCAGATGTGAATGGGTATTGTTTCATCTCATCTGTTAAGGTTAAATTATGGAAGTGATTATGAAGTAATTGTAATTAGGATATTGCATTTCATTTCATTATTAAATGCAGGATTAAAGCATTCTTTAAATTTGACTTTTTTTTAAAAAAATGTGGCTTTTTAAGATATATAGATTTAAAAGCAATTCTCATCCATCTTTTCCAAAAATCTGCAATTATCTTGATCGATATTTAAATGCAGTAAATTCTGGAGTTGAGACTTATTAGAAACAGATGTTTGTAAAGCTTTTTTATTTTACATTTAACAATCACCCATATAACCAACATTATCTCTTATATTTTACTCAACTTATTTGCATTAGAAATCATTTGTAATTTCTAATTATTTAACCACAATCCCAGTTTTGTGCTACCATTTGTACCCCAATTAGGTGCTATCATTTATACGCCATACCATTACTTAGGATTAGAACTTCTTATAATACTATTTTATTTGCATTTATTTTAGACTCTATTATGCTCATGGTTTTTCCTCTTGTGCATGCATACATATACGTAGAAAGATGTAATACTTCTTTTATTCAATATTTTGTTTGTATTATAGCCTTAGGGATATAATAAAATTGAATTGAATTTGATCATAATAGTTACGGGAAGTACTTTTTATGACTTGATTGAGTGATTACTCTTTCTCTTATTCCAGGGATAGAACCAGGTCACATTTTAGGTACCATAAACATTCCTTTCTTCAACTTCTTGACTGAGGAAGGTTTTGAGAAAACCCAAGAAGAAATCCAGAGCATGTTCCAGGAAAAGAAAGTGGATCTTTCAAAGCCTTTGATTGCCACATGCCGCAAGGGGATTACAGCCTGCCATATTGCCTTGGGAGCATATCTCTGTGGTAAACCAGATGTGGCCATCTATGATGGATCTTGGTCAGAGTGGTTTCGTCGTGCCCCATCTGAGTATAAAGTGTCTGAATGGAATCGCCATAAGGCATAATAACTCAATTTTCTGGGAAGCATAGTTCCTAATATTAAGCATGATAAAAAGATAGGAAAATAAATTAAGTTCCTATTCTTTTATAATTTTATCATTTTCTAATCCATGGTTGCTGCTTGCTTTTGCAAACTGGTAATTAAATAAAATTGAATCTTGAGTCAAGTACCTTTTTCAATTCTGTGTCCTTTTTTATTGTCCACAGCTAATAGCACAAGAGAAAGTATTCACTGTTATTATAAGTATTAATATTTATATCATGACTTTTCATTATGTCCAGGATCTTGCTGCTGCCTTTGAAATGTAATACATGTAGATTACAATTCTTACTGTCCCTAGATCATCCATTTAACAGTATGATAGTGGTCAATGATAGGAATTAGACATATCTGGAAGTGGCCACGTTGTGGAAAGCTAGCAAAAAGTACAGACTAACTTGAACCTTGAATCTTGACATAAGTAGAACAGCAATGTTATGTTTCAATAGTTTTAGGAACTGCATATAAAACTCAATCAAGACCATTAACTCACTGAAACAAATCATTTTAATGAGCTAAAGTATTATTAGGGTTAGGACCAACAGATTTCATGAAATTGGATTCCAATTCCAAGAAACCTTGGTACTGTTTCAAAGAAGGTTGTTTCCTGTGAATTTACACACCAAATTTCCAACAGTGGTAAGGTGTAAAGAATCCTCTTCTGAGAAATACACTCAGGCAGAAGGTTATGATGCTTGATATATTTTAGGCTTTGTCATTTAGGCTTTAAAGATGATATCCAGGAGTTTTGAGGCAGACATCTTCGAAGTTGCTTTGCACGTTATAAATTAAGGTAGCTTGTCCATGGACTCTGACATAGAAGTTGTTATTTTAGAAATCATTATGCCTTACTACTTAATTATTATGATGAGGTCAGGCTCCAGGTATGTACCTTGTTACAATGTAAGCAGTTACGGTCAATCTTCAAATGTACAAAACTGAGGAAACTGGTTCACTGATTATTCTACATATGTACATACAATGCAAGAAATCTGTATCAAGCTAGCAAACGTTATAATGTTAATATTTATAAATCAAGGCCACCTTTATTCCCATAGATTCATCATGCCTTCAATTTTCAATATTTGGGAATAATTGCCACCAAAATAACACTTTTCACATTCCTGGTGAAATGCAAGAGTTTTGAAAGTACATATACTAATAGCAGGGATGGGATTCTACTGGTTCGGACCAGTTCGGTAGAACCGATTGTTATGATTCCTGGTAGTTCAGAGAACTGGTAAAATGAGCCCTGGCTGGCCCTGCCCCTCCCTGTCCGCTTCTCTGCTCCCTGCCCAGACCTTATCACACATGTGCGACATGGTGCGTGTGCACAACAAGCTGACTGCATTCTAACCCTGCCCGCCCTGCCCTGCCCTGCCCCTCCTTATCTCAGCCATGTGCCATCACTGTCTGCAGCCTGCCTTCACCCACCCTCCAGCCATGGCTGTCTGCCTTCCACCATGATCTCTCTAGGTAAGCCCGGTCACCTACATGCTGCTGCTGCAGCCAGCCCCAGTTGAGTCCTGGCTCCTGGGCCAGCCTAGGCTACCACCACCATGCTACCACTGCCACCCTCGCCCTTGCCACCACCACTGCCGCAAGCCCTGGTTGAGTCCCAACCCCCGGGCTGGCCTAGGCTGCCACAGCTGTGCCGCTGCCTCCCTCAGAGCTCATCACCTAGCTAGCTGCCCCCCATCCCTCTCTGGCTTACTTAGCTGCCAGCGCCACCCATGCAGCACTCACTGCCTAGCAAGGTTCCCTCCCCACTTGCCTAGCTTGCTTAGCTGCCAGTGCCACCCATGCGGCACTCGCAGCCTAGCAAGCTTCCCCCCCAACCATCCCCAGCCTCCATCTTACCTGGCTTGCTGGTGTCAGAGAGGAAGGTGAACCAGGGTTGACCCATTGCCACTTGGTTCCCCACCAGTCTGCATCTCACCCCCTGCCTGGATTTCCCACAGTTGCTTGGCCTTGCCTGCTAGGGACAGGGGGCAACCAGGGAGCACAACACTATGCCTCCTGGTCCCCTATCACCCTTTTGCCTGCCACTCCTTCCCTCTGCTGCCTGCTGCCAGCCTGCGCGTTTTGGCTGAATGCGGGCCACATTCTGTGAGAATAGTGCAAGTCAACCTCCCGAGAGCAGATCTTCCTCGGCGGCCCGCGCTTGGCTAAAATGCTCAGCCAGGCGAGGGAGGGGGGGCAGGCAGAGAGGCAATGCAGATGGATGCATGCTTCCTGGTTACCTCCTGTCTCCACGTCAATTTGCTATGGAATTATATTTGACAATCCAAATTTTCTCCTTGGTTTACATGATATCCTCCTGGGCCTATGGTCCATGAGTATGATAACATAGCCAGCATTAGGTATATCAGTGTTAAAATAGTATAGTATAGTATAGTATAGTATAGTATAGTATAGTATAGTATAGTATAGTATAGTATAGTATAGTAGTATACTATACACTATAGTATAGTATAATTGAGATCAAACCACAATCATTCATGGTCCCAAATCATTGCAAGAGAGGCTTATGCAACATCTGGGTCCAATGCATGGGGAAAGAAAGAACCAATTTTCAAGGTCTTTGGAAGACCAATCAAATTGGGATTATCTGGATTTGGGGGGTATGTTGTTTCAAATATCATAATAGAGTAGGCTTGCCCCTTGTCCCACCAACTGGTACTTTCGTAGAAGGGATCCAAAACATGCCTACCTTATTGGATCTCATATAATCAGGAAAAAAAAATCAGAAATAGATTGTTTTGCAAATAAACCAGCCCTATGCCATGAAGAGCTGTGTAGATGGCTGTCAGAACCATGCATAAAAAAAAGGTCTTTTTGAAAAATCCTTTCAAATATTTGAAAATTGTTGCCATAGCCAATCACGGTATTTTTAGGACAGTAAGCTCTACCAGGGGATAAAAAGAAACATGGCAGAAAAAAGAAAAAAAGCCACTTTTAGATTGCTGTCAATAATTATGTCTGTGTAGTCACTGAGTTGTGTTCTCCTCAAAACTATGCAAGAGAAATGTTCCCTGCCTGAGAAATATATTTGTATGAAATTTGATATTCAAAACAGTATTTTTAAAATAACCACTCATATTATAGCAATAAATGGAAAACCAAAGCTCCGACACTTTTGATAGGCAAACTTCACTACTGAACATCTCTCTCAGAAGGGTACTCTGTTTACTTGAGTCCCCATAGCAACCCTAGCTCACAGATGGGAATGTGTTTCTTAGCAACCATCCTTGGTAATTACACATAGTTCCACTTCTTTGTCTCCCTAGACTTGGCAAGGACCTGCTTGATTCATGAGAACTCCACTGGCACCTCAGTTGAGACCATGGCAGCAGAGGTGAGATACATGTTTGTGAGGAGGGCTTAACTTTGTGCATCTTAGAGAAAAAAGTAACCCCTCCCAGCCAGGCAATTACACACAAAGGTGCTGATGTCCTATGACCTACACAAAGCCTCTTGGTTTTTAGGCCCAGGTCAGAACAGTAAGCCTTGCTGTGTTCTTGCTGCCACTCCAGGCCACATGTGGCAGGCATGTGGGGCTCTCCTTGGCCACCTCTGGCAACTGATTTGGAGCCACATATGGTTGGCAACTCTGGGACATGCCTGGCATGTATATAGCTCATTTATAATCATCATTGTGCTTTTCCCAGCCAGAGGTTTTGTAAACCTGGCCAGGCATCTGTATGAGCCAAAAAAGACCAGTGGCTTGTTTCAGGGTCAGAAGGGGCTTGAGGAAATTAGTCCCTTACTTGAGTACCAGCAGACACCAGAGATGGCTAGCCCCTTCCTCCACTATGGAAATGACCCTGAGGAGATTAGCCCTGTGCTCCGATACCTACAGCATCCTGAAGAATTTACTGTCTTGTACCAACAACCACCAAAGTCTGAGGCAGAGATTGATACTGCAATCCAGCAGTCAGAGGAAATCAGTCCTGTGCTGCAGTATCTACAACAGCTGGAGGAAATTGGCAGCAACCTGCTTCAACAGGACAGCTGCCACATATCTTCCTGCCCAAGAATTGTCAAGAAAGTGGAGACTGTGACTCAGGTGAAATACATGGGGACTGGCCAAGTCTATCTTTGCAATTTTTTTCAGGATCTTCAGGGGGAAAGCAAAGAAAATATTGTACCTATAGTGCTGATTTGGAGACAAGGAAGTAAGGGGAGGTAATAAAGATCTATATTCAGCAAAGGTCCATGAGTTAAATCCTAAAAGGCCTTAGTTTTATCTTTCCAATACAACTAAGCAAATGGAACTGAAATTAACCAATTTCAGCACTGAAATAATAAAGGATAGTTTTGTTAGTCCTGAAAATCCTTCTCAACACTGTTATGATGCAGTTCTTAAGCTCATGTTTATTATGTTACATTTGTTCAGTAAATGTCTAAAGTAAATATACAGCATGTACACACACACACATTAATATGTATATTAAGTACAAAGGTAATATTCCTGTCTGTATTATAAAATGGTCAGGATGTGGAGATGCAAAGCTAATTTGCTGATCTTACTGTCATAATTATGAAGGTAATATTACAAGGCTGGGAATTGTGGTAAGTCATTTCCCATGTAGCTTACTAAAGTGTTTTTCTTTTTTTAATTTTTGAATGTATATGCCACTTCAATCACCAATATAATTATAGAAATCATACACATTAGAGTTGGAATTGTTGTATCATTTGAACTTATTAAATGTTGCCAGTCTGATCTTCTTAACTTTATAATTTCTCACTCATATCCCTCTGTAAATGGAACTCTAAATATTTGGAAGATCTATTCTTTGTAATGTGGTTAAGGTTTTTTTAATCTATTCTGTTTTCCCACCATTCTGTTTCTATTCCTCAATTAAAATCCTTCCTTTCAGAGTAAATTTTTATCAAGCAGTTATCCTACTTTATTCTTAGATGCTCCAGATGAAAATATCCTCTATTCTCTTTTCATATTTTGTTTTAAACCTAAATTCCTTTTGTATCATGCTTAGATTATTTTTGCTATTTAATGTAAATAGGAACTTGATTAATTTTATACAGTGCTCAGAACATAAAATACAATTTTATGTAATATACAACTCAGAACATAAAATACAATTTTATGTAATATACAACTCTGTCCTTTTTGGGACTGACAAAATGATTTGGGTGGGTTGGGTATAACTTTGTAGAAATAAAAAGTTAATTCTTACTCAATTTTCAAAACTCTTGTAAGCAAGCTCATGTTCTATACACATATCATTTTGAAAAAGAGGTTTATGGAAAAGCTTTTTAGTCAATAGCCAAACAACTTCAGATTTCTCTCACACCTATTATGTTATGTGCTTGCAGATACTTTGCAAGACATTTACGACTTCTTCATTCATTATTCCTCTGACTTCCTAATAATGCTCCTAGTCTTTTTCAGGATAATTGGCTTATTTGTACATCCAAATCCCAACCAACAGAACTACAGTAGTTAGTATAGACCACAATCTTGCTTGAATATTTATGAATGCATGAAGAAATGTTGCTGTCACTAGTCCCTAATAATAATTTGTAGCTCTTACAGGACATTTCTGTAATTATTTAATCCCATTAATCTTTCTTATTCATTGTCTTCTCCTTCCTGTTCCATCAAATCTCTTAAAGGTGATTGTTTTTTTTCTATATTTTTCTATTATTTGCTTATAGGATGATTTCTGCTTACTGATTATGACATCAGAGAGAACAATGTTTATTTGGTCCAGGATTGATTAGTTAGTTTTCTGTTACTGCTGGTCTACAAATCCAAAATTGGAAGACATCTGTTTTCTTTAATTACTGGAGAAGGAACAAATAAATACCACAGGCTTGATGTATTTAGGAAGAACTGATTAGGCTGAAGAATAAGGGTGGTTACTTCTGAAACCATAATCAATGGTTATAGGAGAGAAAAGGTCAACCATTGGCCTCTTACCTGTGAAATATGCAAGATTTGATCCTCTTTCCCTCATTTTTTTCCCCACATTTACAGTTCAAGATGTATTAGTATCAGTATACCAATTATACCCATACCCAGTATATACGTCATCACTCTGAGAAGCTGTGGTGATAAGGTTGAAGTTCTATTCCAGTGTGTAATGGGGAAGAAACAAGCTAAAGCTGAACAACACAAGCAAGCTGAAATTACTGTTGGTACCAAGTGCAGTGGTCTTTTTGCCAATTGGTGTTAAATGCTGCAAACATGTGTTTCAGCTTCAGCTCTGGTTTCCAGTACACTTCTGGCTGCAGTTTGTGTACTCTATTGTAATGCACTCTGCATGGGGTTACCTTTAAAGACTATGCAGCTGCTAATAAAGGGCAGCCATTTTAATAGTAAAATACTATTATTTATTAGTAAAATACTATTATGGTATAGGTTAGAAATATGTTTCTGAGTCAAATGCCAAGACCTGGTGTTAACCTACAAAGCTTTAAATGGTTCAGTTCACATTTATGTTTCCTGAATAGAATCTGCCCGAGCCACGTAATCATGTAGAAGTCAGGGGCATGCTTCACGTCCCCACTTCATAAGAGACCAAGAGGATAAGGGTTCAGAGGGCCTCCTCAGAGATGCTTACCAATATTACCTGTACTTACTTTCAGGTTGCTTTTGGCTTCTTGCCTGCTGCCTTTTAGTCATATAATGGTCTTGTCCTGGGGATTCAGGTAGTAATGGTGGTAGTGGGCTACATTTTTGACACGGTTGGATTGTTACAACCCTGGCTTTACAATTTTAAATTAATGGAGTGGTAAGATTTTACTTGGGAATTGAGGTATGTTTCAATTCTGATGTTTCTTTGCCTTTTGTGTTACTAGTTATTACTGTGCTAGAATTTTTATGAGTGGGAGATATATATTTATTATACTTCTTTTAACATTTGGCCCTTCTTACCCTCCCCTGAAAAATAATAATTTGAAAATATTGGCAATGGTCATGCAGCAGCATAATTGGAGCCGTTTCCTCCTTTGTCCCCAGACTCTTGACATAATGGTTTGGAAAAAGGAAGCAACTTCAGAAAGCTTGTCAGACTTAATTTTATGATGTTTTCTTCAGTTCAGTATTAATAAGCATAACGGTCAAGACCTGCCCTCCTACCCTCTGTTTAATTGGTTACCTGGGACATTAAAGGAGATTAAATGCTAACATGTGTTTTTTTTATTTCATCCAAAATACAATGCATTCAATATTTAGTACATGGTACTACTTTTAAAAATATAATAAAATACTGCATAATTAAATGCAATTATAAAACACAATAGTTGCATCCAATAAAAGCTGATGTTCAAATGTCTATAGAAATATCAGATATTAAGAGTAAATTGCAGATTTAATTAATTATAAATATTAAACAATGATTTTGCTATTTGGGCTTACAAATCCTCAGATTCTTATTTGTGCTGGAATTTAGAAGTATTTCACCTGTAAATAATCCATACTTTATTTCTTTGGGGGGTTATAACAGGTGCCCATGGACACAGCCTTCCCAATGCCTGCCACCACATATCATGTAAACAAAATGACCGATCCTCCACTAGGTAGGAAATATATAATTGATGGGAAGTTTCTATTTTCTCTACTGTTTAATGAAAACTAAAATAGATTCCTAGTTTTTATGCGGTATTTGCTAATGTCTGATCAATCTTCGCTTGAAACTAAGGAAAAGCAAAATATGTGATCATTATCCCAACCACTACTTCCAGACATACTGGATTGTAATTTTCAGAATTTCTTCCCTAGCCAAGCAGGAATTCTGAAAGTTATATTCCCATAAGCCTGGAAGATGGCTGAATTAAGTGTTTGTACCTTATGATTCTTGATGAATGTATCTTTTCTTTTTATGTACACTGAGAGCATATGCACCAAGACTAGTTCCTTGTGTGTCTAATCACACTTGGCCAATAAAGAATTCATTCATTCAATTCAAATTATTAGTTCAAACCTGGCAATCCATACTTTCACTAATACTAGATGATGATGTGTAGAGAAACTCAAGACCCCTTAAAGACTTGAGTCCAATTTAAACTGTGACATTTTTATACAATTTAGGCTTGATCTTGCACTTTATAACTTGACATTGCAATACAACCTGAGTGTGTTTGCTGTGCACTGCTATATACTGATAATGCCATCCATGTGAAGGTATCAATCACCATGTTGCAAACTTGAAGTTTTTTCTAGAAGGTACCTTCAATGCCCAGTCTGATAAATCTTTTTTTCACTAAAAAAACAGGGAAAATGGCTATGGGAGCTAGGGTCTGGTCAACTTCACTGCCAAACAAATCAATAGGGTGCAAAAGAAATAGTCCCACAAGAAACTACAAGAAGCAATTGAAGCAATTCTAAAATGAAATTTGGAACATTACACTTTAGATGAATTCAAGTGCTAATGTGAAAGGGGGAGAAACACTATTGACTTTTTCAACATCGTGCATGATTTTACTATTCCTCCATAATTTGTCGTCCACTTTTTTTCAAGCTACGAAGACTAAATGCTTTACTTTTTCTTCACATAATCATTTCACGCCATTATTTCAGCCGATTGTTCAGTTTTGTTTTAGATTTGTGTGTTTTGTGTACCTTTCAAAGTTCTATAATAAATTTAACAATAAATGTTAATATTATTCAAGTCTGGTTTTACCATAAATTTATGTAATAACAATATACCACATTGGTGGTTTTACTATCTGTTGTTATCCAAGCAATTCCAGTAAAGAGCTCCTATGAAAGAAAAAAATACATTTTTATTTTGCATTGTTTTGTAGAACCTTTTGCATAATTCATAACAAATGGATTATGCAATCCCCCAAAATACATTCCTGGAAGATCCTTGACAATTGAACATCATACACAAAGATGGGATTATTGAAATGATTTTCTTGTTTATTACTCTATATGTCACTTAGCAGATGTGCTATTGAATGCCTTTTTGGAAGAAAAAGAAGGCAATAAAGTTTCTCCAGCCTGGTATACTTTTCCTTTGCTATAGATTGCAAATTTAATACTCTTCAGTTATTATAACAATAGATGTAATCACTTAGAAAGGAGTCAGATTGGGGAAGGTTAGAATATAAAGTGATTTGAGAGAGAATATTGATTGGAGGATAGAAGTAAATATCAGAGAAGAGGTCAAGACTAGCAGGCTGGTAGCATCATCTGGAGTTAGAGGACTTGTAATATATAAATACCTCCAATATTTTATTCTTTGTCTTCCAGAAAAGCCTGGCTATAAAAACAAGGAGCAGGTCACATATAACAAGGCTGGGGTGCCATCCAACAAAGCACTTTCCTCAAGGACCTCCAGTGCAAACTCTTGGGACAGCTCCAAGAATCTGGAAGGGGATAAACCAAGAGGTGAATTCATCTGCCAAACACCTCCTTCCACACATCACTTTCCAGCAAAAACCAACAATAGACAGAACCACAATTCCAAAACTCCTTCTTTCCAATATATTCACCATGAATCACCTAAAATATGTGTTGGAAGAAAGGATAGCTTTGAAAGCAAAATTTCTCTTGGAAATCACCAGAAGGAAAGGGCTACAAGTTCCCAAGAACATGCCAAGTTTGTCCAAGAAAAAGCAGAACCCATCAGCTTTAATCCAGATGAATCAACAGGCAAGTTACATCATTCTGTACGAACTGAGTTGTTCAGCTCTCCCACAAAAAATATGAAGAGCAGCTATGAAGACACTGAAGAAGCCAAGACTGTTTTGAATACCAAAGACTCCTTGGCTTCAGGTATACAAAACGTTAAAGTAGAAGGGAAGCCCCCTCATGAAAAGAGAAGCAGTCTGGTGCCTGCCAATATCAAAGCCAAATATGGCACCACAGTAGTGGAGAAGCTGATATCAGAGGAACAGGTAAACGAAATAATTTCAATTGGGGGCATGAACATTAATAGCGCTCATAGCTGGTGCCCTTAGATGTTTTGAATTTCAACTCATATAAATTTCGGGGGGAGAAAGCCTCTAAGAGACCAAGTCTTGGGTCGTCTTAAGAATAATAACTCTACTATCACACAAGTTTTCATGGCCCATTGTTGCCATGAATGCACAGAATACAGATAATCCTTGAATGCCAACCACAACTGAGTCCAGAATTTATGTTGCTAAATGAGAAATTTGTTAAGTGAGTTTTGCCCCATTTTACGACTCTTCTTGCCACATTTGTTAAGGGAATCACTGCAGTTGTTAAGTTAGTAATACAGTTGTTAAGTGGATTTGGCTTCCCCATTGACTTTGCTTGTCAAAAGATGATCACATGACCCTGGAATATTGAAACTGTCATAAACAGGAGCCAGTTGTCAAGAATCTGAATGTAGATCATCTGATCACAGGGATGGGACAACAGTTATAATTGTGAAATACAGTCATCCGAAGTCATTTTTCTCAGTGCTGTTGTAACTTCGAACAGTTTACTGTTGTAAGTCGAGGGCTACCTGCATAGTGCAGATAATGGAGTATCTATTGGCAAGGGTGAGAAATGAAGAGCAAATGGTGAAAGGAGAGGTAAAAGTCAGAATTCGCTATTATCAGTTATATGCAGATATAAAGAAAGCAAGTCAAGAAAATTAAACATGGTACAGACACTCTTGCAACCGAACATAGCATAGATGTAAAATGTGTTAATCTGACAGACAACTGTGAAACATCCCATTTCCTTTTGGATCTGGACTGTGCTATGTGAGAATGGCTTCTGGTCTTATGGTTTCTAAAAATAAATTCTCTGAACTGGAAAAGATTTGGAGCCTGATTCAGCCCCTTCCACTGCCATGCAGCTTGTTTCATCTAGAAAGCAGTTCAAGCTTTCCAAATAGTTTCAAATTTGGAGGATTTACTTTTGGAAATTCCCAAACTGGACCATAGAACTGCATGGTGCAGAAAAGTCTTGATATGCTCCCAAGGCTTTACAAGTTCAATAATCACTCATCAGAAATTAGCATAGGGTATTTGTTATGTTAGATGAGAAAGTATTTCCAGAAAAAGCAATATTGGATAGGCAACTATTCCTGTGTTTTACACATTACATTTCCTTGCAAGGCTAATTTTGAGATTCATGTGTGTTGCATTCTATTTATAATAATATCTTTGTATAGTTTGTAAATTAGATAAAACATGTGCTTTTTGTTAATCTACAGCTTATAAATTCATTTTTAGAACTGCATTATCCAGCTAGGGCAGCCTTCCAGGTGCTGTCCAAGTATGTTACCCATAGTCATGCCCCTTTTCAGAGTCTGAATTGGAGGAGGAAGCCAGATAGCTGACAGGGAGTGGGAGTGTGGCTCTGTTGGCTGTGGAGGAGGCTGGGGAAGGGCAAAGTCCAGCTGGGCAGAGCAGGGAAGAGATAGAACAAGGGAAAGGGAGGAAGATCCAGGCCCAGAGGAAGAAAGCAATGTGGGTTGCATGGCTTATGAGGGAGAGGGCCCTGATTCTCTTCATTAACCACAACTGGGAAGAGAGTTGATAAGAAAGGCAGGCTAGATGCGGCAGGCTGCTGGGAGTAAAGTGACTTTATCCTGTATTGTCGTGGCTCATCTGTGTTCCTGGCGTCTTCCCAACTGTGTGAGTTTTGCCGTGCCTTCAAGCCTGAGATTCTTGCTTCTTCCCTGCCAAACTAATTACTTCAGTTTAGTTTGTTTGGACTTTAAGTTACAGTTTGTGTTGACCATGTTTTGGACTTAATTTTCTGCAGTCAAAGGCTGTTCCTGGGAGAGTTTTTCTCCAGCCAGAAGGTAACTTGGACATTGGGGGCAAAGTTGGAGATAATAAAGGGACTCTTATTGCTTATCTGACTGTGTTGCCTTTGTGCCACACCCCGGGTCATCACACCCATACTGTACATCCCTTCCAATTGGCATAGGTAATGGTATCAAGCTGAGAAAAATGGTGCTAGGCTTTTTTTATTTTCACCTGGAAAATTATGGTTACTTCCATGATGCTTATCTGAAGAGCACCTCTTGAATTTATACCTCTGTCTTTTGAGGTGACAGATATTATATTGTAAGGAATTTATGTAACTCTCGTGTAATGCTAAATATTAGCTGAATAATTAACCAGGGAATTGGAAAGCAGGACCTTATTTACATCATGAGCAATATAATTTAAAAAATGTATATTTGTATAAGAAATGTTTTAAAAATGTTCAGTTATATAACTGAAAAGATCACAAGGCCAATGTCACATATATTTACAGTATTGATTTATATTTATTAAAGCTATGTCACCAAATTTTACAATTCACAGTCCTTTACAACAATAAAAGCACAAAAATACATAATGAAATAGAAAGAATACATAAATACACCCAACTAGGCAAAATGGTTCAATAAAAACATACCCATTTCTGATCACAGCAATCATATTATCCAATCCATATGAAGTGGTGTTTCCAGAGTAGTTCAAATTTTTCAAATTGAGCTTTAAGAGTTCAGCTTTAATAGTTTTATGGAACAATGTTCTAATTATGCAGCAGTCTAGTTTCCATGGGGTGACCATTCTATAGCAAAAGGGCCATGACAGAGAAGTACCAGCCCTAAGCATCCAGCAATATAAATTTTCACACTGAAGATAAGATCTCCAGCTGGCTCTGGAGAAGATGGTCCTATTAGAGCCAAGTCATGTAGTGCTTTAAAATAAAAAGCGATACTGTGCCTTGAACTCTGAAATCTATTGATTGTTTTTAAAAAGAGATCACAATATAGTATAAAAGGACTGAAACATTTCTCAGCCACCCAACACGCAGGCATTTTGCACTAATAAGCAGTCTTCCAAGTATTTCGCTTATATCAAGTAAAGTGGCTAATGTATAGTTCTGATTTATAAAAGTTGAATTTTATACATCTTGATTTTGAAAGGAAAAACTCCATTAAAATTGGCTGCAGTCCAGTTAGGGTTTGTTTGTTTTTCTTTTTTTCTTTTCTTTTTCTTTTTGACATAAATCCAAGAAAAGCCTACTTTTGGCCACATTTGATCAGTTTAACCATCCGGGGAGTAGAAATTATCACTAGTTCTCTAAGTATACTAAAACATATTTGATAATGGCAAGCAACTGTGGAGTTTAAATTTTATCATATCACATACCCACCCACATGTACATATATATATATATATATTTTCCAGGCACGGCGTGCTCTTTGTGAAGCTGGATTGATCCAAGGACAAAAAAGACTCAGTGACTGGCCATTCAAATCTCTTGAGAATCCTATGACAACCTCACCTTATGCTGATTATTATGAACTGGGTTATAATCTGAGAGCCAACATTTTCCAAGGTGAGCTAGACAAATATCCATGCTTCCCTTTTTGGTCATACAGGTAGAGTCCTTGACTTATGAACACAACTGAGACCAGAATTTCCATTGTAAGTCATTTCGGTCATAAGTTGAGTCAGAACCAATTTTAGGACAATTTTTATGGTAGCTGTAAAGAAAACCACATGGTTATTTGCAGATGGTTGCAAAGCAAATCCAACTTTCCCAATGGTGTCTTTGCTGGAAATTGGCAAAAAGGTTGCAGTTCATGATTATGTGACTGCAGGACACATTGCAACCAGTTGTAAATGCAAGTTGGTTGCCCAGCACCCAAATTGCAATCACCTGACTATGGGGGTGGTGCAACAGTCATAACTGTGAGTACAGTTCATAAGGCACTTTTCTGTTGTAACTTTGAACAGTCATTAAATGAATGGTTGCAGGTTGAGGACTACCTGTAATAATAGCATGATTTGGTGCTAGTACTTTAAGAGACCCCTTCTTCTCCCTTTAGAGGAATCATTTTCACAAATTAAGAGTTGTTTTGCTTTTAATTTTTCTGCTTGTGGAATCAAACTGTCATCTTCAATGTAGTCTGGGAGTTAGAAACATGGTGTTTCGCAGGCTTCTGCTTGTGCCAGTCACAACTCAGTGGCAAGGGGCATTGAGCATTGTTATTCAAAACACTAAAGTTGCCTTTTGTGTGTGTATGGGTTTGGGTTTGTTTGTTTTTTTGCTGAATATGCAAATGGTCATACCAAAAAGTACAGTATTTCTCCCAACAAAAGATTTGAAACCAACCCCAAATTATAATCAGTATCAGGTATAAAAACCTGTCACTGTTTAAAATTCAATACAGTATCACTAACTTCTTCCTGTTTGTTCTCAATCTCTATCAATGCCAGTAATTCAGTGAACAATGTCCAAATATTCTTTCTTTAGGAGGACCATTAGAAACTAAAAGCTTGATGAAGGATTCTTATACTCCTGATGTAATAAAGAGGGCAGTTCGGGATCCCAAACGTTGGCATGGAAGGAAGACTGATGATCTAGGTAAGGAAATCTAGGAACTATAAAGGAAAACTAGAAAGTGACATGCTTAGCTTCTCTTCCTGTCAATGTTATGAGTAGATTATATATACATCTTCAGTATTATTATAATCTAAATATTTAGATTTCATCCATTTCTCCATTTACAAACCTCAAACTATGTGCTCAGGAACAGATTTAAAATAGTTTACATGATTTTCTGTACAGTATTCAAACTATGTGCTCAGGAACAGATTTAAAATAGTTTACATGATTTTCTGTACAGTATTCAAACTATGTGCTCAGGAACAGATTTAAAATAGTTTACATGATTTTCTGTACAGTATTCCTTTTCAGCGATCCTTACATAATTTCAGGAAGTTAAGGATGTAGAGCTCAATAAAAAAAACCTAGTCCAGTCCAGCAATGATTCTGAATTAGCATAGGGGTTTTTTTAGCATCAAAAATTATGTAGAAAAGTCTTGAATTTGTAGCTTTCCAATAACTTTTGATGACAATATTGATTGTTGCGGTTGTTATTTTGTTTTGTATCATCAGGGAGATGGTTCCAGAAAAATGCTCTAAATCTTAACCTGCAGAAAGCTTTGGAGCAGAAATATGGGGAAAAGAACAAAGGCAGCAAATCCTAAAAAGGCATAAAAGAGGCATATGAGCCCTGGTGAAAGTTATCTGCCTCTCCCTCGCAGTGAAATAAATCTCATTGCAGTCTCTGTCCTTAAATGTACTTATCTATATTGATAACACTACAAGTAAGTTCAATTCAGTTGAACAGGGAAAGTCTGTTTGTCTTACTACTGACACTTTATAGACACTTGATTACACAAATCAGCATATAAAGTTTTCAAAGTACAGAATTAGATCACTATTTGCTCATTTCAAGAGGCAACCAAATGTACTGTTCATGGATCCAGTTTAAAACTTGATGACTTTTCGTTAGTCAAGTAACGATGAAAGCTTTGCAAAAATGTTATACAGAAGATATAGACTTCTTTTTAATTGCACATTAAAAATATCATAAAAAGAATTGGATAGTTCTGGGGTAGTTGATATCCTAAATAATCAGCCCAACTGCAGGCTATATCTGCATAGGGAAGTCCAATCTTTATTGATAGAAGTGGATGTGGTATGAAAACAATGCAGTAGTGCCCAAAATATTGCCTCTGCAATGAGGACGTTTTCCATAGTAAAGTATGTTTTTGCAGGGTAAAGTTTTTATTAACAAAATTCATTGCAAAGACAATAATTATTGATTTCTTCCCAGCAGGCATTTTCCTTCTAATAAGAGTTTGCATTGTTGAAAATAATATGAAAGAAATCCAATGGCTGTTATATATCAAAAACAAAGTCAGATTGTCATGTTAAAAATCCATACTTGCACTTTCTCCTGTATCTTCTATGGAGCAGACTGGATGGCCTTCCCTTTCAGGCAGGAAGCCTAGTTTCCTTCTCTCTCCAACTTTGGCAGTGTATATATTTGACATCAGTTTGTTTTCTTTTGATTATGTAAAAGATAATCCTTCCATAGCACAAAAGATAATGAGATTATGTATTCAAGGGCCAGGGGGAAGTTATTGAGGAACATGTTTCACATGTCTTGGCAGGTCTGGGAAGTGACCTGTAGTTTACTGTCAGCAAATTTTGTCTCCAAAGGGGATTTGGTGACTTTTTGAAAGATTTCTGAAGGCTGGTGGCCCATAGGTGCTCCTTGACCCTTGCAGTCTCCCTTGGTCTTAGAGCCAGGAAAGAAACAGTATTCACCTTCTTGATGTAAGAAAACAGGGCTTCTGCCTCCAACATTGAATATTAGAATGTCCTGCTTAGATTCCTCCATGGCAAAAAGTAATCCCTCCTTTGACACAGAACCTGAGGTAGCAGAAAAGTTCATAAGATAGTCACTAGATTCTTCCTGGGATATTGCTGTGGGATCACCAGTACCTTGATCCATAGCTGGGAGGATTGATTTTGATCTATTTTGACATAACTCTGCATTTGAGAGATTTTCACTAGTTTTGGGCATGTGTGCAGAAACTGCTGCTGTATTAGCACAAGAAAGCATCCCTTCCTCTGAGGGCAGCTCAGGTAATGGCAATAAACATCCCTTTTCTTTGCTTATTGATAGATCTACTGTAGTAATGTAATCTAGTGGCAAATTTTGACAGTGGCTATTTGAGCTGGAAAGACACCCTGTAGTTTTCTCGTTCTTCAACTGTCCACTTGTCTCCTGGATTTGAGTTGGTTCTTGTTCAGTAGGAAATGACAACTTCTCTTCCACCTGCTGATGTACATTAGACAATAAAGTATTTTCCTTTCCCGCTTCTGGCTGTTGCTGAAGAAACAAAGAAGGCTGTAATCCCATAGACTGCAAAGATACTGACGCTTCCTTCAATTCTGAAGGAGTAACTTTCAAATCCTGCTGAATTGTACGTGCAACAAACTCTGCAGAGGAATATATGTATGGGCCATTAAAATCAAATATTTCTGTATTGGGATTAGTACAAATCTGGACAGTGTTGTCTTTGTTGAGAGGCTCTGTCTTTTTCGTATTCTGAGACCAAAGCAACTGTGGCGTTTTCTTTAACCCATCTTCAATAGCTGCTAGGCTGCCAATCAGTAATTCTCTGTAACAGGGAAGAAAGTAACCAAAGGACAATTATCATTTATAAAAAGAGCCTCAAGTAGAACACATCAAGGCTTAGATGAGAAAGAAATGGCAGGTGGGACTATAGAAAATGTCTTTAAGAGAGAGAATTAAATGATACTTTGTACAGGTAGTCCTCGACTTACAACAGTTTAGTGATCGTTCAAAGTTACAACAAAACTGAAAAAAGTGATTTACGACTATTTTTCACACTTACGACCATTTACAAATTCAGGTGCTTGAAAACAGAATCATAGTTATGATGATTGCAATGTCCTGAGGTCATGTGATCCCCTCTTGGTACCTCTGACAAGCAAAGTCAATGGGGAATCCAGATTCACTTAACAACAGTATTACTAAAACTGCAGTAATTCACTTAACTCACTTAACAAACATCTCACTTAGCAACAGAAATTTTGGGCTCAATTGTGGTCAAAAATCGAGGAGTTCCTGTGTTTAAAACTACGCCAAAGTCTTCTGGTTTCCTGGAAGTTTGCATTTTCTACCATCATTAAGCAAATCCATGTTATCCAGTTTTGCCACAAACTGGAAGAAAATGCTGGAAACCAGCAAAAAACATCAAAAACCACACTACCCTGGGGTGTTGCAGATGGCCATGAAGTTGAGCAGGTTGCCAAGTGGCCCCAAATTATCCCCCTGACTGCAGGCAGTGTGGCTGTCATAACTTCAAAATTAAGTCATAGGTAGCTTTGGGAGGTGGGTCCATCATAAGTTCGAACATTCATTTAGCGTCCAGTCGTAAGTTAAGGACTACCTCAACCACAATTGAGCCCAAAATTTCTGTTCTTAAATGAGACACTTGTTAAGTGAATTTTACCCCATTTTAAAGCTTTCTTGGCATAGTTGTTAAGTAAATCACTGCAGTTAGTATATTAGTAATGTGGTTGTTAAGTGAATCTGACTTCCCCACATGACCTTGGGACACAGCAACAGTCATAAATATGAACCAGTTGCCAAACATCTGGATTTTGATCACACAATCATGGGTGGCTGGAAAGGTGGTAACCTTGAAAAACAGTCATAAATCTCATTTTTCAGTGCTGCTGTAACTTTGAACAGTCACTATATCAGTGGTGGTATTCGACCAGTTCTGCCTGGTTCTGGAGAGCCGGTAGGAGAGATTAGCAGCAAAGACTGAACCAGTTCTCTCCGCTGCTCTAATGGCTCTGCTGCCCACCCACCCGCTAAGGCTCCCATACTCACCTTTATCCACTGAATTTGAAGCGCAGCTGCTTGGCGTGGCACAGAAGAGTGCCACGTGGCAGCTGCTGAAGCAACCGGAATTGTGCAGGCTTGCAGGAGGTGAGTTGGAATGCCTCTCTGCCTGCGCAAATACCTCTGCACGTGCTCAAAGTACACGTTTGGCATACAGGTGCACGCAAAGTGTGTGCATGTGCGCAAAGCCATGCCCACCAAGCCATGTCCACCGGCAACAATATTTGAACCCCACCACTGCACTATATGAACTATTCTAAGTTGAGGACCACCTGTATATGACTATCCAACATTCATTGCGATAGTAACAGTGGTTTTTTACTTCTCCTTCATGGACTAGAACTTGCCCCCAAAACTTCCTAGGTTTGTGATGATGCCCAGCCTTTCCAAAATGTCAAACTGATGCACCAGTATCATGAATTTTTGGGACCTGTTCATAGAGAAAAATAAAGTTTCTGTGCTGGATGGAATCATTGCATTACTATATAGTATTTCTTCAGAAATCAGTTTCATGAATTTATGGTCAAATTACTCTTTTGTTTTATTTTTTTACAATTTCATAATCTTTCTCATTGGCTGAATTTAAGATCCAATCTACAGTGTTTTTGCTTTGTTTAAGCTCAACACTGTAATCTCTGGCTCCTCCATAAGCAAGCAGCCTAATTCATTCTCCTGGTTATATTTTTCTTGTAATATTTGATGCTTCTCTATAAACATTTACAACTTTTTTTTTCAAAGGGACTGCAGCTTCTATGGACTGCTAAGTAAACTGTCAGTCTTGCAGTATTCCTAGATAGATTTGTTTCAGAGTCCAACTGCCTGCTTGGAAGTGTAAAGTGCAAACCATTAGTAACTCTATGAATCTACAAAACAGAGTTTTGCAAAACTCACCTGGTCAGAAACCTCAGCAGGCAAAAAAGTATTGACTTTCTTACTGAAAAGTTACTCGAGATGTACAAATACAAAAACATAAGCCTGTCTGCAAATGCCATAATTTTCCGTTTTCAATTTCACTTCTTTACAAATCTGAACACTAAATAAAATTATACGACTTTTTAAAAATGGAAGCAATTAGAATCCACAAAGGATATGTTCTGATATGATTAAAAAACATTTGGCCTTTCTTGTACATTCCTAATATTTTGGTTTTGGCGTCAGTTTCAGATTTTTATATACAGTAATAATTAAAAATATATTTATTGTGACTTCAAAATTCATTGAATTTTGGGGAAATACTGTGAGTGAAATTCTTTCCACATATGAAGCATAAATCCTGCCTAGCATGCATCCTGTTTAAATCCTAGTTGTTAATAGCAAAAGCATTTAGACTTATATACCACTTCATAGTGCTTTCCAGCCCTCTCTTAGCAGCTTACAGAGTCAGCATATTGCCTCCAACATTTGGAAGGATGGAAGGCTGAGTCAATCTTGAGCCAGTCAGGATCAAACTACTGACAGTGGCAGAGTTAGCCTGCAATACTGCATTCTAACTACTCTGCTACTATGGCTCTTTAAATGAATAAATTTAGGCTTTCATAGCTTAATCTGAGCTCTAATTTCCTCTCTTTGGACTCATGATGTGTTGATCATTAATTAGCTTCACACCAAACACAATACTAGGAATTTCTGAGTTAATACAGTAATTCACTTCCTTTATAGTTTTGTGAAAATGCTTTGACCTGGACTTCCAATAGTGTGAACCTCAGCTTTTTATACTCACCTCTCCAGTTTACTGGAATGGTGGATTTCTTCCTTTGCTAAAGCACTGGTATCTTCTGAATGGTTTGCCAACTGCACTTTCTAAAAAGAAACAAGAATAGGTTGCAGCCCAGTCTAGATTAAAATGCTAAAAGAAAGAGAGGTTCAAAAAGACCTGTACACAGAACACATTTGTAATACTGATTCCGGTTTTGACCACCACAATATGAAAAAGATGTTGAGACTTTTTAAAGATTGCAGAGAAGAGCAACTAAGATGATTAGGGGGCTAGAGACTAATGAACAGTTGCAAGAACTGGGTATGATGAAGAAAAGGATTAGGGGGAGATATGATTGCAGTCTTCCAATATTTGAAGGGCTGTCACGTGGAAAAGCCAACATTCTCTGAAGCACCTGAGAGCAGGAAAAGCAGTAACAGATAGAAATTTATCAAAGCAAGATCCAACCTAGTCTTAAGGAGAAATTTTCTGACAGAACAATTAATCAGTAGAATGGCTTGGCTCTTTCACAAAAGGTTTTTAAGAAGACATCGGACAGCCATTTGTTTGGAATATTATAGGGTCCTGTGTTTGAACAGGGGGTTGGACTAGAAGATCTCCAAGGTCCCTATTATTTTGTATTCTGTAAACCAAACCATCTCAACATGTTTTTCATATCTAGTAGTGTCCTACAGCTGTTCTGTGTCTGCAGACTTGATATTCATATTTAACTGACTTCACACACATAGAATTGTTCTCTCCTACACTGTATGGCTTGTTCAGAATTCATATAAAGCAAGGTAAATCTGGGAGAGTTGAATAGAAAGGGGCTACAACAGCACTTTCACGCTAAACAGATTTAAGCACGCTTTTGCCTGTTTCCTAGGTTGATTTATCCTTCTTACCCAGATTTCCCTGATCTGTCATTTTACATTTTTCATAAGTGAATGTTGGGGAGGAACACAACATGCCATTTGATTCCCCCAGTTCCTAAAAAAATCCTTAGTAATAAAAAAAACGAAACATAATAAATAAACTTTAACTAAACACTAAATCAAAATCTTTTTTGGATTTATCGACCATCAGTTCTCCTCCTCAGCTATTTGCTGCTGCACGTTGTCTACAATACTAGCCATTCTGCAGAAGCCAGAAATCAAAAGGTACAGATAGCAGAAAGAGAGATGGTGCAACATTAGCTATGCTAGCACTGGCATATTGTTTCCTTATTGACTTCAGTAGTTAACTGTTGATCTTTGGGGAGGTGATTTTAAAAGATTAAATCTCTGGCCAAGTATTACATTTAGCTATGCTAGTACTGGTATATTGTTTCCTTATTGACTTCAGTAGTTAACTGTTGATCTTTAGGGAGGTGATTTTAGAAGATTAAATCTCTGGCCAAGTATTACATTTGGCCAGAGATAATCTCTTGCCAAACGTCTAAAACATAGGGAAGGCTGTTTGTGAAATTATAAGCCATTATACGGGGATACACATGATTGGCCAAAATTAGGTCTAGCAATGGAGCAAAAATCCAGCCTATTTCATGGTACAGTAGAATATCATCCATGTGCAAACTCGCATTGTTCAGCTTCATGTGATTTTTTTCAGTTTGGGTTTGTTTCTTCTTTTACATCACCATATGGGCCATATGCTTATCTCCTTCTAGATTTCGATTCCACAACCTTGTAGACTGAAAGGTAGCAACTTCCCCCCAGTTATTTGGATGTGCCCTAAGAACAGCCTTTCTCAAGTTTGGCTCCCAGGATATCATTCCCACCACAGCTAGCCCTTGGCCAGGGTGTGATTTAACATCAAGCCTAGATTCTGTTTGTCTGCTAAAGAATCTGTTTTAGATAATTTCATATTTCGTTTTTTTTTTTCATTTTACTGTTATTTTAGCTTAAAAGTGTATTAAATGCCAATAAGTCATGTTTTAGGAAAATATTTCTTACCGGAAAAAAATTGGGGAGAAGAAACGTCTTCGGAGGACTTGGAATGTTTGCTTCCCATTCCTTTTTCATGCTGTAGCAAAAGTGTATATTTAATTCAGAGAATTCACCAAGATTATACCTGCTTCTGTTCAACCAGCACCAAAACCTCACCTTTACTTTGGCAGCTGCCACACTAAGGCAATAGTGAGTGGGCAGTCAAGTCCCCACTCCATATTCGCAGATAGCCAGACCAGCTTTTGCTGCTATTCTACTTATCTTAGGTACTGGTAATTTCCTGATGTTATCAGATATCTCTTATCATTCTTTCAAATCATCTTATTGTCTGAGCTGCTAAAAGATGGGATCCAATAAAATCTGAATGACTTAGGACCTGTTCCAAATCCTGAAGCTGAGATGAGCAGAAAAGAGTGATATGAACCAAAGAAGCAGGAGCCAGTTGCAAAATGGAAAAGGGCAATATTAGGCCTAGGCTCTAGAATCCTTAACCCTATCAGACAGTTTCATTTCAAAATCTTAAATGAGGACCTAGCTCCCATTGATTGCACCTGTACTTTATCCATTTCCATTTTACCCATGGCCTTTGAGGGCCTCCCTCTCCAAAATGAGTAAGGACAGGACAAAGAACTGATTGAATTGGTTTGGAATTGGAGGTAGAAATGGCAGACTGATGATGGCTCCATGAAACATGGAGTTGATGATTGTAGCAAAGAACAAAGAGAGGCCTGGAACCTCTCCAGATATGGAAGAAAAGGGAGATTGCCCAAAGTGCTCTATCTATTTGTTTCTTCTTGGTTCTAGATTTTTATTTTTATTTTTTAACATTGGGAGACAATGGAAATAGCCATCTCCCTTGCAACCACAGTTGGGCCTTTTAAAGACTACTAAGCTCACAAAGTTCCTTTTCTAATCACTTTCAGAAATTGCTTGTTAACTAATTTGTAAATATTAGAGACCTTCAGACCAACATGTCTGAAAACACCATGTAAATTTGCCTTCAGTTCTTAATCATAAATGTAAGATTTTTTTAAAGAAATAAACAGCAACAAGTGACAGAAATAAAACTTTGACCACAAATACTCCTATAAAGGATTTAAAGATTCAGCTTTCATGCAGCCTCCCAGCCACAGTGAAATTTTCACTGAGTTTCTCAGAAGTCTGACAACTTTTGACAGACAGGTTGAATGAAGCCAGCATTGTTGGGAGGAGAAATTATGCAAAGCAGTTATGTAATACTAATGGAACTGATATTTGTGAGGATGAATGGAATGAAGAAAATGATCCTGGGTGTCATGTAATAGCTTATTGCCCAAGATGTTACATATCTACTTACCTGGGCCAAGTGACACTGCACAATTTATGCAAACAAAATAGTCCTATACAACCAGTGCTAAAATAATTCCCAGCCAAAAAAAAAATGGCGAACCAAGGTAATGTTTAAATCCCGCTTGGTACAAACTGATTAGAACAACACATTGAAGAAGAATATGCTTTGTGTTGCTTGGAATTTTCACTGGAAAAGATGTAGATAGCAGTGTACACGTATTTACTCCCAAAGAGTACAGCTACTGGAACAAGACTACAGAGAACTATTCAGACCTGAGGCTGTATAATGGAAGTGAAGTCTGCAAAGACTTCACAGAGGCTTGGGACAATTGCAGATAAAGTCAGTGAGGCAAAGAAAGTTCAGTTTAACCCAATTATGTCATGTTCAAAAAATAATTCTATAAAAAAATAGACATTACATTGTTGAGCTAACAGAAATTCTTAGGTTTTCTCTAAACAACATTTGCTGGGTTCAGTCAAGGGGAAAGTGATGAGATAATGGCAATAATTTTATTTGAAACCTAATACTTAGTTACTATCCCAAAATTCAGTCAATTGTTTACTTTGCAAATTTCTGAAACCACCAATCCAAGCAGCCCTGAGATCCTTGGCTATATAGTGAAGCAACTTTCATATAATGCTTGAAATTGCCCTCAAATTCTGAAACAGCTAACTCCAGCCTAGTCCTTTCTAGATGCATTGTGGAAAATCCAGCTAGAATTCTGTAACTTGTCATCTCAGCACATCTGAATGTAACAAATTGGGGAAGGTCATCCTACCTAACACATGAGTTAAGGGAGATGAACAGAACACTCTTAGCATAGCTGCTTGCTATTGTGGGAAGGAATCTCCCATTCAATCTTCCTTTGTTCCTAAAATCTCAACCTCACAGCTATTTCCAGGACAAAACATAAGAAATTACACTGAAACAAAAGATAAAGAACTTGACAAAGTGGTGGAGATAGACATTCCTTTCATGATAGACAAAAGATCCTTTCTTCTGTGTTTGCCACCTCTGGCTGTAACTGTTAATTAAGCAAGAAGTCAGCTGATATGGTAAATAAGTGGAAAACCCACACAGAATCAGCAGGGTGCCTAACCATCAAGCCTCTCTTTTGGTCATCCAGCTAATCATAGTTTCCAAAGAATTCTAGTGAATGGGCTCTGCTTCTGTGAGGAATAAAGGTCAAGATAGAAAGATAACCACTTGACAGCTATAAATCTGTTGCAAACTTTGATTTGGGTACTTCATGTAAGCTCCCAAATCAACTATGCCTCTGCTCCAACTGACCTGTCCGGTGTGTTCTTTGGATAATCTGGTCAGATTTCGAACTCAATACTTTTTTTAACACCCCCCCCCCTTCTGTTATGCCAACATGTTAAAATGTACACCAGACATACCTGAGAAGATATGTTTTGCAAAAGCAAATTCCTCCCATCATCAGAATGATACAGACTACTGTTATTAGCAACATACCCCAGAGAGGAAAACCTAAAACAGAATAGAGGATTAAAAGAAGAAAATCAATTAAATGAACTATTAAAGCTAGTTTCAGGGAGAAAAGAACAAAAACAATCAGATCAGAACACAGTACAGTGTGGAATTATATCCAAGTGGGCTGCCTTTGAAGATGCCTGGGAAACTATGCCATTCAAGATACAGTTCCACTTCTTCTACAAGCTGGTGAAGAGAAGATAGCTCAAGAATTTAGGCAGGAATTTTCAGAGCTCTACCTGGAGATCTCAGGGACTGAATCTGTGATCTTTTGCATGCAATTACATAATTTGCACCGATTGTATTTATTTTTTAAATAGTTTTATAATTGCAGCTTATTTTACTGTTTTCATTATTTCTGTTCCTTAGTTCAGAGCATTTGTTTCTAAATTATTTCAGTACTTTTGATGAAAAGCAGTATTGAACTGATGTTTTGAAATAAATAAATGAGATGTGTGCATGCACATTCACATACCACTCCATCTATAAAAGATCACACTGTGATATTGTTTTGGAAAAAATAAATCAATTTTCTACATATGGGGTTCATCACAATCAAAGTTATTCTGGGTCACAACCAAAGCCAAATGCACGCATTATATTTTGTTTTCTGAAGATAACATAAACTATTTCCCGATATAGACCAAAATAAGATTAGTGTGCACTCTTAACTTACCACTGGTGGTTTGCCAGCCAAATTCCTCACTCCATTCACTCCAATAACCTTTGTAAGGTTCGTTTACTATTGTTCGCACCTTTGCTTTGTAATTTTTGCCCAGCTCCAGGAACTGTGAAGTGAAGGTAAATTCCTGGTTTGTAATGTTTTCTACTTGGGCCTGAGAGGAAGGGAAAAAAAGATAAGAGAGGAAAAAAGAAAATTACATAAGGGCAAACAGAAACATAATCTGATTGCTGTAGGAAGCAATCTATTTTCTCTTACCTCTAAAGGTTTCCCAGTTTCCCAGTATGAAATCTCATGTGTCTTTTTCAAATTAAAACTACTGATGATTTTGGAGTGCCAGCGGAGGATGTATTTAGGACCATCAGTTACTGACATGGACAAGTTGTAAGGTGGGTCTGGCTTGACTAGAAGAAACAAAAGAACGTATCAAGAGATTCTTCAATTTAATTATTATAAGATTCTAACTCTCTTTCAGGCTCTAAATACATTACATCCTCTAATTCTTTCCTTCATTAGATTTTTCTGAATTTCACATTGAAGAGGAATATTCCTAATATTGATAAGCTCTTACTTTAAAAAAAAAAAAAAAACTGAGCCAGATGATATGCTTGTAAATCTGCCTAGGTCAGATTCAATTAGTTTTTCATAACATCCCAGTATATAATTTTAATTATCCGGGAAGAGAAACTTGCCAGGAAAAAAAACCCTGACAACTTTAATTCAGCATTGTAAACATAAGAACAACATATAAGGATAGAAGAATAACATATAAGGAAGAATTAGAGTTTTACTTTCTTTCATTTGAAAAATATATATATATATATATATATATATATATATATATATATATATATATATATATATATATATATATATATATCTTTGTGTTTTTTACCAGAAATATGCAAATACTAGTAAATTCATATCAATAGAAAACGGAGCAAAAGCCTTAGTCAGCTGGAACAACAATCACTCATGAAACATCCTTTGCTGCCCTCTATCATGTGCAAAAGAAACTAATTCTGAGTTTTAGACAACTTTATTAAGCTAAGTTGAAGTTCACCATCTTCATGCTGCCAGGACTGAGAAAGTCTGTTCTGGACAATTCCACAGGAGAGACTGAGACAGCAAGTCTCAAGGGCTTACCGCCCTTTATATGGTTAAGTCTCCTATCCATTCAAATGCCATTTGTGGACATTTCCTCGTCTTTTCTTTCCCAGATGTTTGTCTCCATGAATATGTTATCATCCTTTTGCCTGCATTCTCTCTAACGCAGTCCCTTTTTTTTGTGCACCCATTGAATTATTATTGTTTTGATGCTAAAACATGAAAGCAAAAAACAACAGGATGCCTACATTCCTTTATCCATTATATTGTTATTAAAAGTTTTGTACTTTGTACTAATGATGAACATCTTATAGACAAGGTTTATAAAAAGGCTGCTACAGATGAACTTACAAAGTAAATATGTTAAACATTGTAGTGGTGATATGAGAAGCTGCCAGGTAAACTTCTGAGGACAAACTTGAACATGGATTGTTCACAATCTTAATCTAGTCTCTACTTCATACAGTACATGCCACAGTAGTCAGTTAGATGATTATTGTTTTGATTACATTAACTCCTATCTTTATTGTGGAGTTCAACTCAAAGTATGTGAGATGTTTAAAGACTAGTCATTTAGGCACTGATAAAATCCAGGGTTGTTTAATTTCAGTGAAGTTGTGAGGTTGTGTCTTCAGGCTATACCTAAATCCTCCTTAATCTGCTAGACATATCCTAGAGAAGATCATAAGAGTACAATCCATTTTCTATGCATGTTTGCTTTTTTATGACTCTGTATTGGTTATAATCCAAATAAGAGAATCAAGAATTACAGGAGTCAGCACATGTTTCTGTGAAATTCTCTAAAAAGACTTACTGTTCAGATACATCTCAATATCTTTTGCTTCTTCTTTTGGTATCACACGAACAAAATATTGGCTTTGCTTGTTGGGATTAGTGACATTGATCTCGCAGCTTTGCAATACATAATAAGTGGCATTATTGCTTATAAGGGGTACTTGATAGATTTCAGAGCATTCCATCTCTCTGCATATAAATGAACACGACAGAGAGAACTTGTAAATACATATATTAAATTAAAAAGTAAGTCATTTGGGAAAATATTTGATTTAAAGTTAGTTTCTTACTCTGATCCAGGTTTGTCTTTGTAAAAGAGTGTGAACAAAATAGAATTGCTGACTTCTTGTCTCACCTCCCAACTGCATTTGAGACGATCAATTCCATTAAAATAACATTGAAGATTCTTGTGCACAGCATCATCTGACAGAGAAATCAGAATTACATTTATTGGAATTGTGAAAAATGTGACAACAATAAGAAGGAAGAATTTGATAGAGAACATTGCTGAAATGAAAATGGAAAAAAAAGGTACAGGTTTCCCCTCTCCAGTTGTGTCCGACTCTAGGGGGCAATCTCAGTTTCCGATCCAAGGGACCCAACATTGTCCAAAGAGGCTTCTGTAATCATGTGGCCAGCATGACTACATCATGATGCACACAAAAATAGCTATCCATTTATGTCAGGATTTTTAAAAGAATGTATTCAGTATAATGTATACAGTGTATATAATACAGTGAAGAAAGTTCTTATTTTTTGACAAAAACAGAATGTCTTTGTTCTAGAAGACATCAATATGTCCACTAACATCAAGTCCTCATTAATGTTTTAAAACCTATGAACAAGTAGATGTTTCTCATAACCACAATTTACGCCTCACAAAAGGCGAATATCATAATTAATAGAGAATATACACGCTCAATAAAACTAGAGAAAGGAATTAGGCAGGATGTCCATTATCTCCGCTGCTCTTCATACTACCTTTGGAAACACTGCTTACGCGAATTAGGCAGAACCCAGGAAAAAAGGGGTTAAAGATTAAGAAAGAAGAATATAAATTGCAGTCATTCACAGATGATATGGTCTTTTTCACAGAGGACCCAATTGAAGTAGGTCAGGAACTGTTGAAAGAGTTAGATCAATTTGGGAAAGTCACAGGACTCAAAATTAACAGGGAAAAAATGAAATTAATAACCAAAAACTTAACAGGAAAACAGAAATCAGAATTGGAAAAGGCAATGGGATTACAGGTGGTAAAGAAAATTAAATACTTAGGAATATGGCTGACCGCTCATTGTAAGACACTAATGGAAAATAACTATAACAAACTACTACAACAGGTTAAAAAAGACCTAGAGCTATGGGTTAAGTTGCAACTCTCCCTATTAGGGAGGATTGCCACTATTAAAATGACCATTCTTCCTAAATTTATTTATTTGTTCCAGACAATACCAATAAAAATACATAAAAACTACTTTGTGGAACTCAATAGGATAATTGCAAATTTTATTTGGCAAGGAAAAAAACCGAGAATAAATTTAAAAGCAATGCAAGATATGAAGAGCAGGGGGAGTATGGCACTCTCAAATTGGGAACTACAGCGCAGCCTCCTTACTATGGCTGAAAGAATAGGTAAATTTATCGAATAAAAGAATATTATTTCTAGAAGGCCATGATTTACAGAGGGGGTGGCATGCATTCTTATGGGACACAGGGAAAACCAAACAGAATTACTTCCACAGACATGTAATTAGAGACTCTTTATTGGCTAATTGGAATAAAATAAAGAAAAAACACTATCTAAAGATCCCGATTTGGATCTCAACGATGGAGGCGATGATACATCCAAACAATCTGGATCTTAATAAGATGATAAAATACAAAGACCTACTGGATGCACAAGGAACTTTAAAATCATGGCAAGATCTCCAAGAACAAGGGCTACAAATTGACCAGTGGGCTTAGCTCCAAATACGAAATAGATATAGACAGGATAAGAAAGCTTTTGGAATTTACAGTAAGCCACAACAATTAGATAAAATCTTACTAGGTTCAGACAGAAAAAAAAATATAACCAAATTTTACAACTACCTATTAGAGATAGAACTAGAGGAGGAAGTAGTCAAAGGCAATATGATAGCTTGGAGTAGAAATATATGACGTAGCATCACCTTACTAGAATGGGAAAAGGTCTGGATCAGGAATAATAAAATCACAAAATCAGCAACATATAAAGAAAATGCCTATAAAATGTTCTACACATGGCATCTCTCTCCTTCGAGATTAGCGAAGATGTCTCCTAACATGAATCTGAATTTCTGGAAATGTAAAAAGAAACACGGAACATTATACTATATGTGGTGGTCTTGTACAGAAGCCCAAAGATACTGGCGGAGAATCAAAAAATGGTTGGAGGAAAAAACGGCTGAGCAGATTGAATTAAAACCAGAATTCTTCCTATTCAGGATATTCAATAGACAACTCCCCCCAAAAGCCAAATACATAATATTACACATACTTACTGCAGCTAAATTAGCTTTTGCACAATGTTGGAAACAAGCCTATATTCCAACAAAGGAAATGACTATTGAGAAAATAGTAAGCTGTGCAGAAATGGATAAATTTACCCTAACACTTAAGGATAAAGAATCATCAGAATATTACAAGAGTTGGGAATGTTGGGATGATTGGATAGAACAAAGATGGATAATATAATAGTAAACATTATTAAACCGTAAAGGAGGTAGTATCTATATACTCGCATTAAGATTTAATTGTAAATATGACACCAATAATGATAACAAATAAGGAACCACAAACTGTCGATAATGGAAATGCCTTTTATTCATTTTTTTCTCTTTTTCTATGTTGTGTATGTGTTTGTTCATTTATTTTAATTGTATATTCAATAAAGTTTGCTTTAAAAAAAAGAACAAGTAGATGTTTCAGTTCTAGCAAAGATTCAAACTAAGATGGACTTTTAGGGTATAAGTAAGACATATAGAATAAAACACAATAACTATTGTGTTGAAAAATTATCCTGTAGCAGTTCTCACTTGATTGAAGGAAGATAATTTGCTTTCAGGGATTTCTTTCTTTCTTTCAAAGAAGAGAAACACTTTGATGAAATGAGGTGGGGGTATCTGCTGTTCTTGCATCTAGTTAGTTACAAGGTGGGTAAAAGATGTTTCTGTGTATATAAGAATGGTGCTTCTTTTTCGGGCAGTCTGTGCAGTTTTTGGTTTAGCACAACCAAAACCCAAGGGAAGATACTATGAAGGAACTCTTATACAATAGAGAAAAAGACATTCAAAGAAACATGTAAAAAGATGGACAATACCAGCAATGAAATGTTTGCCAATTTCAACCATAAATCAAGATCAAGAACAGCCCCCAAACAAAATAATAGAGTACTCTGAGAATAAGGGGGCAAAACAGAAGCCCTGAGGAAACAGTCCTTTGAGAAATGGCAAGCTTTCAACATAACATTGACACACATGAACAAAACCACACTAGCAACTGTTGCTGCCTTATAATTTGTACAAAGTCAAGATTTTTTTTCTTGTGATTCTTGAATGTTCACCTTAAAGTTCAGCTGAGACTCACCTGGGTTACTCTGACCATTTTCTGATCTAACCTGGCCTCAGGGGTCTCTCAGCATGGACCTGTTTCAAGTGGCCACCAGTCAATATCTCCCTCTCATGGGCTGTTTCCTTGACAAGAGAGGCTTCTGTTTTGCCTCCTTATTCTCAGAATACTTGATTATTTTGTTTGAGTGCTGTTTCTGGTTAGTAGTTGAACACAAATTTGTTATTGGTTGCCAAGGAACTTCATTCCACTACCCTATTGTTCATTTTTTTATCCTAAAAATATTTCATCCGTTCACAAAAAGAAAGGAAAATGTTTTTTGTAGTTGTTTCTGTATTTCTCAGGGTTGCAAAGCTCTCCTGCCAAGTGATCTGATTCTAATGCAATAGCAATTTTGCTTCAATGCCCCTTGATAAAGGAGCCAATTCCTCTCCCGTGGACAGACAAAACATCCATCAGAGTTATCCCATGGACAGACAAAACACCCATCAGAAGCAAACTTGAAATGGCTGTTCACTATTAGTTAAAAATAAAAATTGATTGGAACATTCTTCACTGACAACCCACCAGTAACAATGTCACCTAAACACAAAGGATCTCATCTCATAACTGATGTGGAACTGAAGCTTTTTGGAATATCTCTCCAATGGCCTATTGCATCTGTAGCTGGCTTTCTGTAGTATTCATGATTTAAACGTCACCGCTAAACTTAGCCTTAGTAAATTTCCCTAATCAACTTTTAAAGCCA
The DNA here is from genome assembly GCF_049901715.1 of Pseudonaja textilis. NCBI lineage: Eukaryota > Metazoa > Chordata > Lepidosauria > Squamata > Elapidae > Pseudonaja > Pseudonaja textilis. The sequence goes on from NC_141994.1 coordinate 49,675,124, forward strand.
TCTTAAAGCCATACAAAACTAACAACTATCACTACTACTTGTGAGACAGAATCCACAAATGCTTTGTGTAGCATGCCTTGGAGAAGAATCTAATGAACAGCTGCATGTAATGAATAAGTACCATTTCAATAATCTGCATGTAATGTATGTAATGATTAAGTACCATTTCCCTAGCTAGGGAAAGCTTTATTAGAAATGCCAATTAGTTAAAAGAGAGAGAAAGAGAATGGGAAAGTAGAAAGACAGTAGTTGATAAGTTGGTGAACTCTTCTTCCTATGCTGAAAGGTTTGAAGTTCCAAAAGGTATCTTGAAATGGCCTTTCAAGATTCACTGCTCACTTGGAAAATCTTAAGAGTTCATTTTGGATTAGTTCTAAGTGTAATAGAATTAATTATTATAAACCCAAACAAAAAGGAAATTATTGTCAACCATTGTCTTTATCTCTTTTCCTTGACTAAAATAAATTGACTTGAAGCTCTCTTGAAAACCATAATGTAAAAATTTGATAAAGTAGCCACCCTTCTTGCTCTATGAACTTTTCATATTGGATTTTTGAAAACGGGAAGAGAAGTCTGGCTGTCACTTTGTTAATGAAGCCTCATTGATATCCATTGAAAAGGATAAAACTTCCTTCCTTCAAAACGACACTATAGAGCACTGCACACCAGAACAACTAGATACAAGGACAGTTTTTCCCCAAATGCCATCACTCTGCTAAACAAATAATTCCCTCAACACTGTTCAACTATTTACAAAGTGTACACTACCATTAATGTTAATCTTCTCATCACTCCTTATCACCCATCCCCTCCCACTTGTGACTGTATGACTGTAACTTTGTCACTTGTATCCTTACAATTTATATTGACTGTTTCCTGGTATGATTTGATTGCTTATTGTACCTGATGACTATTATTAAGTGTTGTACCTGATGATTCTTGACTCTTGACAAATGTATCTTTTCTTTTATGTATACTGAGAGCATTTGCACCAAGACAAATTCCTTGTGTGTCCAATCACACTTGGCCAATAAAGAATTCTATTCTATTCTATTCTATTCTATTCTATTCTATTCTATTTTATTCTATTCTATTCTATTCTATTCTATTCTATTCTAGTGAAACAAAACAGGTTGTGGTAGCAACATTTACTGTATTCAACCACTTCCTTTGATTGACAAAGGATCTGGAGTAACTCACTGCCGGTGTTACAAAAAGTGTGTGACATCAGTTTCTTGCATTAAATGTTTTTTCACATGAAGTTTTATGTTGCTTAAGTTATTACTTAAGTTTTAGTCTCTTCTATGTCAATTCTTCTAGATAACTTCCTTTTCTAAAACTATGCATTCTATTGTTGACACACAAGCAGTTTGAGAAGAGTCACTAAAGATGCTCATGCGGTTAAATTTTTCAAATCATAATCGCCATACATTGCAGTAGTTGGCCTAAATTTTATTTATTTATTTTTGTTTATTTATTTATTTTGTCAAACACAATATAATAGAAATAAGAATAAACATAAGTATAAATACATGAAATAGGTACTATTAATTGGAGGCAATAGGTCAGGGACAGTAGGCATGATTATGTACTTATTCAATTGGTGGGGATCCTTTCCAGAAATTTAAAGCATTTGCAAACATCAAATTTTCATATATTTTTTCTCAGCCAGTAGTCACACAAAGTTCTCCTGTTTTTCAACTTACTTTCTGGTGTTTGCCAAGTAACCACTGGACTCCAGTCACTATAACGGCCAGCAAATCCACTGTCTGGACTTGGCTTGCTTCTAACCCTGGCAATATACCTGCTGCCAGGCACAAGGCTACTGTGTCGGAGACAATAATGAGACTTATTTGACACCAATACAGAGGAAGATTCCTAGAGTGTATAAGGAGAGAGATTGGTATGAAAATATGGGAAAAAAATAAATACATTTATGTGTTCTAGGAAAAGAAACACTCTAAACTTATTTTTTATTTAATGCAATGAGTTCCTTTTTCAAATATTGGGTATTAAATATCTTAGAACATCTAATTCATGTGATGAAAAATTATGGAAAATTGTAATAATATTGGGTGGGAATATTTGTTTCTCTTCTTAACTACAGTATTTTTATGGGTAAGCTGCCCAGAGTCATGTTTATAGATGGATGGTTATAAACATTTAATGACTAAATGAACAAAATTAATTTTCTCCTCCCATTATTTTTGGGAATATAAACAAATTGGGGGGGGTATTTTAAAAAATAAAATGTTTGTATTTAAGTTTACAAGAGGTTTTCTGTACTTATTTTATATTGGCTTCTTTTTAAAAAATAAATTGTGCACTATAATTCATCCTGACCTTATTGAATGTTGACAGCCCAGTGTTAGGGGTCCAGGGTCTACTTGGGTCTTCCCCAACTTGGTTGGGGAACCAAATACTACTTACAAACACCAGATTGCGGCTTGTCTATATTAAAAATAAACTTTCATAAATACAGCCATTTTCGGTTTCTGATTAATCTACTCATGTCGTTTTAGGATTCATCTCTGTTCATAGCCTGATCAGATAGATTATTTATTTGGCAAACTTTTAAAAGATCAAAGTTCAAAGAGATTAGGGATTCTGGGCTATCAGGAAGGAAGGAAGGAAGGAAGGAAGGAAGGAAGGAAGGAAGGAAGGAAGGAAGGAAGGAAGGAAGGAAGGAAGGAAGGAAGGAAGGAAGGAAGGAAGAAGATGTCATAAGATTAGGGTTTGTTTTTAAATTACAGATGAATACATCCATTCTATAGACTCCGTTCAAAATTTAATTTATTTTTGATATGGAGGACATTCACTACTTACTTCTAGTTTCCTAATATATTGTAAATGTAAACAGAATCACTGCAGCCATGTGATTATAATGATTGCTATAGATACCTCCCAAAGTTCCCAAGTTCTTTTATAGCTTATTTCAAAATCCAGGGGAAGGCTTTGCAACAAGTGATTTCTGTTTGTTCCTCCACCTGCTTTCCATTCTAGTAGGAAATCACATTCTTCTGTGGCAGTGACATTTAATTTCTCAGGTGGCAGAAACTGAACTAAAGAAAAAATGGAGGAAAGGCATAAGTTAATTCTTGCCCATATAAAAGTCACATATAAAAGGCCAATATTTTGCCCTTAAATGGTTGTATGAAAAACAAATGTCACTAGGAAAAACTTCTTATCTGTAAATATAGGATGCTGTCATCAAATCTCAGTTTTCTGTACATTTACACCAGCATATCAAGAATTTTATCTAACCTGATTCCCCCCAGTTGGGTTTGATTTCAGTTCTGATTACAATATGACCAATAGTCATGCTTGATGATAATTATGGGAGTGTCAATGAAATATATCTGGAAGGCATTACTTAGGGAAGGCAATATTTAATGCAATAAAAATATCACTGTCATAATCAGAAAAATGAGTAAGAAGCTAGATGGAACAGTCAAAATCTTTGATTATCAGATCATTGATAACTTTTCTGCATGTTCCATATAGCAATCTGGAGAAAGAAAAAAAGAATCTAACAATGCAAGCTCGGAATGCCATCTAATCCCATGGATCAAGTGATGAAAAAAACAGGTGTCAGTCTCCAACTTGATCATAGGAAAGCATCTGGTTAAATAAAGAAGATAGTAAGCTTCTCACAAATACTGTCAGGTCCTAGAAACCAGATCTGTATGTGAAAGGTTCAAGCTGATCCACCTATAGTACAAAAAATTTCCCCAGAATGCTCATCTTCCCTTGGAACAAACAGTAAGATTTCATGGAAATTGGGGAGGAGGGGCAAGAGGAGGGGGTGAGCCCTAGTTCTCTTGTAGCTACACAATGACTCAAGGCTAACTACCCACTTGATCCCTCCTCCTCACCCACAATAGCCCTCTTCCAAATTAGTCGTGAGTGGCATGAGGGGGAGAAACCTCACAAAGTAAAACCTAGGACTGGGCTTCCACTTGCATTTGCTCCAAATGGAAGCAAGCAAAGTTGGTACAACTATTTCAGATTCCATGGAACTCCTTGTCTAACTAACCCATGCAGACCCTGCCTGAACTGGTCTATCAAAACTGTTTCATTCCAATCTGCATCTGCTGCCAAAAACTTGAAATCGGCTATGTAAAGCCTCACCCTTCTGTTGCCTTGTCTGAGCTGCCAAATGTTGCAGCTGGCTCTTGCGACTCTTATCAGGTCTCCAAAATGACCCCTGAATCTGTCCATAAAGTTCTGGTAATTGTCCATGACTCAGTTGTTTCATTCTATGATTGGCAGGACTCACTTAGCTGCCAATTCCTGTAACTAGCTTAACACAAAAGACACTCTTGTGTGCTCTGTAGGGAATGCTGCAGGTTGGGTTCCCATAAGCAACTCACACTGAGCAATTAAGGTTCTTATCTTGTCTGTTTTTCTCCCAAATCTCTCTGACAAGCTTCCATGGTAACCCAGAAAAATTAGCTATGCAGGTGGAACTGCTGAGGAGTAGCCATAGCTGCCAGGAGCAGGGCATTCTGGACTTGGTGCTGAATCAACTGAAGCACCATGGCCACTAAGTTCCTGGCTTCGTCTCCATCCCCTTCTGAGGCTGTAGCAAGGCATCCATCACATTAGGAGCCAACCTAGCAGCTGCTTGTGAGTCCAAGACCATCAAGGTAAACTTTCCCCTTTCTTCAGGAGTGAGAGATGCGAGTCAGGCGATTAACGGCAGGCCCAAGCCACCAGATCCACACATGAAAGGTTGAAGGTGACTTTCATTGTGTTCTACCTATAGTAGAAGAAACTCTCCAGAATGCTAACTTTCCCTTAGAAACAGTTACAGTTCCATGGAACCTAGGGAGTGCAGCAGTTCTAGGTTTCCAATAACTCAAGGCTAACTCCCACTTGATCCCTCCTCCTTCCCTATCTGGGAATTTCCCAACAGTATAGTGCACAACACCAAGGTAGGTCTGAGAGAAATGAGTGGAGAAGCTTAGGTCTACAATTCATCTGGATAGAGCACCATTGTGCTTAGCAGTCAGTTTTAAGTGTCTACATCGGTAGTCCTCAACTTACAACAATTTATGTAGTGACCATTTGAAGTTACAATAGCACTGAAAAAAGTCTTGACCATTTTTTGCACTTATGACCATTGCAGCATCTGCATGGTCATGTGATCAAAATTCAGATGCTTGGCAACAGACTCATATTTATAATGGTTGCAGGGATACTTGGGGTCATATGGATCACCTTTTGTGACCTTGCTGAGAAGCAAAGTCAATGGAGAAGTCATTTTTTAGCTGTATTATTAACTTAACAACTGGATTGATCACTTAACAACTGTGGCAAGAAAGATCGTAAAATGGGACAAACCTCACTTAACAAATGTTTCACTTAGGTTGGGCTCAATTGTGGTGATAAATTGAGGACTATCTGTACCTAATTCTTGGAATATAAGATGTGGGTTCTATTTTGTCAATTTTTTACCATGCTACCTAACAACTAAGCTTGCAAGAAAAAGTCCCTTGATTGTGATGTTTTAGTTCAGGGCTGTCAAACTCCCAGCCCACAGATCAGATGCATCACAATCTGGCCACGCCCATGCCTGGTTTAGCAAAGGGGGGGAAGTCTTGATATGTCACGTGATGCCACCATGACGACATGAGTTTGACATCCCTGTTATAGTTGGTGATCATTCTGAAGTTGCTGTACTTCAAAGTAGTCCCAGAAGCTACCTTTTCAGCAGGTGTTCAGGGTAGTCCCCTTTTAAAATTGTTTCAAATTACTTGAGCAGAAAAATTGGTCAGAGGGTCTCCACCTGATTAGAGGAAGGTAGACACAGAATATTTTCACATGAATATGCAGATACATACTGTTCTTGAAGAGGTCGACATTCAGTTGGATTTCCAACTTCCGATCAGGTTTGAAAATGAACGTATTAATCAGTATGGAATTGAAATTGGTTTCATTCCTCCTACAGTGCCAATGTATCTCAGCATCTACTTTCTGGCTATTGCAGATCATCTTTGTGAGGTTTCTGAAAACAACAGAGTTTTGTTTTATTGGGGGGTGGGAAAGCAACAATTTTTTACATTAACAATATGAATAATTCCATAATTAAGTCAATACCTTTATTATACTAACAAAGTTAATAAAGAAATGTGCATGCTTTCACATTCTCCATAATTCTTCCATCAAGCCAGACAGCATAAAATAGTTGTGGTCTGGACCATGGGATAAGGAATATAATAAACAATTACAGTATATAATAAATATATATATAAATATATATATATATATATATAATAAAAAATTATAGTAAACAATTACACAAGAGAATAATTACTGATGTGGAACAATCAATCCCTTACAGTTTAGTTTTTACCAACTTCTAGAAAACTGTCATAGATATTCCTGGTTTCCATATGTGAAACGTTACATCGCCATAAGACCATCCACTCCTCTTTCACCCTCCTTTTTCCCTCTTCCCTGGCAGATTGGAAAACAGTTCCTCTTTCAGAGTAACAGGCAGAAGACAATAGCTGAAACACCACTTCTTCATTTTCTTAAAAAGAACAAAAGGGCAGATGGTGTCCACTTCTTCATTGCTAATGAACTATGTTTTCTCATCTCCACAATAGGGAACTTCAACTTGTATTTCCTCAAACTATAAATAATATGTGGTGAAGGAAGCATGATTGCATACACTGTCAGGATCACATGTACATATTCATTGGAAAACCCACACATGTTCCCTAGTATGATTTGGTTGCTTATTGTACCCTATGACTATCATTAAGTGCTATAGCTTATGATTCTTGATGAATGTATCTTTTCTTTTATGTATACTGAGAGTATTTGCACCAAGACAAATTCATTGTGTGTCTAACTACACTTGGCCAATAAAGAATTCTATTCTATTCTATTCTATTCTATTCTATTCTATTCTATTCTATTCTGTTCTGTTCTACTCTACTCTACTCTACTCTACTCTACTCTACTCTACTCTACTCTACTCTATTCTATTCTATTTTATTCTATTCTATTCTATTCTATTCTATGTATAAGTAAAACTGAATGGAATTTCCAAGCTACTGTTGACAATGATTTCCAATCATGTAGAGCAGGCCTGTCAAACTGGCAGCCCATGGGCCAGATAAGTCCCGTGCAGGCCACACCCACCCCAGCTCCACAAAGGCAAAAAAGGTCACAATACATCAGAATCCAGCCTGTGATGCAATTGAGTTTGACATCCATGATGTAGGGAGAGCTAGATGAACAAGATTTGTAATCATCCAGAAAGAACTAAACACAACACTTCAGTTTAGGTAAATGCTTTGATTGGACCACAATCTATCTGTTCAACTTAATATTCAATACAACTGCTGGTTTTACCACTACCACCCAATTTTAAACATTTTTTACTGTTGTACAGCATTGAGAAAATATTTCTTCCTTGTGCAACTGGTGTTAGAGCCTTTTATTTCTCTTTGCCTGGTAGAGTTAGCCCATTGTGTCTTCAGGTGAAGGAGAAGGGATCAAGCCAGTCATTGAGAACAGCAAAACCTCTCCTCCGAGGTCTTTCTCTTTCTCTCAAGGAAATGTTGGAAAGGGGAAAGTTGTTGAAGATTTAAAATTCTTAAAATGGATTTACAATGGAAACAAGAAATTTTTCTTTTGGGATTATTACATAATGTTATGGGGGAAAATGGGACTTTGTTATATATATTGAAGGCAGCAAGAACCATATATGCTCAAAAAAGGAAAGAGGCATAGATTCCCAGAACAGAAGAATGGATTGAAAAGATGGTGGAACTGGTGGAGATGACGTAGTTAATTGCATTCATTAGGGATAAGATAAGAATGTAAATAGTTTCGTTTCCACTTGCTTCTGGACTTTCTCTTTGAAAGAGAGAAAAGATGACATTTGATTTTGGGTTTTGACAACTAAGTAGGTCATGGTTATAGGAATGTCTAGTGTTTACTATTTTAGTAAAATGTGATGTTATAACTGCATTATGTATCTTAATCAGTGGTGGGATTCAACTTTTTTTACTACTGGTTCTGTGGGTGTGGCTTGGTGGGCATGGCAGGGAAAGGATACTGTAAAATCTCCAGTCAGAGGTGGTATTTGCCAGTTCTCCAAACTACTCAAAATTTCCGCTACTGGTTCTCCAGAACTGGTCAGAACCTGATGAGTACCACCTGTGATCTTAATGCACCAAAAGAAATTGGAAGTCATTGCTTTTTGTTTCCTTCTTTTCTTTTCTTTCTTCAGTTTATTCACTCTTCCTCTTTTCTTTCCCCCTTTCCATTTTCCCCATTGCCTTTATTTCTATTTGTATTTTACATTAAGAAAAAAAATAGTAAAAATGTTTTTTTTTTAAAGGAAAGAAAACCCAGTCCAAACATTTGGGATTCATTAGCTTAGGGAAAAAATGGTTAGGCTAGAGAATTATTGGGCTTTATTAAATGATGCATGTTTAAGAGTAAATGAATAGGGATGACTAGGATTAACCAGTGAAGAGATTGAGAATGAATAAGAAAAAACACTTCTTTATGCAGCACATAAATAAAAATTATGGAATTCATCACCAAAAAATGAGCTAATAGCCAATAATGGCTTTGAAATGGCATTAGATAAATTTGTGACAGAAAGTTCCAACAAGTCTTGGGAACAGCTATGTCTCCCTCTCCTGCTTGAAAACATCCCAGAGACATCTGACTAACTATTGAGAGAGAGGAAAAGCTGGATTCATGAACTCTGGCCTAATTCAGCAAGCCTTGATCTCATGTTCTTACATACCTCTTTTGAGTAGCTACTGCAGAGATAGGAGAAGTACTTCGTACCATCAGCTCCTCCAAAATCAATAGCACTCCTTAGTTCAAAGATGTCTCCCAATATAGATTACTCATTAAGGGGAGAGCAATGAGAAAGAAGCACTTTGTCTGAAATCAGCCTTAGAGCTTTCTTCACTTTCATCTGACTGCAGCACAAACATTTCCCAACCGTCTCTTTTCCTCATGATGTTCTCCTTCAACTGACTCCCAGCCCTTGCCTGAATTAGTCTGCAGTCATCCTGAACTGTACCAATTTGCAGTGCAGGTACTCCTTGACTTATGACCATAATTGAGCCCAAACTTTCTGTTGTTAAATGAGACATTGTTAAGTGGGTTTTGCCCCATTTTGCGACCTTTCTTGCCACAGCTGTTAACCGAATCACTGTAATTGTTAAGTTAGTAACAAGGTTGCTAAGTGAATCTGGCTTCCTCATTGACTTTGCCTTCAGAAGGCGACAAAAGGTGATCCATATGACGCCAGGTAACCCTGCAACCATCATAAATAGGAGTCAGTTGCCAAGCATCCAAATTTTGATCACATGACCATGGAGATGCTTCAATGGTTGTAAATGTGAAAAATGGTCACAAATCACATTTTTCGCCGTCATTGTAACTTTGAATGGTCATTAAAAGAACTGTTGTAAGTCAAGGATTACCTGCATTGTTCCTCCTCTTACCCCAACACTGAATTTGCTATGGATTTACTATGACACGTTTTCCTCACCATTGCAATAGCCATAGCAATAGTACTTAGACTTATATATTGCTCCACAGTGCTTTACAACTCTCTTGTGAGTGATTTACAAGGTTAGTATGTTGGCCCTAACAATCTGGCACTGCATTTTACCAGCCTTGGAAGGATAGAAGGCTGACTCAACCTCGAGCCTCATCAGGATCAAACTCTAGACTGTGGGCAGAGTTAGCCTGCAATACTGTGTTCTAACCACTGTGCCACCAGGGCTCCTTCCTCACCATACTGTTGATAGCATAGCCTGGTAAACCCAAGGAATAGTATCAGCTATTATTACAGTAGTAATTTTTTTACTGGTATAGGCATGCTCTTTTCCCGCCAATCCATAGATGGAATCTTCCAAGTCCATTGTCTTTGGGCAGCAGGAAAATCTAGTTGTTTCCCACAGGCTTTCCTTCTGTACCTTTCAGATTTCTGACCCCACCCTCAGTTTGGATTCCTGGATCAGCCTGAGTAACAGCTTACTAGCAATCAGGCTGGACAAATTGCAGATAAAGTGAGAGCAAGAAAGTTTATTTATTTATGTATTTGTTTGTTTTGTCAAGCATGTTTTAGATAACAGATATAATTAGGAACGTGATTATGAGTACATGAAATGGGTAGAAATAAAAGAGGACATTAGGCACATTGGTGCTCTTATGCATGCCCCTTACAATGGGTTGAGGGCTTCCAGTTTGAGCTTCTTTGGTGACAGACCGAAATCCACGATTGTGCACAGTTTTGATCTGTGCTCACTACTGGAGTGCCCCAAGCTGGCTGATTTTGGGGCTAAGCCACCCCATAGAGGTGGTGAAGAGGGCAGAGACTGCCAGCAGGGTCGAGGAGAGTCGAGGAGAGAAAACAACCCCCAAAAAGAATAGTTTGAAAAGTAATTACAATATTAGGAAGAAACAGAAGAGAGGATTACAGAAGAGAGAATCAGAATTAGAGAGAGAAGGGATCAAAAAGAGAAGGGAGAAGAAGAGGGGGAAGAGGGAAAGGAAAAGAAATTATAAAGGACAGAAACAGGACATAGAGAAATGGGGAAAATGTACAAGGATTAAGGTTATAAACCTATTTAGAAGACACAGAGATAATGGGTGAAAACTTAATTGGAAGGGGGATTCTGTAAGGGTACATAAGATAGTATTGTTATATTAAAAATAGAAATGAACTTTGAAAATATGAAACAAGTGTGATTAAAATGATAGATAAAATACTCATTGTAATGTAATGTAATGTTTAATAAATAAATGAAATAAAGAGAATGAGAGAATGAAATTAGGAAAGGAGGGGAACATTTTAATTATTATTAATGTGTTATAAAAATTTAAGTGAAGAGGAATATGAAAGAAATATGAAAAAAATATGGAAATATTATAAGTGTTCCTAGAAGTATAATATCCTATTGAAAAGAAATGTTAAAGATGTTAAAGATTATAACTAACATTAATGATAGAGCTGGATTGGAATAGAATAAGTATTTTATTTATTATTGTTATATATATACTTTCTCGTTAAGAACTTAGTGCGTATTTTAAGAATGCACCAAGCAGAATTTGACTGGAAGTTATGTGTTATATTGAATGTTATAATTGTAAAGGCATAAATTGAAGTTTAAATAAGAGTTGAAGGGATAAAAATTAAAAGACGCAAAGGTGTCATACTCCAATCAGTAACTACAGGGGAAAATTTTGTTTAATGAGAAAAGAAAATATGAAATTGAAACAGGACAGACAAAAGTATAAATATAATGATTAGAAAGATATTGAGACTTAGAAATATATATATGTAATTGAATTTAGAAAGGAATGAGATAATTAAAAGTAAGATTAAGAAAACTAAGGGAAAGGAAAAATTATTGAGAAAATGTTAAAATAGTAATAAGATATAGAATAGAACACAAAGATGAATATGAAATTGAATTTGTGTCTGTATGGAGAAGTGATAACTCCGGACCATGCTATTCTCAAAAAAAGAAATTATACTTGTATTATGTTTTGTGAAAACCCAAATAAAATTTTTATATATATAAAAAAAGAATGGGTTGACAGTCTAAGGTTAAAGTTTTGGGAGACCACAGGCTCTCTTCTGCTTCTTCATGAAAAAAAATTCTCATTGTGCCTATGAGTTATTATTTGGGCTGTTTTTGAAAACAAATTTAGCAGAGCTAATCCAGAAATTATATCAGGTTTCATTTGGACTCCTTTTGAATGCACCATGCAAAACATTTGTTCAAAACCAGAACAAATTTTAACAGATGGCTAAACCCGTTCATTTAACCTTCTCTGAAAATTCACCTACTATGCCTCCACATCCCAGGTAAAGGTGAGATATTTTCTGAGCAACTGGTGACATTTAGAAGGAGTAAAACTAAACTGGCAAATCAAACAATCCTTTTTTGAAATTTCTTATATGACTTTAAAAAAAAAATAGCTCAGACCATTTGCCAGGATCAATTGTGGCAGAACAGAGGTCACCAGTGAGAGCGTAAAAGTATATATTGACTAGTGTTGAGGTATGTAACACTTTAACTTAGCCATAAGGAAAAACCCTTAAACTAGAATAGATAAATGTATCCACCATATTTGTGCTTATGACATGTCTGCATAATTCTATGCCAAAATTATTCCTCCTCCTCCTCTTCCTCCTCTCCCCTCCATATTTCTCATTCAATATATTTAAAAAGGAATTATATTGAGATTTCTTGTTTGGGGAGAAGAAAATTTCAGCAAAGTTCCCAGAGATAAATTATAATGTGTGAAAAGCATGTCCTAGTGAGTCCATAAGTGCCCCATCTTTCCTTTTTTAATTCTATCGCTTGCAGTCTGATGTCTTCTAGTCTTCCTGTGCATCAATTAAACCCTACAAGAAAACTACTAAGAAAAACCTTGCTAGGAGAATTCTTTCCTCTTTCTCAGGGGAAAAATAACTTTCAGAAAGCCAAGCTGACACAGTGGTAATTTTCTAAGCATTCACTCATAAATCTATTCCCTCTTGACACTATCTGAAAGGGCAGATTTCTTTTAAAAATACATAATTTATGTTTAAATGGTACTTCTCTTAACATTTATTCTCTATTTTTTTCTCCCAAAGTACAGAATGTTTAATTTTTTGATTGTTAATTATTTACTTGAATGAATTATTTCCTACAAATAAGAATGACATTGGAACATAAGAACATGTGAAGCACCAGTGGAGATACAGTTCTAACTTGCCCTTTTGCGAGTTGCATCTATTTCACAAGCTCCTGTCCAGGGGTGGGATTCTACCGGTTCTGTCCACCTCTGTAGAACTGGTAGTTCTGAAGAGCAGCAGACAGAGAACTGGTTCTATGTCTGCTGCTCTTTTGGCCCACCCACCTGCCTGGGCTCTTACCTGACCATTATTTCCTGCTTTTTTCAACCACAGCTGCTTTGTGCGACACAGCTGTGGTTGAAAAAGCAGGAAAAGGGGGCTTTTCCAACCACTGCACACTTGCATGCAGCACTGCTCAGCTGTCTGGGCAGCTCAGCAGGTCATAAATTGCACTCACATGACTTGCGTGACTCGCGCATGCACCTGTAATGCAGAGCAACAGAACTGGTAGTTATACCAGTTGGATCCCATCCCTGCTCCTGTCCCTTAGCATTACACCCCTCTAGAAATCCTCTTTTGCCCTGCCTTTTCTTTTTTGTGCACCCAAATTCCTGTAAATGAATCAGTGCTCAGCCACTCACGAATGGTTATGTTTGTGGAAAAGGTGCATCTTGACAAAGGCATTTCCCTCCCGAGGCTCAGACCAGGTGCAGTTCATATGTGATTTGTAGTCATTGGAACAGCTCAAGGATTCCTTCAGTCGGCTCTCTAAAAGAAAAGAAGAAGACATTAAAGGGCTATCTCGGGTTTTGCTCCACAAGAGCAAAAACAGCAATGACAAGAAATGAAAATAAATGTTTTTTAAATGTTATTTATTTGGGTATTTAAGCACTATTAAGGAATACAAATTGCCTGTTTTTCAAGTGCACCATTTTGAGAAAGACAGAAAGCTTTTTATTAATTTAGAGGGCTTGTCTAGATACACACAAGCACATATCCAGAATTTTTATTTTATTTATTTGATTTGTCCATCACTTACAAGATAATAGGCATAAGTATAAATATGAGTAAGAGGCTTTGCAGAAGTCTATGTAAATTGCATCTATAGCTATACCCTGGTCAAGTAAAGTTTATTTATTTATTTATTTATTTTGGTTTGTCAATTGCTTACAAGATAATAAGTATAAGTAAAAACATAGTTATGAAAGATGGATACATATAAGAAAAATAAAAGAAATAAAAGAAACAATAGGACAGGAACGCTAGGCACGTTGGTGCATTTATGCATGCCATATGTTTTTGCAGTGTAGGAGTTGAAGATTGCAGGACAATTTTTTCCTGAAACCAAATTGTTTTTTGGAGAGTAGGTTATTTGACTCTAAGTGGAGGTTCATTTTTTTGTGTTGAGTCTTTCTTTTCAAGGTTAGTTAATCTTGCTTTTATAATGTCCAGAGATGCTCCTATGGTATCAAGGGATGTTATTCATGTTTCTATGGTATCAACTCTATCAAACAGGGCAATATATTTGTCCAATTTGGGTTTACATGGTGAACAGAAATATGGAAATGCATGGTTGGATGATTCTAGGAATTGAGTCATTTGCTTGGGTAATCCCAAGCAGCTATGGTGAGCGTAGTTGTCACATAGGGAACATTTGGTGGAATTTTCATTATCCTTTAGAGTTTCTTTACATATAAAGCATGTGCAAGAGTCTTGTGGTTCATTGGTGGGGATTTCTTTCTCTTTGGGTTGTGGTTTGGCATTGGATTTTTTTCCCCTGCATGGTAGGTTTGTTGAGATGGTGAATTGATTAAATTGCTCAATCAGAAAAAATATTTGGGTAATCAATATAGCCAATACCACACCAATTAATCAAATACAATAATCACACTAGTCAAATAATTTCACGAAACAAGAATCACCTAATCAATTAATTACACTAATCATCAATCACACTGGTCAATTAAATTCACTAAATCACTACTTTTACTAATCAATTAAATTACACAAATCACTAATCTTTTACACTGATCAGTAACCACACTATTTGCATTAAACACTAATCTCACTAATCAAGCAAACAATAAGTCAAGTAATCAATTGATTAATTATTTTATAGAAATTGTGTTAGAGACATCATTATCTAATCTTTGATATAGGTCATAAAGTAGAAAAGTTATAAGTTTTGAGGTAATGAAGTAATCAGTGTTTAAGTTTTGTTTACTTTTATACCATCCCACAAAGTTTTTCCATTCTAAAATTGCCCTTTAAAATTCAAACGGAACAGAAAGAAAAAACATAAAGACCCAGGGTAAATATAAGCATAAAGACTGATAAGAAGAATAAGTTGAATGTATCAAAAGACTTGGGGAAAATAAACATGTATGCCACAGAAGCAGAGGGAATGCCATCGCTGAGAAGGCTTGCTCCTAGCTGTCCCTGCCCATATTTAAGCATGAGAGAGCATGTGGAGCAGAACCTTGGAGGATGGTCTAAGTGCTTGTGCAGCATTCAATTTTAGAATCCAATTCATCCCTCATCTGATTAATATTTTCCAGTTGTTGACCAAGGGCTTTGTATGAACCAGCAAGGACACCAATCTCCTAACTGATAAAAGATGCCTAGAATGCAAACCTTTTCACCAGCTCTGAACATACAAATACATCTTTTCACACGCACACAGAAAGCCACCAGTGGAGTAAAAATCATTGCTCTTCTCCAGGCTTGTGTAGCCATAATTTTTTAAAAATTCAACAGGGAGGAAGAGTTTGCATCTTTCAAATTATATGAGCTTCTTTCTGCCAAAATTGAAAAGCCAGTGCCTATGTTTGGATACATGCATGTTAACATTCTTATCTGAGTGTGAACTTAAATAACATGAACAGTACAAGTAACTGGACATGACAAGTTCACATAGACATCCCAAGAGAAGGGACACAAAATTGGACAAATTGCTCATTACTGTAGGCATAAATATTACAGTAGAAGGCTTCTCACGAACAGTGTAAATGGCAAAGTGTGGAGAAGAGTGTGTCTCTGTACCTTGTAGGATGTTTTGGGTAGGAGCCCTGCTGGGAGAAAACCAGGAAAAGTGTACCAAAGATGAGGGGCTGGTAAGGCTGGTCAAAATATTTTGTCCCCTGAAGCTGAGAACTTGCTTCATTCTTTTAATTTCCATAAAAATAAGTCGTGTTTCTATTTACTCATTGTATTTGAACACCACGGTAATCTAGACAGAATCCCAATAATTAACATTCACATACAATAATATGTTTAAAACATCCATGTTATAAAGCTAAAAACCCCAGATTAAATACATTAAAAGAATCTTTAAGAAACAAAATAACCCTGTAATATAATATGGTGGTCCAACATAATTTCCATTGACCAAACACAGGCAGGAGCATCTAAATTTCCACGCACCCTTTGAAGAGGTCCATTTCAATAACTTCCCAAATAATAGCAGAGGTGATTCAAGTCTCTATTGGGAGACTGTTCCAAAGCACAGGTGCTTCTACTGAGAAACTATGATTCTGAGCACATTACTGCAGTTTTACCCATTACTTCACAAAAGTGGGAAACTAACATTCTGCAAAGATTATATCAGCTTGATTCTGATCAAAAAAGACAGCCCTGGAAGTATCCAGGTGCCAAACTTTGTAAGCTTTATTGAATTACATATTGAATTATATCCAGAAACCAATTGACATCCAATACAGAGCTCATAACACTGATGTAATATGCTCAAAGTGAGGAATGCCAGCTAATAAATCAGCCACCAAATTCTGCCCTAATTTAATGTTCTGGATGGTTTTCAAAGGCAGCCCTATATAGAGAATCTTGCAGTAGTCTATACAGGTAATTGCAATGGACCGAGTTGTCATCAAAGGTCTCTTTTGCTCCGAGTAGGGCTGCAACTGGCAAGCCATCCAAAGTTAGACAAAGATGTTGTGAGAGTCCACCTGCCCATCCAATAGTAGCCATAAATTTAGGAGAACCTTCAAGTTACAGTCTAGCTTCTTGAAGGGTCGAGCTTTCTTTTCAAGAGACAGAACTGGAATTGGCAAAGCACATCACTGAACAAAGCAGCAATGCTATCCTATTTGGGTCCTGATTTAGCCTGTTTTGTCCCATTCAGTTCTGGTAATTTCCAAGGACAAGTGTGTACACATAAATATCATCTGCATACTAATGGTACTATATCCTGAACTTTCAGATGACATTCTAAGTACATTCATATTAATGTTGAAGATTGGCGGTTGAGGGAAAGGGGGAGAAATCCTACAGTACCCCACAAAGAAATGATTACCTAGGCCCCTCTGTCCAATACAACCACCATTTTAAACTACCCACTAAAGCAGGAGCTCAAGCCTTTGCATTTGGTCCAGAGGAATACTATAGGCTGCACAGATGGGATCTCAGATCCCAATTAAAGTTATCAATTGTGGCAATCGTACAGTCAAACCCCGTGCAGGTGGGCAAGATCAGGGAAGCAAGAATTATACAGATTTCAGTAGGATAACTTTAATACTAAATTAAGATAGATAATATTGTAAATTATAAAAGACATCTCCCACTTTTGTTTATAGCATGTTAATTAAGGTGGAATTTCTCTGAATTATTTAAAAAGATTTTTCTGAAGTTTCTTTCTAACTGGGCTAAATGGCCATTTATGAGATAAGCTGTCAACCAACTCATGCTTTTCTCTTGATAGTTTACATCTATCCTCTTTCCATTCTTTTCCAAACCTCCTCACTAGGCAATAGTTATCAGTCACATTGAAGGAGTGCCTCTTAAGGAAAAAGGACCATTACAATCCTATTGAAATCTGCTGGCACCCTTCCTTTCTGGAGTGAAGTTTTGATAATCTCCCAGTTTCAGCTTGTCACACTTTCTCCAGCTCCACCTAAGAGCTAGGTTCCAGCCCATAAATAACTGAGGACATCCCAAAAAGCATCATTAGAATCAGAATTCCAGATCACATGGCAAGACATTACTTCAGTTATCACATTAACTCCCCACCCACAAACAGTCAAGTTTTTTGTTAATTTGAACAATTTATCAGCAAAAAGCTGCACAAAATAGTCTCAGGGGACAGGCAGGGGATCCCTCTGTAATCGCCACCTCAGAAGGGAATTATCAACATTCTCAAGAATGTTGCTATTAGGACTATGATGGTGAGTCTTCTCTATTCAGCCACCATTTTTGAAACAACAATACCTCAAAGATCAGGGTAGGTCAACATTGCTAGGATTTCAGGAGATCTTTTACATCTAATTTCCAGTGATTCATGAGGGGACACAAGTTTTGGTCTCTACTGAAGAAGGAATATTTGTATTGGCCAGAATTGGTGTGACTTCAAACTGAATGAGAATCTTTCCAAGCATGAATCTCACATAGTTCTTTATGGCACGATTTATTAAGAAGAATGGAATGGAGTAAGAATTCCAGTGACTGAATTAGACTATATTTAGCATCAATTTACCCCATGGACATAATGGTTTGGGGTTTTTTTTCTTAATGACTTTCCCATTATCAGGTAAGGATATAGTCTTTTCAGTAATAATGAGGAGGCTTGCAACTGACTATTAATCTAAGAGCCTCCTGATTGTTTATCAAGAAAAAAAATGAGAAGGAGCAAAGATGGAAGTGAAAAGTAAAATGTATCAATAGAAAACCTACCTCGAGCTTCAATGATGATAACAGTGAGTCTTAAAGCCAGAGCAATGCTGTAGAGCTTCATGTCTGTTAAATATTCTTTGTTGCCTGAAGAACTCACCTGTGGGCAAGATAGATTTTTTTAAACAAGGTACTGTTGAGTGATGGCTACTTTCCCATTGCTGCTCTTTCTTCTGCTGAATATGTGATTAAAACATTCAGTACAATTAATTAAACTCCACTTAATTAATTCCCAAATTATTCTTTTTCATTTCGCTTGCCCACACTCCCTTGCTGCTTCTTAACAAATTGCAGTTTTGCCACAAAATCACTAAGACTGGGAGATTGAGCTACATGTTTGCCAAGGAAGTTTGCTATTGGATTCATTCATTAAAAGAAACAAGAAGACAAAAATAAAACAAAACTTCTATGGATTCCCAAATTCCCTTCAACTTCCCAGGATTTCTCCAAAGATAGTTAGCCTTAAAACCTCCAACCAGATTAGTGCAGATGAAAGGCAGAATCGCAATTCTAAGGTTAATTCTCTACCATCAGAGAGAACTGTTCTAGTTTCTCTTTATATCGTAGACCAGTATCATCTTTTATAGAGAGAAGTGAGAAAAGATAGAAGAGACAGAAACCCATCTCTTCCTCAGAGCAATTCTCCATACATGTTTCTGACAATTCCAGATCAGACCAGTTAGACATGACACCAAAGGCCCTGATTCTGTGAGGCTGATCCTCAACCTCCATTAGTCAGATCAGAATAAGGAATGTACTTGGGTTCACTTCAACACCAGTGGGGTTAATATTTGTTATTTGTCTAAAGACTCTCGTTTTATGGATTTTGTTATTAGAGCAAATAATAGAGCGAGCTGTCTTTTGATTTAATTTTTTTGTTTTTAATATCTTTTTTACTTTTGAATGCTATCCAGAATTTACTGGAGATGGGTAGCGAATAAATTTACAATTATTAGATTGATCACACATGTAGCTAAATGATTAGATTGGATTTTTATTCACCTCTCAGAATAACAGAGTTGGAAGAGACCTTGGGGGTCTTCTTTATAGTCCAACCTCCTGCTCAAGCAGCAAACCCTATACCATTTCAGATAAGTCCAAGGAGATCATAAGTTAAACACAAAGCCAACTGGGTGACCTTGGACCAGTCACTCATTCTCAGCCCTAGGAAGCAGGTAATGGCAAGCCACTTCTGTAATTCTGCAAAGACTTGTCCAGGCAGTTGCCGGGAATCAACATCGACTCAAAGACATGCATGTAAACATACACAAAACAGCAATACAAATAGTTTGAAAGTATTGACATTTTCCCTGACATAACATAACAATATGTGGTAACAAATACTAATAAGCGCTCACCTTCTCATTTATTTTTCTTCTTCTTTTTGACGATAGTTTCAAACTATACAATCAGTAGTGAAGGATTAAGCTTTTTACTCCATGTTACCACCACTGCCAATTAAAACTTTTCATAACTACAGGAATCTTCAAATGCAATCTTCCAGAGAAGCGTTGATAGTGTAACCATACAGTTTGCATGTTGATCAGTTTCTGGTGAAGTATCATTTGTTTCTTTCTGTTTTTCTTTTCTGGTAGTTTCCTTTTTTCAAAGTAGCATTTCAACATCTCTTTTGCTTACGGAAGAGAAACTAAATGTTTCATGTTCATAATAATTGCATAACATTTTAAAGAAAGCATTGTACTTCATCAGAGAATCTAACAATCTGGTGTCCAACCTATGACCCATGGGCCACATGCAGCCCTGGACAACTAATAATGTGACTCCATAAGACCTCAAAAAAATAAATGAAGTTTGTTTTTCATACACATTAACTATATGGCATATTTTATAGGTGGCCCAAGATAATTCCTCTTCACTCAATGTGGCCCAGGCTAGCCAAAAGGTTGGCTAAGCCTGATCTAGACTAACTATTATAATCAAACTATAATTTTATTGGACAAAATGATTGGAGAAAAATGTGATGTGATTCACAATATTTATATAATATCCTTACATAGATAACACAGATTATATAGTTTATACCATTTCTTAATGATATCAACATTCAAGTGACAAAAGTTGCAACATTAGAGTCACTAAAATGAAATATTCTTAGGTTAGAGAGATTTGGGGCAGGACTGTTTCCCACAATTGTTCATTAAAATGTGGTTTCAAAGTATATTGGTTTTTACAAAAAAAAAAAAAAAATCCGCATAGACTATTCAGTTTTTCTTCAAAGTGATGATGTATACCCAGCTGCTTTGTACATATTCACTCAGAATCTGCCAATTTTTGCCAAGTTATTAATCTAAGGTTACCGTTTCAAACAATTCTGAGTTAAATGACAAGTTGTCTAAAGCAGCAGTCACCAACTGGTGGGCCGCGAAATATTTTTGGTGAGCTGCAGAGAAATCTCACCCCAAGAGCACCCCCCCAAAGCAATTAATCCAGGCTGCACAGAAACATAAGTGCCTATGCTGCCCACATGCCCCGCGGGAACCCTCCCCACCCACTTACTCCTTACTTGCCTGCTAAATTTCTATTTTTCCTTTTTCCGACCATCTTCTGTTCTGCTGTGCCGGGAGATTTAGATTAGCTAGGAAGCAGAAATTGGTTGGTTTTTTTGCTTTCCAGCTAGTCTTTAGATCTTTGGCTCTGCTTTTAAGTACAGCCTGACCTCCCTTAGGAGGGCAGACTCACACCAAGCAAATTTGAGAGACTGAGCTAGCCAATGGCAGATAGATAGATAGATAGATAGATAGATAGATAGATAGATAGATAGATAGATAGATAGATAGATAGATAGATAGTTCATTGAATGATTCTGTGAGCAATCTGCCTGCTTTGCCTGATTTTTATTTTAAAAAAATCAATATTTACTTGCATGGTGTGTTGTGAGTTAATTTTGTGAGTTTACTTGCGAGCAAATTTTATGTGACAGACTGAGCTAGCTGATGGCAGATAGATAGATCTCTGAATGAAACTGTGATTCCATGAGCAACTCAATCTCCCTGCCTGCTTTGCCTGATTTTGGGTAAAAGTTGCTCTTTTTTAATAAAAAAAATCAATATTTATCTAAATATTTATAATATTTACATATAAGCCATGCCCAGCCAGTCACATGACCACCAAGCCACACCCACAAATTAGGCCACACCCACAGAACCAGTTAGTGGTCCCTGGGATCTAAAATTATGAGTTTGATGGTCCCTGAGGTCCAAAAGGTTTGCGACCCCTGGTCTAAAGACTGATAAAGTTCATCATCTTGGTTATATAAAAATGTTATAAATAAGAAAAAGTTATTACATAATCATTCATAGGAGAGAGGGGGAGGGAGGGAGGGAGGGAGGGAGAGAGAGAAAGAGAGAAAGAGAGAAAGAGGCTTAGCTAGCAACTGTGAATCAAACAAGTGTTACCCATATTTCATTAAGTAGTTTTTATAAATTCACTGCTGAATATCTCCTTAGAGCCCTGCTATATTCTCTGCCCTATTAAACTTTTAAAACATTTCTTTTAATTTAAAAAACTGAATCAGGAAGCTGGCATTCTGAAAAATAAAACAACTCTTTGGTTTTTATAAAATGACCTGACTCCATTAAACAACAATAACTTAGTTTATTTACAAGAACAAAATTGTACAATTGCTTGCATATCTGAATTTACTTTTCTTAGCAGGAACACTCTCTCCAGCAGCTTATTTTCTCCCAGGGTTCTTTCTTGTCATATAAAGAACTGGCTTCTCCTTCTTCCCCTGTTCACTAACTAGCACCAGAGTTCATTACATTGCTTTTCAACTCAATCATGAACCTTATGTAACCTTCAAAAACCCAGTGCATGTTTTCAGTGTCCTAACTGAGGTGATGAATATGCTGGCAATCACATCTAATTAATTTAAAGATCATTCTGTCAGAATAAACAGTGGTATTTTTATCTGCATAAATTAGTTTCATGCAAACTTTCAACTGGGCTGCATCTGGAAGTTGTAAGTTTTATGCCTAAAGATGAGATGCTCAAATCTGATGGTGTAGTTATGTTGCTATTGTTATCTCTTAGTAGTACATTAATTCAATAATTCCATCTGTTGCCAAGTTTACCTTGCTTAACCTTGTTTCTGTACTAATTTTAAATGTCTTCTGCGTTTCTTAATGTTACCTCTCTTCATCTTGAGAAAATAACATTGAAATTTCTACATAGTTGTTGGTTAAGACTGTGCCTTTGACAAAGAATACTCTTTGTGAAATCTTCAAAGTGGAATTTGTAGGCTGCTTTTGCATTTGATGCATAGACCTTGACATTGATTCAATTAGGGTGTATGTTTATTTCCAAGACTGGAAATAAGATTCATAAGTCATAATTTAATAAAGCTTGTTAATGCTAGAATTTATTTCATAGTTTGAACTACTTTTTCTGTTCCATTACTGGCTTATGAGTGGCTGGGACTGATTGTAATGTGTCTAAAATTGTATTTCTTTATAAATAGTCCAAGCTCTTTTTCAATGAACTGTGGGACATTAGGATATCCCTAATTTGCTGGTATGTATTTTAAACAATTAGTAACAGCAGTTCTTGTAACATCATTCATGTTTGCCATATCATGGTCCCTGGAAAAATACTTTAAGGCAGGGGTATCAAACTTACGGCTGGCAGGCCAGATGCATCATGTCTGGCCACACCCACACCCAGGTTAGCAAAGGGGGGGAGTGCCGATACATCACGTGACAATGACATGACAACGTGAGTTTGACACCCCTGCTTTAAGGCAACAAAATACTTATGACCTCCCAGCTAATTCTCTTCAAAGATCCATCTGGCTTTGGTGTAATTATCTCTGTTATTTTCACTAAAAAAATTCATCACCTGCCACCCTTGTTGATGGCCCTGACTCAACAATGGCCATGAGACACAAACTGTAATCTTGTTATTCTGCACTGAGTATTACCTTTAGGCCAGATGTGTCCAAGAAGAATAGCACAGTCAGATGTTTTGAACACTTTAATTTGGATACTAGTCCTAAGTAAGGGATTTGGCTAGATAGCCCCCTCTCAAATCTATTCTAGGGAAACAAAAACCAGAGGTAGAATATGAATTCTAAATGCCAAATCACATTTTCTTTCCCACAAAATATATCAAAATACAAGTTTCACAAAAGGCAAAGTGTTGATGGTGAAACATACCCACATCCATAGGGAAAACAAACACACCAAACTTCCACATGTAAGGGTGGAGGAGAGCAATATTAAGTCTTAATGTGCCAGCTTTTCATTCATTTATTTTAAATGAAATAAATTTTTGAACAGTTCTGAGAAAGAATGTGGCTGGGTGGATGCCAAAGAAGGATTCTTAGGCTTATTAGTGAGCATGGACACCATACCTAAGATTCCTAAATTAAAATATTGTCTTCAACTAAGTTATGGGTCATTATTATTTGACTTATATAAGGAGCTGTTTGGCAGATTCCATGTTTCATATACCAAAAATTCAGTTCTATCAACTTATTTTCCAGCCTTTTGTATGGTAGCTATTTGAATAGCCCTCTGCTCACAGGTATCTAGAGGGGAGACTGATAGTCAAAATGTACAAGATGGAAGGGATAGAGTCAAAACCTACACACACACACCCCTACAAAACTTACAAAGCCTAGCACAGAGAGATATACATTATGATGCTACCTGAGGCTGCATTAAACTTAGCACACTATCCCCAAGTTAACAGTGGTTTTCCGATGTGATTTTTTTTTAAACTTTGCAAGTCATATGGAACAATAAACTATCAATATAACCTGAGTTTGCATTACACATAAACCAACCACATTCAACAACTAATGTGGACCAGCTTCAACAAAGGCTAAGTGATGCTGAGAAATCAATCACACAAAAATTACACCAATGCGATTTAATAGAATTAGTCAAGATGGACCAGTTGCCTCACTAGCAGCCAGCTTCAAATATTCAGGAATAAAGTTTCATTTGAAATTGTCTTTCTGATTTATTTTATACAACACTGGATTCAACATTTCATTATGATATTCAGCTGTTGCTACCAGTTTCCTATCTTTCTATACTATTGTGTGCATTTGATTGTATAAAAGAAGACATCTGCTTTCTCAGAGTTTAATGGAAAACAGAAAATCTAATCCATCCCCATGCCAGAAAGAAATACAAATTGGTTGGGGAATTAAATTTGCATGGATTTAATTCCATTAAATTCCAGAGCTTTTTCAATTAAGAGAGAAAAGTTTCAGCCAATACAAAATGTCAGTGTTGCTGGCCAAAGATTATTCATGCAACTAAAAGAAAAACAAATAAAACACCAAAAACTCTTACATCTCCTGGTAATTTTCTAGTTGCTAAAGGGGCCAGCACAAAAAGTAATAATGGGAATATTTTTTGCTCTCTATCCTCCTTATACTGCAATTTGAGTAGAGCATAATGTGATTCAGAAAATAAATCCTGAATGCTTCATTGAAAAGATGTAGTTGTCTGAAATTATATCTGTCCTCCCTACAATCTCAAAGGTCGGTGTGTGCAGGATATATGGTGTGGAGGAGTTGTCCTTGTTTTTTGACTCCTTAAATGACTCTCTTAAAAGATGTAAAAGTCAAGAATTCTAAGAAGTGGAGTTGCTTGGAGGTTGCCCATCAATTTTGAGCGTCTGGATAGAGATGAATCAGGATCTCAGTCTTCCCATTGTACTGTGATGGATTGCATTTCTGTTTAAGTTATAATCAAACTTACTATATTAATGCATACCCTTAATTTCTTTTAGCATTTGGGGGGCAATGCTTGCACTAATGACACTCAATCTTATCCCTCCCTGAACCAGAACTCCTTCCCCCTTCATCAAACCTTCCTTCCATCTATCTATCCACCATCCTTCCATCCATCCATCCTTCCTTCCTTCCCAACATAAAAAGTGTCCTTTCAAAACCGGACAGCATTTGAGAGTGGATCTGGCATCGCAGTGTTTGGATGGGCGATCTTGATCCTCCAAGATCACTGCCGATATCTCAGCTGCTGGTCGATCCCCATGGACCTAAACCATCCCATAGAGACGGTGATTGACAAGGGCACGTCCTGTTGATCCCAGGGGCATCACAAAGTCCCTGGCTGATCCTAGATCTTCATTGAACTCAGACTATAAAATATTTGCTTCAATTTTGGCAGAAAGACTACAAAGTCACTTAAATTTTATTCATACTGATCAAAATGGATTCCTGCCAAAGAGACAAATCAAAGACAATGTGAGAATTATTTTGGATACTCTGGAAAATTATGAAGCACACTCTGAGAAGCAAATGGCCTTGATGTTTCTAGATGCACAAAAAGCCTTTGACAATGTGAGTTGGCGATTTATTTTACTGCAATTGATACAAATGGGCTTTGGTAAAAAATTTATCCAAGCCATTGAAACAATATACGATGAACAAACTGCAAAGGTGATGGTGAATGGAGAATTAACAGAATCAATAGATATAAGAAAAGGGACAAGGCAAGGCTGCCCATTGTCACCTCTGCTGTTTGTGTTAATATTGGAAGTGTTGAACAGGAATATTAGAGAAGAAAGAGAAATAAAAGGAATGAAAATTAAAAAGGAGGAATATAAATTGCAAGCTTTTGCAGATGACCTGGTGTTTATATTATGACCTGGTGTTTATACCAATGAAACAGCACCCAAATTAATAGAAAAAATAGAAGAATATGGAAAAGTAGCAGGTTTGAAAATAAATAAAGACAAAACAAAGATATTAACAAAGAATATGTTAGCAAGACGAAAGAAAGAGTTGGAAGAAATTTTAAAAATACAGGTCACGAACAAGGCTAAATATGTAGGGATAAATGTTACACCAAGATGCAGTACACTGAAGGAAGATAACTATGTTAAACTCAAACAGCAGATTGCGACAGATTTGATAAAATGGAAAAAATTGCAACTATCATTGATTGGGAGAATATCTACAATTAAGATGAATATATTGCCTACAATTTTATATTTATTCCAGACAATTCCTATTTGACTAGGAAAATAGTTTTTTAAAGATTTAAATAGAATTGTGTTGAAATATATTTGGCAGGGTAAAAAAGCAAGAATAAAATTAAAACTGTTGCAAGATGCAAGAATAAGAGGAGGGTTTGCCTGGCCCAATTGGGAGCTATATTACCAGGCATCAAGTTTGATGTGGGTAAAGGAATGGATAGCACTAAGGAACAGTAAATTACTGACTTTAGAAGGCCATGACTTGCTGTTGGGATGGCATGCTGTTCTCTGGTATAAGAGAACTAAAACACAGGAGTATTTTAGAAGACATTATATTTGAGAAGCATTGTTTTTGAACTGGGAGAAGATAAAAAGACAATATTACTTAAACATTCCAACATGGATATCAACTATTGAAGCTTTTTCTTATCCAATAATATATAAAAAGGAACAAACAGTTAGATATGGTGAGATATTGAATGAAAAGGGTGAACTTAAATCTATGCAAGCGTTGGAAGAATAAGATGTAAAAATGAATTGGTTTTCATATTTGCAAATATAATCTGAGTTTGATAAAGACTCAAAAGCAGAAGGTATTTATGATAAGTTGACTGATTTAGATAAAATTTTGATGGGTACTGATGAAAAGGTAATTAAAAAACTTTATGGACATCTATTAGAATTTAAATTGGAGGAGGAACAAGTTAAAGAAACTATGATTGCTTGGGGGAAAAATTTTGGATATGGGATTGATTTATAAAAATGGCAAAAATTGTGGTCTCAGAATTATAAAATGACAATGTCAACTACATATAAAGAAAATTTGTATAAGATGTTTTACAGGTGGCACTTATCCCCGATGACACTTGAGAGAATGTTTAAGAATAAATCGGATAAATGCTGGAAATGTCATCAGATATCTGGTTCATATTACTATATGTGGTGAACATGTTCGGACACGAAGAAATATTGACTAAAATCCACACATGGTTGGAAAAAATGATAAAACAACATATAAACTTTAAACCAGATATCTTTTTATTGGGAGTCATACCAGACATATACAATAAAGAATTGAAATATTTGATTGTAAATGTTTTAACAGCGGCTAGAATTGCATTTGTGAAGAACTGGAAAAATGACAAAATACCTATGCAGAAGGAAGTTATTAAAAAAATTATGGACTGTGCTGAAATGAGTAAACTGACATTTGAAATTAGAGAACAACAAGAAAAGCAATTTTATATGATACAGGATTTTTTTTATCAATGGTTGGATAAAAAGACATGGTAAGGTAACAGAATAGATAATTTTGTTATAGAAGTTTAATAGACTGATAGAAAATATAATGTAGACATATATAACCATTGGATGACAGCATAATATAATATTGATGGAATAAATAGCAGAATAATTAATAATTGATAAATAGATAAGCATATGTTAGTTTGACAATGTGAGACTGATATAAATTGTGAACAATGATTATGAAAGGATTACACAAAAGATTCTAAACCAACTGACACACTATATGTACAAAATGGAAGATGGTTTTATGGTTTTTTTAATGTATTGTCTATGTGTTTTTGTCTTAAAATAAAAAAAAATATTTAAAAAAGGTGGACAGCATTTATCTGTCATCTCAGATCTGGAATCTGGAGGAGCTGTCTTGCTTCCCTTTGTAAAAAAACATAGCACTGTCTCACTGATTCCCTTACTTAATTATTTTATTTCTATCATTCTTTCTCCAGTATAATGTTGAATGCCAACTGATCTAACCCCAGTAGCAAAGCCGCCCTACGTTTAAGAAGTTTGTGCCTGTCAACGATGAAAAAGATCTTGATGAAGTGCTTCTGGGGATCAGACAGCTTGATGTGTCTGCCCAGTGGCTTGAAACAAATGTGCTCCCCAAGAGTAGCTGAATTCACATTTCTTCTTTCATCCTGTACTCTTGGTTTGGGGCAAGTTCTCAACATGCCCCAGGAGCAATGACAGTTAAAGAATTTCCTTTCTAAGGAAAGGATAAAGATAATTTATACCATTGGGTCCCCACCCCCTTAAATAGCAGAGAATAGGAATTAGCTGCAAAATTTGCAAGGCAACAGACAGAACAATGGCGCTTATTCTCTATTCTTTCAAGAAAAAAAAAAGAAGCAGAGTTATTTCTCAGAGATTGAAAGAAGTTTGGCAGAAGAAATGAGAGAGGAAGTAGAAACTGAAACTCATCTAAGAAAGGCAGGTTAAAACCTTAAAGTAATTATGGGCTCAGAAGAAAGTCAATGCAAAAAAAAAAAAGGCACATAATTAGAATTATCAGCTATTTCACACATACCTTATTTCTGGCAGGTTTCCTTTGCTTTTAGCAGCAGTGTGGCATTCCGACATGTCAGCCAGTAAAATTTCCCCAAAGGCTCCTGAGAGGCACTAATTTATTAGACAAACACCCAAGATAGCTAACTTGTTATTCATAAAAAATATGGAATAGTTAGATTTATACCTTGCATGTGATATTTGACAGGGAATAGAAAGTTCCACAGTTGAAAGTTACAAAATGAAATCCTTCCAGAGTCTAAAGCATTTGTGTGGTTTCTCTATTCCTTCAAGTAAAAAGGAGGTTGGGAGGCTTTGTATTCATATGGGAAGATTTTGTTCCATCCACAATTATGTGCTAATTATGACTTCCCTTTTCCTTGTATGTTGCCTCCTGCCATCTCATCCTGATTGCTCCAAAGAGAGCAAAGAATGAAAGTTGAAATCCTCATTTTGCATTTATCTTATTTACAAGATGGCCAAGACACAGGTTTAAGGGTCCTGCCCGCCCTTATACATTTGCAGCAGTCTGCGACGTCCCTAGCTTACTGTGCTTCAATTAGTTCCTAAAGATCGTGAGGATATTCTTATCAATGGGGATTTTTAGAACAAGAAATGCTGTAACCAAGGAAGACTTTTATTTATTTACATATGCATGTATATATTATTAGAGTCCTATGCCACCCATCTCGCCAACAATGGAGAAGAAACCTATTACATTACCACAAAAATTAACCACCGCCACCCAAGTGTTAAAAAAAAATCTAAATCAGCTTGAGGAAGAACTAGAAAACAGAAGTTTCTTTTGTTTGGAATACATTTTTGAGGAATTTGGGAAAGGGATTTTTATACAGTATTGGGGTATTTCCAATTAGTTTCTACCTGCCTCTTCTCTAGTTTGAAGTGGGAAATCTTTATTTATTTAGTTAGTTTAGTTTGACAAGCATGTATGAGAAAACAAGCATAAGTATGAACATAACATATAAACATATGTATAAATGGGTACAAGTATATACATAATAAATGAGTACAAATAAATGGGAATAGTAGGATAGGCATCTCAGAGAGGTTCAGGGCTTCCTGAATAAGTCTAGCCAGTATGGTCAAGGATCAGGGATAGTAAAAGTTATAGGCCCCTCCCCAGTTAACTACACACTACAACAGGGACTAAATCATTCCTTCTAGGCCAAGGATGAAATTCAAGAATGTCAATATCTACCAACTGGAGCTAGAAAGAAAACAGTAGCTCAAACGTTTAAGAACTAGAATTAAAAATGCCTTCCTTATGCTCACCTCAGAAATATATAGTATAAAAAGGAGGTGATTTTCCCAATTCTGTTTGTCTCTGATTTGTCAATATAGCAACCACAAGTTCTATTTGCAGTTGAGTGGAAAAACTGCATACATATTTGCACAGAATACATTTTTGTACACGTAGTCCTCAACTTATGACTACAATTGAGCCCAAAATTTATGTTGCTAAGTGAGAAATTTGTTAGTGAGTTTTGCCTCATTTTACAATTTTTCTTGTCAATTTGTAAAGCGAATCACTGCAATTATTAAGTTAGTAACATGGTTGTTAAGTGAATCTGGCTTCCCCAGTAACTTTACTTGTCAGAAGTTTGCAAAAGGTGATCACATGATCCTGGAACACTGCAACGGTCACAAATATGAGCCAGTTGTCAAGCATGTAAATCACAGGACCATGGAAATGCTGCAATGGTCATAAGTGTGAAAAATGGTCATAAGTCACTTTTTTCAGTGCTGTTGTAACTTTAAAAAGTCACTAAATAAACAGCTGTAAGTTGAGGACTACCTGCATATGGTTCAACACCATGACTTTACATATATTTTCTGTAAGGCATCCACAAAAAGTGCAAATTTCTGCAGATGCTTGCTATCATATAAACTCTCCTCAAATACATGAGCTGGTGTCATGAAATTTGGTTGTATCTGTAATAAGTTGTTCTTAACAGATATTAAAATATATTAAAATGCATAGTTTGTTGGGAAAATGTGTAGAAATGTCCACTCACATATTTCTAGAAAAAGAAATCTTGACATAGACTAATACATGCCTGGACTGAATACTTGCAGATGTGCTGGGGGAAAAAACGGAAAGGAAAGTGATTCACCCCCCAATTTTTTTCTCCAAGTTTAAATGTCAATGTCATGTATTCTCTGAGTTCTCTCTCTTTAAAATAGAGATAACTCAGCAAGATATGGTACAGCCTTCAGCCTATAGTTGCTTTTTCTAAAATGTAAGGAAATGTATTTATGGTTCTGAATATTAATAACAACAGCAAAACCAACATCAATTACAATGAAACATTACAAAATTATTAGTAGCTTGTCAAAACAGGAGTTATGGAAGACAATAGTATCAGGGTTAGGAATGTCTTTTAATATTTTATTTTTTTTATTTCTAATAATATATGTTAGCTCTATGACAGCTCAATATTAAATAAAAATAAGCATTTTTTTCTAAATCAAGCATTTAATCTGCTAACTACTAAAACTGGTAGTCTGGTACAATGAAATCTGGTAATATCTATAAGGAGATAATGGCTCCTTCAGACATTAATGTAATGGCTAGGAGTCCTTAAGACTTCTTCATGCTTCATAATTTTAAGGGGAAAAAAGGCATTGTAAGCAGTTGTACAGAATTCATTTTTAATGGGTCGATTCCACACTGGTCTAATCAGTTAATTATTATTGCTTTCTGTCAAAACATCAAGTTCCTTATGAATGTTCTTTAGTGGTTTTTATGTGGAAACGGCAGGCTTTATTGAGTGGTAAATGCTGTAATCGTCTTCTCTGGAAACATGCAGTTTCCATGGAAAGATATGTTTCTCAGAAGGCCAACTTCTGCCCTGCATCACCATAAGTGCAACATCCTCATCAGAAAGCAGACGGATCAAATCCCCCTCAGCATCACGGTAATTCAAAGCAATATCATTCCGCTTAAATTCACGCCTGAGAAAAAAAACAAAACAAGATATTTCATTATAGGATCAGAATCACACCAAGAAGAATGTGCCAAAACACATTTCCACTTTCTGGTCTGGAAGTGTGTCCCATCCTATGCTGGCATATACACAGTCTCTCACCTGTTTTTTTGTTGTCAGTGCCAAAGTTAGACTCTGTTAGTTATTAACAACAGATAAGCAATTATCAGCTTAGTCACTGCAATATCTTCAAGAAACCTGATCTTGTCTGGAAATGCTTTCTTGGTTAATGTTAAAATGCCAAGCTAGACAGGCAAGAAAATGACATTATCAGATACGCTCTTCAAATGTTTAGCTGCTGAGTTGATTCAGATCTGTCACAGAACTTCACAATCTCAAAAGGCAAATCCGGGAATAGCTTGCTGACAAATACACTCATATCCATGTCTCCTTGCATGAGAAAAGTGTGTGTGTGAGTGTGAGTGTGTGTGTGTGTGTGTGTGTGTGTATGTGTGTGTGTGTGTGTGTGTAGAGGCTACCTTCAACCAAATGTGTTAGTTTTCCATTGTCAAAGAGCAAGAAACCAATCCACTTGCTGGAACGCAATTCCCAACAATGCCAAGAATATATGATTGCCCCAGCAAGAAAGCTGACAAACAAATGTAGAACAAGTTTTAAGAGAAAATGTGAGCTCACATCCAATTTCTTCTTGCATACTGGGAAATCCAACCAAGCTGGATCACTTGGAAATTATTTTTTTAAAAACAGAATGACTGAATAAACAATGCGAAGGGAAAGGAGGAAACTTAGATTCTAGTGGGGGAGAAATAAATTATTTTTCAATACAGTAAAGGAATTTGAGACCTTTTTAGGGAAGGTGGTTAGAAGGTGGCATCCTATAGCTCCAGAAGATTCTAGAGGAAGTGGATTATCTAGACCTTTTTCAGTCAGTACTGGATTTTGTCACACTAGTGGATAACCTCTGAGGGGCTTGGTATAGATAATGCATCCTTGGTCTCTGAGCTCCCTTCAGCACCATTAGCCATGATAATTCCCGGCTTGGGATATTGGAAATGAGAAACACTATTTTGCAATGGTTCTTCTTCCTCCACGACTAATTCCAGTCAGTGTTAGTGGGTGAAATAGTCTAGCTCAGGGCTGTCAAATTTGCGGCCCACAGCCAGATGCATCACATCCTGGCCATGGCCAGTTTACTGAAGGGGACAAAAACTGTGATAGGTCACATGACGCCACTGTAATGACACAAGTTTGACACCCGTGGTCTAGCTGGAGATCTCTACTTTGCAGGGTGGTCTTAGTGTTCCTCCTTGTCTCCCTTTTTTTTCAACATCTCGAAGCTGCCAGGAGAAGTCAGATATTGTCATTGGGTGCAGTATTATCAATATGCTAATGATATTCTAGAATCTATTGTACATCTCTGCTCCAGTCATCCTGATGAAACTGTCAGGAGGGTGGAGATTGTGGAGGCCTGGGTGAGGAAAAATAAGTTTTCCGGTCAGTCATACCAAGTCTGGATGACTCTGAATTTTGGACCCTTTGAGTCCCAGAATTAGTGTTTCATCCTTGATTCTCGGCAGCATGGTATTGCCCTGCTCAGCCTAAATGCACAACTTGTGAGTTCTCTTAGACTAACAGACCCTGCCTGAAAAGCATGTGGCAGCTGTGTCCAGAGGGACTTCTGCACAACTTTAGCCTCTGTGCCAATTGTGCCCCTTTCTGGATCTATGCCTTACTCAGCTCCCAATTGGATTATTGCAATGAACTCTATGTGGAGTTGCCCTTAAAGACCATCTGGAAGCTACAATTAACCCAGAATGCAGTGGTACCAAAAGTTGCAAATGCTTCACATAGTGCTTCACGCCCTTATTCCACAAGCTACACTGGTTTGCTTCTGGGTACAATTCAAAGTGCTGGTTATCCTCCTTAAACTCCAATATGGCATAGGATCAGGTAACAGTACTTATGAGACTGCTCATATAGAGTAGATACACTTCAGGACCCTTTTCTAAAGCCATGCCATCTTAGTTATTGTAGGAGATTAACCTTCTCAATCGAGCCCCTATCTTGTGGAATGTGCTTCTGCCTGATCTTTTAGAAAGACCTGGCTCCTTCACCAGGTTAGAAAGTTGTGTTATATTTCAGCCCAGATTGGAATGATGTCACCACCTCTGTTTGGATCCCCATTCTATTCTTCGACCGTTGTTTATCCGTTTACACATTGTGGCTTTGTATCACTTTCGTTAGGTTCGTTGTTGTCTTTTCTGAAGGCTGCGCAAAGTCACTTTGGTTCAGTTATGTGACCATATAAATGTTCTAACTAAAGAATGGAGGGACCCTTTTGTTTTTGTTTTATCAAAGGCAGGGCAAATATTTGTTTCATAAAGCCCTAATCTTTGAACGTGTCTGTGTACAAGAAAAGAGGGGAGAGTGAAAGGCAGTGGTGAGATTCAGCCAGTTCACACCACTTCGGGAGAACTAGTTGTTAACTTTCTGAGTGGTTTGGGGAACTGGTTGTTGGAAGAAATCATTAGGGCAGACAACCGGTTGTTAAATTATTTGAATCCCACCACTGGTGAAAGGTGAGAGGAAAGGCAAGAAATAACTGATCTGGTCACTTCTGTCTCTCCCACAATTCTTTTAGCAAGCTATTAAAAGAGCCTGCCGAGAAATTGACTAGATAGGGGAGTAAAACTAAGCACATTCTGGAAATTGGAAACAACTCTGAGTGAAGGAGATATCTGGCTGAGAGATCTTTGAGCAGATTCTCTTATGCCCCCTTCCTGCCTTCATCTGTTGTTTCACCCTCTCCAACCAGCCTAAATACATTGAATAAGCATAGATGACTAAAAGTTCTAATCAAAAATTGAGGAAAGAGGGAGAGGCAGAGATGTCTTCTCCAGTATAGAACAGTTTAAAAAAACAAAGTTTAGCACTGTTCCCATATAGTATTATTCCATATTAGCACTATTCCAAACTGGTATCATTTTGGAATGGCACTATTCTCAAATAATACCAAACCCATATCCAAAAAGAGCCTGACTCTCAGCTGAACACAGCAACACAAACTATGTTTGACAAAATGCACTTCTATTCACAATTAGAAGAGCAGTTGGCAGATATTTCCCATCAACTGATGACATTTGGTAGGAGAACAAATGAATGTAGTATGATTTACCAACACTTTTGTTATTTGTTCAGCATTAAGACTAGGAGGATCAATACTCTTGAGGCAAAATAGAGATTGGCAATTGCCAACATACTTTTCTGCTTTAAAATAGATGTGAGGAATAAGCTCAGATCCAAGAACCAGAGCTGAGAAATACATCAGAGCTAAAACTCTGCTGCTCAATCAAAGAATCGGCCCAAACAGGAATTGTTTCTAATCCTTTTATCCAATCCTTCCTTTATCCGCTTGTGCAAATCACATGGCATCATCCTCTCTCCCCACCCCCAGCTGGGCTATTAAGCCAAAAGGCTGGGGACCACTGGTCTATAAGGCGTAGATATGCTCATGTAAAAACCTGAGTTCTTGGTTAATTTTGGAGTTATTTTGGACAGCGAGATGGGCAGCATATAAATTTAACATATATGAATGCAAATATTTGGAGATATCCAGACTACAAGTTGATCGGCTTATATCTTTACCTGATTAACTCCATTAGGTCTTGGAACAATGGGATGCTGCTCAAGTCCTCTTCCACCGATATATCCCTAAAGGAGAGGGGAGGAGAGAATAATTTTTTGCAGAAATGTCATAGAGGAAATTTGAGAGTAAAAAAACATGACATATTTAGAATATAAGTACAAAAAAATTAAAAAATGAAATATATACACACAGTACTCTTGCCCGCTAAGGAAGAATTAACATGCACATTTACACTTTGGGGGCAATTAAGATAGCAGTAAAAATCAGCACAGCATCATGCCTCTAATCTGATAGTACTTAATAGCAACCACATTTTTTTCTTTCAGTTCTAGGCAACTCAGTATTTCCAGAAGTGCAAATATGAAATGATTTCACCGGTGTGCATTTAAAACAGGAAGTTCTTGGCTGTGTGTCAAGAGTTTTATCAAGAGATGAATAGGGGACTAGCCTTCTCCAACTAGGGTACCTTCTAGATGTATGGATGGTTACTCCCCCAATTTCCCAGCCAACATGACTTGTTATGAGAGTTAAAGTCCATACATTTGTCCTGCCCTTTGCTCAAAATCCTATCACCGCAATACTTTTCAACTAATAAAGTAGACCCTAAACTACAAATCAGGAGTTTTTTTTTTTTTTAAGGAATATATTTTCAAGAAGGAGGATTAAGAATAGGGGACTTTTCAGTAAGAAATAATGAACTAAAGACAGCTCTGCTTTCAGGCTCATGCTACAGTCCATCCTCAGAGTTGAGGATGGGCTCCAGAACAAGTCTTGAATCTTGGGACACATATATTTGCCTTCATTCATGAGTTACCAACATTGTTTATATTTGATGTGATGAAGTTATTCTTTTATACATTTCTTTTCTCTTTCTTTACTATATTATTTTTTTCCTTTCAATTTTTATTTCTATTTTTTCTGAAGTTTCTACTTTTATTTATATTCCTTTACTTTTGTAGTTTGCAATAGTTTTTAGATGTTTAACTGTAATCTTTAATAAAATGACTATAAAAAAAAGGAGCATTAAGAATGGGGATGTGGAATTAGTACCACAGAAGACATAAGAACCTTTCTTCCAAATTTTGTTGCCTTCAAAGAGATTTCCCATGTTGGACTCTGAAATTCATTCACATGAATGGTTAGGCCACTGGTTAAGGCTATTTGGAGTGCAAAAACAATAAGGTGGAAATGTGTATGTGTGTTTCCCACTCACAAAAACAATCTTTCCTTTATTTTTAGGCATATATATTAGCTTGTAACATGTAGTGTGTCCTTTACCAACAGGGAGAGTTGAAATGTATCTCTACACCAAACAGCTTCCAAGGACCATGAAGTATAACCAAACTAACATAGAGAAGTTTCAGTGATAATATTAATTAACTATCATTAAAAATTTCAGATGTTCAAATTAATCACACACATTGCTTAATTCTGCAAGATAGAATAATATCATCAGTCTAGAATAATATCATCAGTCTAGAACAGGGGTGGGCAAACTGCGGCCCGGGGGCCACATCCGGCCCATTGGTCTTTTTAATCCGGCCCGCCGAAGATTGGTACAGAATTAAGGTTTGATGTGAATGATTGAATGATTGAATGATTGCATTCATTTGATTTTGACTTGTAATGACAAGCATTTTGACACCAGGTGGCGGCCCGTCTGTCAAATTTTAAAAGTCAATGAGGCCCCCGAGCCAAAAAGTTTGCCCACCTCTGGTCTAGAATAATATTGTCAGTCTAGCAAGGGGAAAAGTTAAGAGATTACCCTAAAGAAATCACTGGTTTTAGTGGAGGGAAGATTTGAATTTGGTTCCTGACACAGCCACTATAAATCAAGATCTGTCATCTTGCAGTCTGTAACATGTAATGCTGGCCCACAGTGCTACATAAATAAATGTAAAACAAAAATATTATTCCACAATCTCCTGTTCTTAGTGGGAATAGGAGAACGATTCTCAGAGTGGGACTGACGTTGAACCTCAAAGCACTGACAACTATATAAAGTACAATGTCCAGAAAGTTGCTTTGTCACACTACCTGATAGAGCTGACATTATCATCATGGTAATAGCAGCGCAGCCAGTTGATTGGATCCTCTTCCTGAGGGAGATCTTTAATGACTGACACAAAGTCACATGGAAAAATTCCAGTAGCATCTCGAAGAGTTCCCTGGAATAAAAGAGGGGAGTTTTTTTTTAAAGATAACTCCCTCTTATTAACTGTATGAAAGCAGAAGAGGAGTGTTTATTGCCCATGGATATGGCCCAGGATAGCCTCACCAGTTAACCTGAAAAAAATATTGATATGAGTCTGTAAGCCACTAAAAGAAAAAACAGCATTAGAAGAACCCAAAGATAGCAAATAAGTATACATGTCTTACATGTACAGTATGATGCCAGTTGGCTCTAAGCAGTTAGCTCTAAGCATGACAATGTAACTATGTTAATCCACCAACCACATCTCAGTGCCTTCAGGGGGTTCCTGTGAAGAAATTGTGTCAGGATGTGCCTTCTTACTGCTTTCATTGTCCTCCACCTAAACTTCTATACTCTTATTCCCCCAAAGTGTAATCCCTGGAAGATAATCCATGCTGTTTTATGTTCCATTTACCATGCAATGATGAGAAGGATTAAAGAATCCCTGACTGAAGTTGTTGCAAGTCCTTAATTTCTATCATGCTTGAATTCCACACTGGCCACACTAGGAGATACTGCAATTCCAATCAATTCAAATCAGTAAATTATGGCCACATGAGGACCCCACAATATTTACCTCAAACCAATCTTTATTGACCCTGCTGAGTAAATAGATCAAGTCTCCTTTCTTGAAGCTCAATTCCAGTTTATTGGAGGCAGTAAAATCAAACAGTGCCTATGGGAAAGAATCCAATTGTAGGAGATCAGATTACCAAGTTACAAAAATTGGGTATAATCTATATTCACAGAAAGGAAGCATTGCATCACAATAGTTTAAAGACCTTGAAAATATTTGTGTAAAAGTCTTGTATTAGAAAACCTGTAATTGGATTATACCAGTTAATACCACTATGTGTAGCAACATTGCCCTCTTACAGGCTTCTGCTAATATTTCTCTACTGCAGAATTATACCATACCATGATAACACTGATTGATAGATTTCATGGCTCTGAAAGAAAATCACCAGTAAATTACAGTTTTAGCAAAAGTAATTTTAAGAATGAGATTCTAACCTTCTATACAATACATTTCAGTTGTCATAGGGACAATTCTTTCTAAGTGGAAAGTAAGAAGTTCTTCCTACTGGCTCACAAACTCCCGCTCTGTTATTGAAAGAGGATCCTCTGGCCAGATAGTGGCTGAATAATGACACATTCAGAGAAATAACCTTATAGCTGTTAGAAAGTCTGTTTTATAGCCCCACAGAACAAATAGTGCACAATCACCATGTGCTTTACTGTTTAACTGTGACAGGAAACAAGAAAATTTATACCGAGAAAAGGCATAGAGTGTATACTATAGATAAAAATTTATAAACATTGCCATCTGGCTATAATAGTTTCACAAAATACTTAAAAAGCATATATTCTAACAATAATGTTAGACCACATAGCTAGTGAGGCACTCACCTCCACTCGTGGAGCTGCCAATCTGTCAAACCCTGGCTCTTGAGGACTCACACTCTTTCTATCATAAAGAAGAGAGAAAGAGTATTTCACCAGGTCCACTGGGGAACAATACGGAATTAGTATTTCAACCAGCTAAATGTTTATTAACTAGGCTAGGAAGCAGTAGTGGGATTCAATTTTTTTTACTACCGGTTCTGTGGGTGTGGCTTGGTGGGCGTGGCAGGGGAAGGATACTGTAAAATCTCCAGTCAGAGGTGGTATTTGCCAGTTCTCCGAACTACTCAAAATTTCTGCTACTGCTTCTCCAGAACTGGTCAAAACCTGCTGAATACCACCTTTGCTAGGAAATTAGTAAGAACTGTCTCCTAAGTTTGTTGCATACTCACACACGGCGAGTGCGAGGGCGTAGCCTTCTCAGTCCTTGAGGTATCTGTTCAGTATCAAACTTTGACTGACAGAAAAATAAGCGGATATCTTCATCTAGAAACACACAGGGTAGCAAGCTAAGCAGCTTCTGTGTCAATGAATAAAAAAAATCAAATTAAGAAATGGACAGTTTCTGTCTTGGTATTTTACAAGTAGAAGAAATCTTTCTGGGGGACGAGTTAAAACACTCGCCTCCTGTCCCATCTTCACCTCATGCAAGAGGGAAGTGCCCAATATCCCTATTCCTTAAGCCTGACACATGCTCTTTGTTGATGAGAGCTCTTTATTATCAATACTGTAAGAAGCTTGGAGCATCTGCTGGGACAGTAAAAAAAAAAAATTGAAATGACAACCATAATTGTGCAATTGAAGCCCTTGTCCCTTTAAATCAAACCCTCCTTCCATTTTATAATTTTTTTTTTACAACTCCCCCCAGATATCCAGCAGGATTGTTGGGGAGTTTGGAATGATCTATAGTTACGTTGGCATTGTAAGTGGGATTAACAGCTTTGGTTATAATGTCCTGTCTCAGATCACCAGACATCTTGGGGAGGTGACACTGAGAAGTGTCTCTAATTTCTTATGATTAAATTATGTTTGGACTATGTAAGGCTGCATAGGATGCTAGATATGTGCACCCATTTCTGGACAACTGTGTAATCTTGCATTATGTCCCAGGCATCCAAAACTCTTCACCAATACTTTTTTTTTTCAAAATGACTGCTTTCAATTTGTTGGGGACGCTAAACATCATTTGGAGTGCTAATGGATACTCTAACAGCCTCAATCTTTATGATGCCAACTCCTGCACAAATATTGGGTGACTGTTCCTGGTTTAATGGGCAGGTCTGCAAGTATTCTAGCTAGTGGTTTCTGCTCTTAGAGGTTGCAGAATTCAGTCAACTGGTTTCTAAATGGATTAGTAACCTGCAAGAAATTGTGAAATGGTTCAGAGAAACAAGCAACCACAAAGAGGAATGAAAGGCACAAAAAATAAATGTTTCCTATAAGTTTTTCTCTTCTCCTACCATGCTATAGGTTGCAAGTAGACTAAAGTCATCAAGATCACCCAGCAGCAAATGACTTAATGTTATATACAAGGGGAAATAATGCAAAAATCCATAAAGACTCAAATGTTTTTGAGTTTAGTGGAATAATGCAAATAAAGGAAGGAAATATAAAATGGAGTCTATTAATTTGGAAAGTTTCCCAATTTCTATAGGACAAGTGGCAGTATTTCACGTGTTATCCTAAAGCTTCTAATCCAAAAGCTTCCCTCATGTATTAGTGTTTACGCTGAACATGGCAAATTAATACTGCAACAAAAGTTAATCACACAGCAAGCTCCACTACCCTAGTTTACAAGCTCAGTAGTAATGTATACAATTGTGTAAAAGTAGGCAGTATTCTATAACAATATTTTACACTAAGTAGCTCCACGATCAAAGCTGAAAACCTATCCTAAAAATTAATACTTACCTTCATGTATATGTTGAGCGTCGGGATTCGGCTGTCTGCAATCTCCTTCTTTGAACCAACATAAACTTTTCCTGAAAAGCATCATTGTAAATAAAGATCACGTGGAAGGGATGTGTAGAGAAAAAAAACATTAGAAAGTTTGATTGACAATGGTCCATTTAGTGACCATTCAAAGTTACAATGGCACAGAAAAAGTGACTTATCACCATTTTTCACACTTTCACATGTGATCAA
Organism: Pseudonaja textilis; assembly: GCF_049901715.1. Taxonomy (NCBI): domain Eukaryota; kingdom Metazoa; phylum Chordata; class Lepidosauria; order Squamata; family Elapidae; genus Pseudonaja; species Pseudonaja textilis. Next base: position 49,716,067 of record NC_141994.1, read on the forward strand.
AATAGCACCTGGTTCAGGGTTGCTGTGTCACAGGGTCATGCAACCTTCTGACAAGCAAAGTCAATGGTGGAGCCAGATTCACTTGACAACGGTGTTACTAAATAAACAACTGCAGTGTTTCATTTAACAACTGTGGCAAGAAAGGTCATAAAATGGGGCAAAACTTACTTAACAAATGTCTCACTTAGCGACATCAATTTTGGGTTCAATTGTAAGTCAAGGACTACTTGTATAGGATTTTTTTCCCCCTTTGGGAGGTGTTTACCAATTGCAAATCACACTATAAATTCTCATTGTTTCTGTATTAATGTAACACTTATGCTCTGTCTCATGCAACCTGCAGTTTACTGAGAATGCAAAATGTCTTCCTACTGAGAATCCTGCGGTCAATAATTCTGTGAAAGGAACTAATGATTTCTATGGTGCTGGGATCACCAAATGCCCATTTTAAATTCACAATATTGATAACGATTTTAATAGCGTGGCAAAGACCAACATATTTTCAAATAGAACAGATGGTGAGGGAAAACCAATTCTCTATAAACAAAACAACCTAAGGCTCAAGAGTAGCAGAGGGTCTTTACCTTTGACAGCGATAACTAAAAGAATTGGGGGCTTTGTTCGGCATAAGAATGCCTTCTTTGTATGTGTTTTAAAAAAACAAGGGAGGGACTGTTTTAAAAAATAGGAACTGATGATGTGAAAAACAGTACAGGCTCTGTCTCACGCAGCAGAAATAGTTTTCCTTAGTAACAGGAGAGACAATGGCATAAGTTGAAGAATAATTGGTGAAATGAGATGTTTTAAACTAAGGGGTGTACAGGAAAGGTGAAGATTTAGATTCTACTTTTGAGAATGTTTTAGTTAACATAATATTCATGTCCTGGAGAGACAGGCAGGCAGGCAGGCAGAATTGTTAAAACCACCCAACTCCAGGATAATGTACACTAGGTCCAAACATAGAATAAAAACGTCTTAAAAGCTATCTGAACACATTCCCTAACATGCAGAATCTCAACAGGGATGCCACAGCCCCTGGGTTTCGGGAAAGCAAGGACACTGAAAGCCCTCCATTTTTAAGAGACAGGGGGCTTTTCCAGAAAGCCCCCTGGTTTGCTTAAGGAAGCAAACCCGAAGGCTTGCTTCCTTAATCCCATAAAATTACTGTTACATTGGGGCAGATTGAAGAGGCAGGACACTGATCAGTAACTAACAGCTCTTTATCCATCCAGTAGATCAGTACAACACAGCAACTTGCCTGCCTGACAGCTCACCCTTTTATAGGGAGCTGTCAGGAGGCTCAGCCAATCACATTTAACCATTTTTTCTCACCATAATGGCAGATCTGAGTGAAGCCTTCATTCCTCAGCTTCACACCCCATTAGAGTATTCAACAATTACAGTGTTTAATTGATTGGACCTGGTGTGCACCCATATGTGCAAAAGACTTAACATGCTAAAACAGCTTGGAAACTGTGTTTCTAAAAACATATGAGGTTTACATAATCAAGACTGGGATCATTTGGAGCTAGTATGTGGGGGGCTGAAGGTATTCTACTTAGAGGAGGACCTCCTGTGGAAATGTACATAATTGGCTGCTGCAAATAAAATTGTAGGTCTGAATCTGATTATTTTTAACATGGCTTTTCATTTAGAATTAGAAGTTGGGGGGTGGCTACCAAAAATAATAAGGCACATCTATTGGAAAAGCCACTTAAGAATATATGGCAAACGTAAGCATTCCCAGATTACCTAAATTTTATATATTTATTCATTCATTTAATTTTTGATCCCAGACCCCAACTGACTGTAGGCAGCTCACAAAGTATAAAAGAACACAAAAACAATGAATAAGGATACAAAAAATATTATTGCAAAATACAGTAGTTACACCATAAGGATGATTTCAAAAGTGATATTCAAATTAGGGTAGCATTGTATTTGGGAGTTCAGAACAAAGTGCAAAGGCAAAGGTATCCATCATTTGAATCACTGTATTAACATAATCTTAAAATCTTCTGCATTGATAAATCTTTCACTATGCGACCATTAAGTGGTCCATTATCACGTAATCAAGGAAGAAAATTTAGATGCAGGACCAGAAAGGTTTTGTGGTTTACCTGGAAGAGTAGGAAGTATGCAGGTAAAGCTGCTATTTTTACTTTCTGCACCATATCTTTCTTCCAGTTTGGCATGCAAGCTATAGAACTGGCTGTAACGTCGAAATATCATATATCTGCTCTTGCCTTTTGTTTTCACCTCAATCACAAATACCTAGAAAAGAAGAATTCAAAATTCCCGACATCTCCAGTTAAAAGAATTTTAGACAACACAAATACATTTCTACCTAAAATGCTAAAGAAAATTAGTCTAGTCTTCATAACTTCTTCCTAACTTCTTCGTACAAGCAAAGGAATTCAGGAAAATAGAAATATGTAAATATCTTTTCTATATGTGTCCTCCACCATACAAGATGGTTTTCATTCAATACTAATTATATATTATGACCATTAATGCTTGGTTTAGTTTAGAATAATGTTCAATTGAATAAATAAACCTTAGTTGCCCATACATCTCCTTTCCTATCTTTTCTTGATCGAATAAAAACAAGATTGCTTGTAGCTGGAATCACATAGCATACTAAGATTATTTGTTTTAACCACAATGTGCTGATTTCTAGCCGCCCAGATATTTTGGGCTAGAAATTATCATTGCATTCCAAATTTTTGAGGACAAATCTCAAATGCCAATCCCTGGCTAGGAAGTCTGGGTCTTCTATACCTAACATATCTGCTGGATGTCCAGGTTGGAGTAGACTATTCTAAGCCATATCGTGGTTTACAAATCACAATAGTTGAGTTCTTCATGCTATTTCACAAAAATAAAAACAAGTATGAATATCTATGTCTGCTCCAAAAGGCACTCATGCCACCCTAGCAGAATTGCTTGGAACTTGCTGGAAGCTTGTTACAGGCAACAAATATTCCAAAAATGTAAATTTCCATTAATTTCCTCCTTAGATTTATATCCCATCTGCCATTCAAAGTGTCACTTTTTATGAGGATTCCCCTTTATTTTTTATCCCCACATCATCAATCCTAAGAGTTTATACTGAGCTGCGAATGACTGGTGCAAAGACATGAGTGAGTTTTTAAACTGAGGATGGACCCAGGTGTAACCCAATGCCTTAGTCATTATACTGCATGTTGGTTGGTTTGCTCGCTTATTTATTAAGGTCATATGCCACCTATCTCACTGTCAAACAAATCCGGGCAGCTTATAAACATATATAAAAAACTAAGGTACAAAATATTAAAACAGTAAATAGTAAACAAAGATTAAATAAATTAAAATATCAGAATACTAAGGAGTGGAGGTGAGATATTCTTCCTAGTCCACTAACCACCTCCAACATGGGACATCCACATTGGGGACCCAGGCCAATCAGGAGAGTCAGGTTTATAGGCTCTTACAGAAGGCCAAGAGGATGGGAGCGGATCTCACCCCAAGGACCATGATATTCCAGAAGGCAGGAACCATGGCGGAAAAGGTTCTTCTCTTGGAGTCCCCCCCACAGCTGGAATTTCTTGAGTAATGCAGTCTGCAGCATGTCTCTTCCACTACAATGAGTGGAGCGGACCAATACCATTGGGGTGAGATGGTTCCTCAAGTAGCCTAGAGTCGACCCATACCATAAAAGGCTTTAAAGATCATAACAAGCACCTTGAATTGAACCCGGAAGTAGACTGGCAAAACAATAAAGCTCACACATTAGTGGTATTACATGGGCCACACTAAGGAACTGTCCATACAGCTGCATTTTGCACCAGCCATAGCTTTTGAATATTCTTCAAGGGTAGCCCCATGTAAAGAACATTGCAGTAGTCCCAACATAGGATCACCAAGGCATGAATGGCTGAACACAGGGACCCACAGTCCAGGAAAGGGCACACTGATGCACAATATGAAGTTGTGCAAAGGCTTTCCTAGCAACAACTGCCACCTGCTCTTTGAACAGGAGTCATGAGTGCACAGGATGTCTGGGGCAGTGCAACCCGAGACAGAACTAAAGGGTCCCAAAGCCTCATATGTTCATAGCCACTCAACCTTATCAGGGTTCAGTCAAAGCTATATGCCTCCACTTTAGATATTTTTAAAAATATTTATCTACATACGTGGTCAGTTGTTTGACCTATGGTGGGGAATCTGGACCTTCACCATGTCTCCAGCTTTCCAATAAATAATTTGCAGACCAGGATAGAGGAAGCAAAGCAAGATTATCAGGGGATGTTTTTCCTTTATTCCCAATGGGTTTGTTAGTGTTTGGGGATAAACCCCTGAGCAGAGTGCACAGCAGCAGTCTAACCAGGCAGCCAAATGAGAGAGAGAGGCTGGGCCCAAGAGTATACACACACTTGAGACAAAAACACTGTTTGTGGTTTTAAATAGATATTTAATTCACACAGAGATTAAGAATAGTCATTCAGTCCATATGTCAGTATCCAGTATATCCATCAAGTTACCTAGTCTATAAACAGTAAATACAATGTCTTTATCTGCTTGTAAATCTTCTTCTTCTGTTTACTTTCTCTCAAAGACAATGCTGAGTATAAACAGCTCACCAAGTAAACACAGTCCTTTTGTTCAGTAGAGAGAGGTATCTTGCACAGTAGACATCTCATACAGGAGTAAACAGCAGGCAGACAGCAGACAGACCAGAGACCAGTAACACCAAGAACCAGGAATCAGACCAGGAAGTGTTACGTCTCTGTCGCTGCCTCTTATTGCAGCTTACAACCGCACCCATAATTATGCAATGACATTGCAGTTTTGGAGCTTAAAGCTGCAAACACTTAAACCTAGGTTTTATATATTCATTCACCCAAACCAGTTGGTGTATCCATATACCCAACAGGGTTGCCTTGATAGTAAGGGTCAACTTTGTTGAGTATGACATAGGGATCTACCTCGAGCTTTTGCTTCCATTTTTAATAAACTATGATTAATGTTAAGAAAAATCTTCCCTAACTTAGCACCCTTCAGATGTGTTCTCTGGGTATGTTGGCTGAAAGTTAATGAAGTAAAATCCAACATATCTGGAACATAGCACTGAAGAAGACTGGTTTAAGTGAACAATCTTAACCATAGTTTAAATGGGGCATTTTTTCCTGGATCATATTTAACAAATATTGATCACAGACTGTTCAGGTTAAAATTCTGATAATGAAGGAAAACATTTTTAAACTTTCCCACCTCAATGGGGAGGAAGAAAGTTATGAGCTTTTTTAAGCCATAGTGAATCTTGGTTTGATATTACCTCCAATTGCAGTTTTAAGACAGTTTTATAAATCTCTACAGGTTCTATAGAGATTCCCAATCATCCATGTTATGGTTATCCCAAAGGTGCTTCTTCAAAAAAAAATTTTTAAATAGATTTTTATTGTGTTTTTCTACAAGTACAAATCTCATTCATATTTTAAACAGTGCATTGGCATCAACAGATACTGTAAATCTTTATACACACACACACACACACACACACACACACACACACACACACACACACACACACACACATATATATATATATATATATATATATATATATATATATATATATATATATATATATATATAGCATTCAGGTTTGTTAAGTATTTTCCACGTCATTGTAGTTGTGCTTTTAAAGTTGTAGCGACGTTTCAGCAGAATCTCATCTGCCATCATCAGGCTTCTGATGGCAGATTGGATTCTGCTGAAATGTCGCTACAACTTTAAAAGCACAACTACAATGACGTGGGAAAATACCTGAACAAAGCTGAATGCCATACATGTAAGTACCCGCGAAAACTTAAGAAAACACACACACACACACAAACACACACACACACACACACACACACACATATATATTTACATACATCAACACATATCTATTGTATCTTATCTATATTTGTTTCTATCTTATATAGGTTATATAAGTTATATTCTATATGTCTATCATTTTACTCTCTTAAGGCCTCTTAAATTGGTTACGTTACTGTAATCTTCTTTTTTGTATCTATTCTCTAACCATTCATACCATTTATACCATATTGCATAATATTCGGAGTTTTCCTTCTCTTTCATTTTTAACGTGAGCATATCCATTTCCTCACAATCCAGTATTTTACATATAATTAATTTGTCTGAGGGAATGTTGGGTTCTTTCCACATTTGTGCAAAAGCTATTCTGCCTGCCATCAGAATATGCAGACTAATGTATTTTATTCTTTTTGGATATTGATCTGTAATTATTCCTAATAGGAAAAAATTCTGGTTTAAGTTCAGTTTGATATTTGGTGATTTCATGTAGCCAATCTTTTATTTTAATCCAGTATTTCCTGGTCTCGGGAGAAGAAGTTCTGAAAAAGCCTTTTGGATGAGAAGTGAAACATTTTCAAGCAAAGACAAAGAAAGTCCAGTTTCCTTTTGAAAAAGCACCTTTGGAATCTCCAAAGTTTCTAGTATCCATAGTGTGATAAACAACAGTCATTTAAGTTGAAACCAGCAAAACAAGTGAAACAAATCCAATGAAACTAGTCATTTCATCCTAAGAGCCCTTTGATAAAATAGTGGGTTTTCTCTACTTCCACTCTCCCCATCCCTGGTATAAGCATAGGTCAACATACACAAGAAAAATATTTTCTTACATAGTAACTGGAGAAACCTCTCTTCTCTTCAATATCTGCAATATTTGCAGAAACTGGTACATCATCTGGAAGCTGGTCAAAGTCACTAAAATATACATTAAAGCAATTATTGCAGCAGGTGATGACCTATGTTGATGATCATACATTTCTAAATGCGTATTTTTCATTAAAACCCATGTAATTCACCAGTCTTGAAATAGAGGTGCCAGTGGTGGGATTCAAAAATTTTTACTACTGGTTCTGTGAGCATGGCTTTGTGGGCGTGGTGTGGCTTGGTGGGTGTGGCAGGAGAAGGATACTGCAAAATCCCCATTCCCTCCCAACCCCACTAACCTGCTTTCCAGCTCCATTCTCCTTGCAGGGCAACAAAAGAAGACCCAGCCAATCAGCTGGGACTCGGGAGGCAGAGAATAGATGGAGACGGGGCCAGTCAGAGGTGGTATTTGCTGGTTCTCCGAACTACTCAAAATTTCTGCTACCAGTTCTCCAGAACTGGTCAGAACCTGCTGAATACCACCTCTGATAGGTGCCCTTCGGTTATATTGCCCTTCTGGCCACTCTGATTGGGAATTATGGGAAAAGAAGCCTAGAACATCAGGAAGATACTAGGTTGGGATGTATGCTTACAACTTCCTGCCAATATTTTTCTTGTGGGGGAGGTGTCTGTGGGGTAGGTGGGTGCATTTCTGCATAGTAGGTTGTACCATTTAAGGAGGTCAGAAAGCAGCAACGATAAGTTATTAACATATTATTTTCATCCCTTTAATAGCAAGGAGGCAGGGCTGTGGGGAGTTCCTGTTTTAGGTGCCAAAGGTACTTTACAGTAGACTTTCTATTTGCCACTCTATCTCAAGACAGGAAAATATCTTGGGCTGAGCTGGCGTATGCACATTTGAAAAAGGGAAAAAAGAACAAGCAGCAGCAGTAGGGTACAATCAGAACAAAGAGAGCACCAATACACAGACGTTCCTCTCTTACCACAACTGAAGCTGCATCACATATTTTAAAAAAACCTGAACAACTTACTTTGAAAAGGTAAGGCAAAGGCACATTAAGAAGCCCTTTGGAGAAAGTATCTAAATGACTCACCTCTCATCTCGTAGCTGCCTTGGATGAGACATTCCTTCAGGCGTGCCTTGCAGGACCCAGAAAAGAGCCAATAAATTAAAAGTATTTCCTCTGCACTTCAAGCAGCTCAGCAGCAACCTGTGGGCTGGAGGTGGGCAAGAGAAGAAGGGGTGCTGCACCCAAACTTTCTACCTTGGTTGATGCACTGTAACTATACTGCAAGGCTTCAGCAATCTCTGCCTAGTAGCTTGATTCGAACTTTCCGGAAATATGCTTTTGCTTCATTCTCTCTACTCTTGACCATTTGAGGAAGTGCAACTGAAAGCAACCTTTTGAAACAGAATACAAGGCATGACAAGCATGCCTGTGTCAAAAATACCTTTCCCTTAAAAGAAAGCCCATGAGGGCAAATTACAGTTGAAATGAGTTTTTTCACTGAGTTTCAGTTTTAGGTGCCACATTCTGAATCCTCACATCACCTTTGAAGTGTTTACTTTTCTTGGTTTACTTATTTGTTTATTGATCTTTTGCTTTTCAGAACTGCAGTCTTCCAAGGCAGCTGACAAGCAAAGGTAAGCAGTACTGACTAAAAATGGACAATACTGTCTTAAAGTAATCTATTGTGGTTATTTCTACAAAACAGATTGGAAGGGGAGTAGGGTGAGGGCAGGTAGCTCTGCAACTGAGCCAAGTTTTCACCTTGTCTGTCTTCCTCCTCTTCTCTGCAAGTTATTCAATGGTATGATTTATAGAGCACCATTGCAGATCATGGGGAAGCTTAATTTTGTACAACTGCAGACTAGGAAATGCCCAGAGAAACCTGTGCATTGTGACTATTGTGTTTGAAAATGAGACCAGGGCATGCATTTCACAGGAGAATCAGAAGGAAGAAACACCATCCAGTTCATGAGATCTACAGTATATAAATAATATTCAAGTGGTTTATTCGTGCATTTACTAGAAACAGAATCATGTGAAGATATGTGTTCATACATAGAGGGTGACTAGAAATGATGCAACCTTTCCCATCTTGAATCTACTGCTCTCACTGCTAAGCAAAAGCAATCTTGCTCCGAGGCATGAATATTCAAGAAAAAAAGAGAAGGAAGTGATGGGCAATATGACTTTGGTAATAGTGTAAGGATGTTACAGCACAGCATAAAATCTACTTCTACTAATTTAATGGCTATTTTAAACATCTAACGTTATATGTATGCATGAGGAGAGACCATGAAGCTGGAATTGATTTTTTGTTGGAATTGTGAATGTAATGAAGCCACACATCATCCTTGTGGTGTGTTGCATTTCTTCTAAGCTCTAGAGTTCAATATTGCCCCCAGCATAATATTGGGGTGAGAACATCACTGTTCTGTTTTGTTCAGCTTATCTCAAGCTGTGAGTGAAAGACTCTGAAGTTGTTATTAGTTGTGCTCCTTGAAGGATACTCTTTAATACAATACTGTCCTCAACACAGTTACAAGGTAGATTAAATCTACAACAGGGGGTCTTCAACCTTGGCAACTTTAAGACTTGTGGACTTCAACTCCCAGAGTCCAGTCTTAAAGTTGCTAAGATTGGAGACCCCTGATGTAGAATATTTTGTCAATTGCCTGGTTGTCAGAAGCAATCAGAAATGTATTTGGGGAGTGCCAGGAACTGCAGACCAATCCCTTGTTTTATGCCTTCTAGCCAGCATTCTTTTGCTCTCTCTGTTGGCACTCTGTTACCTGAATTCCTTTCATTTGTTTACCTGAATTCTGGTTTCCCAACAAGAAGATGAGAGCAGATCTCTAAAATTGTTTTGGGGAAAGAAGAGTGAGTATATTTGCATTGTATCATTTTAATATACACTGCTCAAAAAAATAAAGGGAACACAAAAATAAGACATCCTAGATCGGAATGAATGAAATATTCTTATTAAATGCTTTGTTCATTACATAGTTGAATGTGCTGACAACAAAATCACACAAAAATTATCAATGGAAATCAAATTTAGCAACCCATGGAGGTCTGGATTTGGAGTTACGCTCAAAATGAAAGTGGAAAAAACACTACAGGCTGATCCAACTTGGATGTAATGTCCTTAAAACAAGTCAGAATGAGGCTCAATAGTGTGTGTGGCCTCCACGTGCCTGTATAACCTCCCTACAATGCCTGGGCATGCTCCTGATGAGGTGGCGGATGGTCTCCTGAGGGAACACCTCCCATACCTGGACTAAAGTATCCCCCAACTCTTGGACAGTCTGTGGTGCAACATGACATTGGTGGATGGAGCGAGACATGATGTCCAGATGTGCTCAATTGGATTCAAGTCTGGGAAATGGGTGGGCCAGTCCATAGCATCAATGCCTTCGTCTTGCAGGAACCGCTGACACACTCCAGCCACATGAGGTCTAGCATTGTCTTGCATTAGGAGGAACCCAGGGCCAACTGTACCAGCATATGATCTCACAAGGGGTCTGAGGATCTCATCTCGGTACCTAATGGCAGTCAGGCTACCTCTGACGAGCACCCCCCTAAAGAAATGCCACCCCACACCATTACTGACCCACTGCCAAACCGGTCTTGCTGAAGGATGTTGCAGAACGTTCTCCACGGCATCTCCAGACCTTGTCACGTCTGTCACATGTGCTCAGTGTGAACCTGCTTTCATCTGTGAAGAGCACAGTGGCGAATGTGCCAATCTTGGTGTTCTCTGGCAAATGCCAAATATCCTGCATGGTGTTGGGCTGTTAGCACAACCCCTACCTGTGGACGTCAGGCCCTCATACCACCCTCATGGAGTCTATTTCTGACCATTTGAGCAGCCACGTGCACATTTGTAGCCCGCTGGCCACAAATTTTGCAGGGCTCTGACAGTGCTCCTCCTGTCCCTCCTTGCACAAAGGCGGAGGTAGCGGTCCTGATGCTGGGTTGTTTCCCTCCTACGGCCTCCTCCACATCTCCTAATGTACTGGCCTGGCTCCTGGTAGCACCTCCATGCTCTGGACACTACACTGACAGATACAGCAAACCTTCTTGCCACAGCTCGCATTGATGTGCCATCCTGGATAAGCTGCACTACCTGAGCCACTTGTGTGGGTTGTAGACTCCGTCTCATGCTACCACTAAAGTGAAAGCACTGCCAGCATTCAAAAGTGACCAAACCATCAGCCAGAAAGCTTAGGAACTGAGAAGTGGTCTGTGGTCACCACTTGCAGAACCACTCCTTTATTGGGGATGTCTTGCTAACTGCCTATGCTTTCCACCTGTTGTCTATTCCATTTGCACAACTGCATGTGAAATTGATTGTAAATCAGTGTTGCTACTGAAGTGGACAGTTTGATTTCATAGAAGTGTGATTGACTTGGAGTTACATTTTGTTGTTTAAGTGTTCCCTTTATTTTTTTGAGCAGTGTATTTTTTTCTGATATGTACCTTTAACTTTAAAGTTAAACTTCATTTTCCTCATGGCATCATAGAAAAAAAAATAAAGATGTTAATAGAGTTTGTTGCTTATTTCCAGTTGTCTTGTGTTTGTCAGTTTCCACAAATCCACCATCCCTGCTCCTGTTCTGCAGAGCCCCATACCTACATAGTACTGCAAGAGATGTGGTTATTCTTCCGCTATCAAATTCATATTCCTGTAGTACAGTAGCAAGTTTATTTCATTATTATGGCAGGGTCTATCTTCCTTCTCTCTTTGGCCATCTCTCCTCTGTTTTCACGTCTTCCTTCATTTCTTATCAATTTTACTTGAGAGATGCCCAAATGGAATGTGGCAGGAGGACAAAAACCCAAAAAGTCAAGCATAATGCTGTACTTGGGGGAATACCCATTTTCTGTTACAATACCTGGATTAGTAGATGTTTAATACCAGGCAGATGACTTGCTCACAGGGGATGGCAGAGGAACAAGATAAGAAAACCAGTCACCTTGCCTATAATATCCCTCCAATCAGGACAACTCCATTTAGCAGCAACTCAGAGCAGATGCAACAGACCTAGCATAGGGATTGACAGTGGTGTCACACTGATTCAAATAAATATGAGTCAATTGTATTTTAATGCACTGGTGGTAGGGAAATGTCCTAATTTGGTACAGCTGCTCTGACAAGAAAGTTGCCTCTTGATGAAAGAGGGGTTTGACTAAGAAATTTAACTCAATTTAAGAAATTCCCATATGTCAACACATCATGTAGCAGGCAAATGCAAATGTAATCACTTACAGTCGGGTTTTATGAGAGCTGAAAGTTCTATATTGCAGATCAACAGATATATAAAAGAGTGGGGGAGTCCAAAAACAACCCCATAGTTCTCTTTATATTATAATTTCCTTTCCCTTTTTATCTTTTTCTCCCTTTTCTTGTAATTAATTCTTGTTAAATTTGCTCTGTTTATCTATTTTTTTCTTTTTATTAATAGGAAACACAGAAACACATGCACATTAAGTAACAATACAAAGGAAACTTTAATAAGTAATCAGCTTAAGATCAAAATCTCTAATATATAAAATTAATTGGATGTTTAATGGTTATTTTTCAATGGATGGAAAAGCGAAATAATTTTATACTTGTAATATTGCCACCCTAAATATTAATTAATGTTGATGGAATAAGTTTTTCTTTATCTTTTCTCTCCTCAATAAATTATTTAAATAATAGAATGCTAATAATTTTAAATAGATTATACAAACATCAATGTATAGAAATAATACATAGAACCGAGTGTTCTAAGATTTATAACAACATAAAAAGAAAAAAGAGTTGCCTCTTCACTTATTACTCTCATTTACCAATAAATTAACTTTGCCAATAAATGCCCAGTGACAGCTCTCATTCTCTGTCCATTCTTAGGAATACTGACCATATTCCCATTTTAAAGATTATAAACTAAGGCTAAAAAGAAAACCAGGCCAAACAACTCATCACTTTATGCTACTCCTAACCCAAAGTGAGGAGGGTTCCATATTTTATCAATTGAAGAAGGACTAATAGCAATAGCACTTAGACTTATATACTGCTTTATAGCCCTCTCTGAGCCGTTTACAGAATCAGTATATTTTCCCCAACAATCTGGGTCCTCATTTTACCAACCTCGGAAGAATGGAAGGCTGAGTCAATCTTAAGCCTGGTGAGAATTGAATTACTGGCAGTCAGCAGAATTAGCCTGCGATACTGCATTCTAACCACTGTACCACCACCATGGCTCTTACCTTAATCTTATCTTACATCTAACCTTAATTTACATAAGACCAACATAAACCGCCAAATTAGAATCCTGTGCAAGGAAGGCTTTCATTGTGATTTTGGAATAATGCATTGGGTAAATCATATAGTATATGCAAATTAATGTGTGCTATTTTAAATCTTTAATAATCTCTAACACTTTTATCTCAAAAATAACCCTAATGTACCTGCTCCCATTGGGAATATGACACTTATATATTGCACACTCGAGTAGGAATCCACAAAGCTGTTAATTTAGGTAGGTCACCTAATAAGGTCACCCAATAAGACTATAATTGTCCCAGTTAATCAACTATGTAGGAAATTATTACATAATTAGGACTATCATATCCAGGCCACAGACATCTGGACAGTCACTAGATGGCAGAAAAGAGATGCAGAAAATGCAGAGTTACATGTATGTTACTCTGCATTACACAATGCAACACCTTCAGAAGGGTGTGGCTAGAGAAAATTTGAATCAAGTTGCTTTTGATATCAAGACAATATGAAAAAAGGGTTTCGGGAAGATGGGAAGTTTTCTGCAGGAGTTTTCAGGGGAGAAACTAAAAAGAAAATAAGATTTAGAAAAGATGCATTCCCTTTCCCCATCTCTTAAAAGAAGATATAAAAGAATTGTACTAATCAGAAAGGAAAATTATTGGCATGGAAATTCAGTCTTGGAGTTCAAAGCTAGCAAGCAACATAAACAACAAGGCAGTAACTGAGTAAGGTTGCCACTTTGCATTGCCAAATACAAGCTTTTATTTCAGTGTTTTAATTCTAAAAAGTCAGATTGGGAGGTGAATCTGGTAGGGAAAGGGTCAAAAGGCACTCTTACAATAAATACTGTCTACCCCTGAAATAGGTGATTCACTAAACTAAGCCTGCAAATTCTGGAAGCACATACTGGTGAGTGAAAAGGGAGGGGAGAGAACCAAAATATACACTTAAATCAATTTTAAGGGGGCTTTCAAGGCCACAGCAGCTAATTATCTATCTTCAAACACTTTGTGTCAAGAAGCTAATACGTTCTGGGCTCCCACAGGACTGTATGGGAATCTAGGGAAGGAAAAGATGGGGGAGCCACAAGATGGTCTGGTCAGAAATAATTCTTAAAGATCCTTTCCCCACCTCATACTCTCTGCATCAGGATTTCTGCAATCCAGTTCTGGTAACACTATGCTCTTTTATTCTGCCACTGTACATATGGATTTTTTCTCTGTATCCAACTCCAAAAATGGTGCTGCTTTTATGTTCAGGTCCTAATGGGAAATCATTGGAGATTCTTTCAGACGGCCTGCCAGAATTCAACTGCAAAAAGATATCCAAACTGTGAAATAATGCATATTTTTGCACATATACAATATCTATCATCTTAGGTGTTGACAAGCAAAATACATAGAACAGGGAAACATGAAAGAAATGTTTAGGGTTGCATCAGGATCTTTGGATGATTTCTATCCTTGTCCAACAAAATCTATCCAGAAAGGCTGCCCTTCCCCTTCACACTCTTTTCTTTGTGACCCAGACTGTCTCAACAGCAAATTGGTCAGACAATTGGGAGGTTACTAGAGAGCAACACTTCAGTAACACTTCAGCCTGTAGCTTATTTAACAGTCACTTGTCTCTGCATCCATTGGTAGGGATTTTCCGATGCTTTTCAGTACTTTGGCAGATTTGCTTCTCTGACTCCCAGGACGATGAGATGAAAATGTGTTGTATTGTTTGTGTTAGATATGATTTTTCACATTCTGACATGTTTTTTTTTTAAAAAAACACCAAGTTTACTTTTAGGACAAACATTCCAGAGATAAAGATGGAATCATGAAGGAAGAAAGCTTCTGAGCAGCTTACAAATTATATAGGACAGAAGCCAAAAATGAACCAGAAGGAAACACAGGAGAGAACAGATGGAGGCTAACTGTTCTCCCGCAGCATATAATACAGCTTCAGAACTTGACCCATATCTTGTGCTTTTTAATTTATGAGAAGCAACAAGGTGAACCAGTCAACATAAATCATTCATCTTGGCTAAGAGGGAAGGATATAAGATGAGTGAAATCAGAATTCAGCCCATTATTCCATACACAGAGTAATATCCACAGAGGTATAATAAAGGATAGCTCTACTTTGTAGGGGCAGCATTTATGGTGTGTTTGGCCTCTTATATAGAAGGGGCCAGCAACCTTATCAGTTAATAGGCACCATTGCTCAATTTATCTGATGTGAGAGAACCAAAAATTAATTTTGCCCTCCAGCAGAAATCTTGTGACAACTTATTAGAATTAGCAGTCCTATGCAGTGATAACGTTTTAGTTTAAAACATGATTTAATTTTGGGGTGGTCATTCAAGAATGTTTGGGCATTTGTGGATTTCATGTTGTTGAACTCAATCAGGAGGAATCTGATAGGATCTTTTCTGTGCACAGCACATGTTATTAAAAGTGATAAGCTCACAAAAGCTTATGCCTTTTAATGAAAAAGAAAGGTGCTACCTGGCTTCTGACTTTTTGCCCCCACAGATTAACACAGCTCTCTTCTACAATATTGCTGTATTCTGGACTTAAAACCTGTTCCTACGATGTAGGTGGACTGATTAGGACAAGCTGTGTTAGAGGCTGAAATGGTATGTCTACTAATTTGGAAATACGTCCTCTGAAATCTATCAGATTAGCTTTATCAAGTAAATCTTAAATCCAGTCAAGCTATAAAGTTTAAAGTGTAAATAAAGAGGTTTGCATGCATCAAGCTATGTATAAAGCTGCATTTATTAAATGGAAATGTGTGAATCTGTTTTATACATTTCTGTCACACATGAATGTTAATGAAGGAGAGAAAGTGGAAGATAAACTGATTTTACATTCTTGCATGACCATTTTTATCCTGCAGAAAGAAACAGCCTTAACATGTAGTAACCTTTGAAATGAAGGCTCCTCTAAGAAACACAGTCAGCAAAGAAAGTAGGAAAGAGACATAGAGATGAAGGACGACAGGTATATTTGGTTGTGGTAAAAGATGGATTCTGAGTCCGAGAGAATGAGCTGGTAGTTAGGCTTCTTGGTTAAGTCTGTCAGGCCCCTGATATCAGTTGCAATGAATTCAGAGAATCATTCTGTGTAATTGCATTCCCAGGTAACAGCCCTGAGTCACTTCAGCCCTGCTCATCTATTTTACACAGACACATACAGAGATGTGTGCGTGTGTGCGCGCGCACACACACACACACACATTTTGTTTTTTCATGTCATCTTTTGGAGTGGGCAATCAGATTCAGGATCTCAAATCTACCATTGCTCCAGCCCAAAGAGTGAGGGCTAAAGGTAAACTGATAACAAGGCTGGAGGGAGCTATGGCTTCCCATGCAGCTCAGCTCATGGTTTGCTGAATAAGCCACAATGGCCAAGTTCAGACAACAAATTAAACCATGATATGGGTTATAGACTATAATTACTAGACTTAGACTAATATAGCTTAGCACAATGTGTGAACTTCCTCAAGACTTTACTTTTTGGACAATCTCCATCCCCTAGGACTGGGCCTGTGTGTATTAATATTTGATAAGGTATATGATCAGTCTTACACAGATTGCATCTTCTGACCTGAGTGAAACCAAGGACACTAACCTGGCACAAAAATTTCATTTTATTTTTCATGCTTTTATCAGCCAGTGGATGATCATTTATGAAGACATCTACTAAGCTTTACTTAACTGCTTGTTCAAGGTCTCCAGTAGAAATTGGCCCACAAAGAGTATTACATTTTCCACTTAGATTTTTTCATTATCTGGATACCCCAGAGCAATTACATTCTCCATCAAAGTAGCTGAAATGTCCCAGTGTTAATATACAGAATTCTCTTCTTCTAAGATCAACTAATTACAGGCCCAGGGTTTCTGAACATCTCCAGTGTAATTCACCCAGCATGAGGGAAGACTTCTAAAAATGAAGGTTATTATTCTGTAGTTTTGAAAAGCTTGCCTAAGGTACACAGCCTAATTGAGATTAGCAGGAACAAGAGAAGGGTCAATTCCAAGCAATGAGGACAACCGGATTCCTCTCTTGTTCCCCACATGCTCCAAGACTAAGCTATTTCAGAGGCACTGTATGAAAACTACTCCCAAATCCTTGGTTGCTGCTGCTTCAAATTCCAGACTAGAGGGGGGGAAATCAAGGGAAGGCAAATGCTAGAATATCTAATAAATTTGCACTGATACTGGACAGCCTCTTATCGCTTTACTTATCACTGCCACCATCATGTCCCATCCTTCACAAATAAATTCTGGTGTCAAAAAGAAGACTAAGAGATGAAGCAGTAGTTTATAGCTTTCCATAAATGCTGTTCTCTAGTAATGCTGGACAAAATTCCTGTAATTTCCTCTGTAGTCCTGCCACTGACCATTCTGGATGGAAGTATTGGGGAAACACAGTTTACTACATCATGCTTGTTCCATTCTAATGTTCTCTGTGTTTCGATGTGCAAACTCCTTGGCCTCATTTTCCCCGATACCACATTTCTCCCATTACCTTACCTGTCATTCATCGGTGATGCTTTTCTCTCTCTCTACAAAACAGGAGTGAACTTTTCATCCATTTTACAAGGTAGGATTTGACTAAATGCAGATTGTTTTGTTTTTCCTCAATTGTCAGATTCTTTTTATGAGGCTATTAATTAGTAGGACTACAAGATCTGGGCGTAAAAACCTAAATGACCAATAGATGGCAGTAAAGGGTAGCTTTTAGCTTTTGCTTTGTTTTACTTTTTTGATTGATTATGGGCCATCAAATCATTATCAACTCTTAGTGATCACATGGATAGATATTTCTCCATGACAATCTGGTCCTAACCTGGTCCTTCAAATCTTCCAGCTGTGCACTCCACGCCACAGCAACTGAGTCCATCCAACTTGCTGCTGGTCATCTTTTTCTTCTTAGGTTCATTACACTTTTCTAAGTAAATTTGTCCTTCTAACCATTATTTGCAGGCTGCAACCAACAGTTAAACTAAATTAAATTTTGGAATCTCATATTGTGCGTATATCAGATGCAGCTAACTTAATGGAAGGTGGAACTGAAAACCAGTAAGTATAAACAGACTTGCCAGGTGGCTGCCTTTATATCAAATGTTTTTTCTCGTGTCTTCTAACTTAGTGATCTCAGCATGACAGAAAGCCAATCCAGGAATGCTGCCCAGCTGTCCAATAAGTTCACATGACCAGTATGTCTGGGTGGGTATGTGCCAGCCTTTAATGCAAGTTCTGTTTTCTTTCTACCTGTGTCTAGGTATGTAATTTGCTAGTGAGTGAAGCAGCTAAAAATCCTTTCAAAAGGATTGTTGGTCAAGTTGCAGTTGGGGTGGAGATGGGGTGGAGATGTCAAGCCAGGAATACAGTTAGGCAAGGCTAAGTTGCTCAACAGCCACACCACAGCTAAATATGATGTGCTTTCCTCATAATCTAATGTCACTAAACTAGACCTTAATCAGACAATCTTTGTTGACGATGCCATACCGCTAGCCACCAAACAGCTGATTGATGGGCCAGCTGTAGTGACTCTGGTCTCAACTGATTCACAAAATTCCAGAAAATGTAACAATTTGCTATCATGAGCCAGTACAAGCTTAGAAAATCAAGAATGAATGGATAAAAGATGCCAACCACATAAGTAGCAAAGGCAATTATAATAAAGATGGCTAATCACGCAAAGAAAGCTAATTTACAATTATGAGTTTAGATGAACTAACGTGTATTTTGCTGCTATTTCTCTGAGGCCTCCTAGTTTGGAGGTCACAGATTAACTTTTTCATCATCCTGTTTATTGTCTGTAGTGTAATTTTATTATAGTAAAGCTATTTTAAAATAGGAGATAACTTGAGGCCCTTCTAGAAGCTAAGATACAATATAAAGCAAGTCTTGTAGTCACTCTTCTAACTGGTTTGTAAGAAAGGTTTATTTCTGGTTTTTAGTGATTTAATCAGTGAATATTTAATCTTTATACTGATTGAGAAGGCAGTTAGGTGTTTTTTTTCCTTCCCTCATTTTTTAAAAAGTCTTCCTTAATGGAACTGACTGCCATATTTTAGAAATGAGAGCTGGCATTGGGGAGAGTAATTACAAAGAAATATGGAGCAAGGCAAGCAGTGCTTCTAGTTCAGACCTTCATTTAAACAACACATTTTTTCAGTTTGTTATGTAGCCAAACTTCATTGCTGTTGTAAATGTTCAAAAAACAGGTTATGACTGTGATAAACCTGTCCTCATAACAGTTGTGTCGGACAGCTAGTCCTCAAGGTTAAGGAGGCAGCTCTTTAGTAGACTGCTAGGCATTGCTGGAAATAGGATTGAGAGTATTGGAGACAGCCAAGGTTACTAGAGCAGTGTTCTCAACCTCAGCCATTTTAAGATGTGTAGACTTCAACTCCCAGAATTCCTCAACCAGCATATTTACTTGAAGTCCACACATTTTAAAATGGCTGAGGTTGAGAAACATTATATAGAGTAACACTTTATATGTTCTTATATTTCCACACCAATGCATAAAGTAAGGGAAACAAACCTAAATCTCAATACAGGATGAAAAACATGATGTCCTAATAATCCCTCAAACTTGGTGGAATGAGATATACAAATAGTTATGGAAGGCTACAAGGCAGTGGTGGGATTCAAATAATGTAACAACTGGTTCTCTGCCCTAAGGATTTCTTCCAACAACCAGTTCACCAAACTGCTCAGAAAGTTAGCTCAGTTCTTCCAAAATGGTGCGAACCACCACTGCTACAAGGTATTCAAAAGCATAACCTCTACAGAAAGGCAGTGAATGTGGAACTTTACCATAAAAGAACATATAGATTTGAAAGCTGAAATATTCCTATTAGGGATGGTACCTGAATGTTATAGCAAAGAAAAAGTATATTTAATTATTCGTGTATTGACTGCAGCTGGAATTGTATTTGCTCAGAATTGGAAAAGTGAAAAAATTTCATCAGCGGGAAAGGTGATTGAGATAATATTAGAATGTGCAGAGATGAGCAGATTAACATTGGCAATAAGAGAAAAAGAAGAAACCTAATATTACATGGTATTGGATCTATTTTATCAAATTGAATAGATGAATATATAGATCATTATAAAGATAATAGATGTAAGAAATAATGGCTTATAAAGAAAATGTGATTATTGTTATATTGGTAAGAAAAAATATTAACTGTAATTGTTAGCACAAGATATATGTACCCAGTCGACACACAGTTTAAAGGAAAGATGGCTTTATTGTAAACATAAAATAAAAAACTTATTTTAAAAAAACCATAAAAAAACATATGCCTGTCCAGAGGTTTATGGATCATGGCATGGAAATCCTATTGAGGGTGGCTAAGAATAAAAGGAGAGAGAAACAGATGCACTATTGTTATGGGAGTTTAATTATCTGGACAGAAAATAGAAATGGATGCATTTTTGTCAGTTGACAAAACTTTCATAAAATGACAACACAATGACAGTAGGAAATTTCCATTAACATGGACACTTGCTAAATATCTGCTAAGAATCAGAAGTCCTAGAAAGAAGTCCTATCTTTTATCCTATTTCACCAGCTATCGAGGTCTCTTAGTGCTTTTAATAAGATAAAACCATGTAAAAACATAGAATATTTTTTGAAAAAAAATTAAAACATTTAAAATTAAACCCTTATTCAAAGAGTTGCGCTTTCAATTTTAGTAGGGTAAACCTGCGTCAAAGAGTTTTATGATAGCTCTTAGCTGCCATAGTAACTGTGATAATTTAATTAGGACATGGAAGTATATTTGCTTGAAACATCAAAAAGCATATATGCTCCCATTTGTGACTTTAGTTAAGATAGACTTTATTCCATCTTAGTACATGGTACTCAAGAGAGAGAACCTTACTCATCCTAATTACCACATTTTGGTTATTCCAACTTCTCATAATACTTATGTCCAACATAACTTGCCCAATAGTTGTTCCAAAGAAATGTGTTCCTCCACCCACCCACTCCTCCAGTCTGAAATGTTAAATTTCACACAAAGTAGGCAGAGAGGTTAGCAAGGTGGTAGCTTCTACAGCAGAGTCTTCAAACTTGACAGCTTTAAGACTTGTAGACTTCAAGTCTCAGAAATCCTCCTCCAGTCATGTTAGTTCTGGAATTCTGGGAGTTGAAGTCCACAAGTCTTATACTTGCCAAGTTTGAAGACCCTTGTTCTACGGAGCTAGCCTGATAATACTTTAATTGCATGAGCATTCTTATCCTGATGTAAATAAAACCACAGTAGCAATTACACCAACTTGCCTGATAGAACACAACTCTCAGCTTATAAAACTAATCCACTTCATTATCCCCAATCCACATTACACCTTCTTCTCTCATTTTAACAGCACTTCTTTTTTCTTCTTTGACATTAGCGAGGTTA
Organism: Pseudonaja textilis; assembly: GCF_049901715.1. Classification (NCBI taxonomy): domain Eukaryota; kingdom Metazoa; phylum Chordata; class Lepidosauria; order Squamata; family Elapidae; genus Pseudonaja; species Pseudonaja textilis. Next base: position 49,737,457 of record NC_141994.1, read on the forward strand.
CTACCTGTAGGATTTTCTATCCACACACATTTACACATTTCTAGTTTTGGTTTGGTTTTGTTCCCAATAACTAAACCACACTTTTGCTTACCCACAGCTTTAACAAGAAAGGCAAGTCTTGGAAATGTTGCTTTTCACAACTGTTGCATCACAGCTAAGTCTCAAAATAACTTGGGTCATAACCATTCTCTAACATGTTACTTTATCTTTTTCTCTTTTTTTCTATCTTGGAGCTCATCCACACAGGCATATTAATGTGTTTTCCTCTTGTGCCTATTCCCCTACACTCTACCTTTTATGTGTCTCAAAACCAAGGCTAGTAAAATTGCTATCCTGAGATGACAGAGTAAATAGCAGCTGATTGTGCTGTTGAATGTGACAGTGGTGCTGGCCAGCAAGTCATGTAGGCTTACCAGGAATCAAAAAAAAAAAGTAAAGCAGTAGTAATCTAAGCCAGAGGTATCCAATCTTGGGAATGTTAAGACTTGTGGACTTCAACTCCCAGAATTCCCCAGTTGGTCATGCTGGCTGAGGAATTCTGGGAGCTGGAAGTGTACAAGTCTTAAAGTCGCCGAAGTTGGACAACCATTTTAAGCATTTTTTTCACCTTTGAACAGCTTTCCTTCCTGAGAAGTAGGTGCTGTGCCTTTTTTTGCCCACAACTTCCTTCTTCTCTCATGATTTTAAAGTGAGTCACAGATTAGACAGGTGGGCTCACTACCCTTCATCATCTGGTCTTATAATCTCCCCTTTCTCTTCAATCCTTCTGGAGGTTCTTCTTGGTCACCTCTCTACCTTCATCAACAGAGAGCAATGCTTTCTGGGAGAGGCAGGATTGGTTAAAGCCATCTCTGTACCACACAAGTGATGGCTGTAGATCGTTTCTCTTCCCCTGCAAAATAATCCAGCAAGATCGTTGGTAGGTTTAGTGGCAGATCCAAAAATGTGTCTACTCCCTATCTGAGATAGTAGAGCACACAGAACAAACACTCAAAAAGGACTCCCCAGAAATCCATTAGTCATTTTTCCTGTGATCAAAACCATTGGAATAATTAATCTTATTAAAGGCCCTCATTTGGTCTTTCATAATTATAATTTTTCAATTTGTGACTATTGATATAGTTGTGAGGTTTTAAGAGGTTCTAATTGAAACTACATATTTTGAATGGGCTCAATGGGCAAAAGGTCAATATTGGATTGAACATGTTAGATGGGAGGGAGCTAATATCAAAGGCACTACAGACTTATCAATAACTAGGGCTGATGACTTGGAATTTCCCTAAGTATCTTTTTGATAGAAAAATACGATAAAAGGTAAAGGTGGACACTCTGTATTATTGGAACATTTCCTTTGCATTATTGCTGTTGTTTGACGTATTACCTCCCCAAAATGTCTAATGAAAAAAGATTTTGCAATAGAATGTACAGAAAATTAATTTTTTTAGATGCTACAGGATATTTATAATCACCTCTTATTCCTTCCCTGAGAAGAGACTAAACGGTTTATCAAACGTTCTTCCATTAGGATATTTTCTAAAATATTAGCCAAGGCCTGATCATTTGCATTCTGAGTATCTTTGTATAATATTAAAATTATGGCCTTGGCTGCCATAACTAAATGATAAAAAGGAAGAGTAAGGGTCTTTCGTTATTAAAGCATTCACTTTGGCATTCAAATTTGGCATGCAAATATTATGTATCTTATAGAAATGTTCACTTATTCACATAAACTACTAAGCTTGTATTCAAGGACCTGTAGAGGGCATAGGAAATGGCCTTGAAGGGTAGAAGTTTTTTTTAAAAAAGACTACCAATGATCAGATAACTTCTGGAGTTGGGATTATGATCCTATCTTATTTGCATGTGCTACAACCTTCCTTCTGCCCTAATATAAGCTGTATCCTGTGTATCTGAACCCCAGGGCTTATCAGCATAAGAAAAACCAGGCTGCCAATCATCGCTAGAGGATGCCTATCAAAGCCACCAATTAAATTGGACACAGATGTCAGTGACAGTTTTCAATAACTCCTAACTAGATTTGGATTTGCAAGGGTGACCCTGAGATATCAAGCTCTGCATTTCTTTCCCAGCCTCGTCAGGTGGAAAAAGTACTTGCTGGCTCATAAAATATCACCAAGGTAAAATTACCATTTGACAGAGTCCTTGCATTCTCTCACAGTGACTGATGAAAGTTATAGATTTCCTTTCCTTTGCATATGATTGCTCTGCCAATAAGCCCCCACGAGGAACTTAGGAGCCCCCATAGGAAAAAGAAAGGAAGGGTCTATCTGAATTGGCTTCTCTGCCCATGAATGGTAATAAGAAGGAATTTTCTTCTGGCTTTTGAATAAGCAGACCATTTTCATCCTTGGTAATGTCACAGACCAGCTAGCTGCTAAAGGTAAAGGTAAAGGTTGCCCTCATTTCTGGCTCTAGGGGGCAGTGCTCATCTCTGTTACAAAGCCGAAGAGCCAGCACCATTCGAAGACATCTCCGTGGTCATGTGGCTGGCATGACTAAACACCAAAGGCACATGGAACGCTGTTACCTTCCCACCAAAGTGGTCCCTATTTTTCTATCTGCATTTTTACATGCTTTATGAACTGCTAGGTTGGCAGAAGCTAGGACAAGTAATGGGAGCTCACTCCATTTCGTGGCGCTAGGGATTCGAACCGCCAAACTGCCGATCTTTCTGATCAACAAGCTCAGCATCTTAGCCACTGAGCCACCATGTCCCTTTTAGCTAGCTGCTAGCCGTTGGCAAATATGTCATATATTAGTAAAATAAGATATCTCTCCAAGCTGTCAGTTGCAAGTTCACATAATTAGTATTATGCTTGACAATCGATAAAGCCTAGAAATATTAATACAGCTAGTCCTCAACTTACAACAGTTCATCTGGTGACCATTCAAAGTTTCAACATTGCTGGAAAAAGTGACCATTTTTGGCACTTACCATTGCAGAATCCCCATGGTGCCGTGATGAAAATTCAGATGCTTGGCAACTGACTCATATTAATATGAAATGATGGTTACATAGCGTCCCCAAATCACGTGATCACTCAATGGGGAAGCCACATTCATTTAACAATAATAGTGTTATTAACTTAATTGTGATTCACTTAACAACTGTGGCAAAAAAGTTTGTAAAATGAGGCAAAACTTACTTAACAAATGTCTCACTTAACAACAAGAATTTGGGGCTGAACTGTGATTATAAATGAAGAACTACCTGTAATGAACAAACGGGTTGAGAAATCAAAGAAATATAAAATATGAACAGAAAAGATTAAAGGGAAAATGCACATTTAAAATTATTGAAAGAAGTACAAATCTATGCATATAAACACACAATAAAATATGAGATGAAGGGGGGGAGGGAAACTGAATATTTACTTAATTTTTTAAAAAAGATTCAATGGTCTTTTTGATCACATATTAAGCACAAATGAAGGTAAATATGTATGCCCCAGGATAATGTTGCAGGATCCAAACTGACTCAGTCACCAGGATCAGAAATTTAGTCTTCCAAGCTTTTGGGCTGATGCTAGTAGCCATCCTCAGGTAACTTCTTTCTCAATGGTTTTGGTGGCCTCTTCTCTTCTCTTTTTGTTGTCATACAAAAATCATAGGGTTTTTTTTTTTTTTTTGCTAGTGAAGGATTGCACAATTTGACTTTTAATGCTCAGTTAAATCCTCTAATTCATGCTACAGCTGAAATTGAAGCCATAAGAAATATAGAGTAAAGGGTCTAATCCCACCACCCATTTAGATAGCATCTTACTTTGTTAATATGTTTATCTATTTGCAATTCTGAACAATGCTTTTAAATGAGATCTAAAAGTACAAACTAGAAGTGTAGAATTTTTCTCTTAATAGAGAAAGTCCAACAGAGTTAAGTTACTGTGTGGCAAGTATTGTAGTTATCGTACCTAGTTATTATATCTGTCTGATGAGGATTCAGGATATGTTTTGATAAATAGCCACCTGTAAACTTCCTCATTATCAGTGTAAACACCAGCAAGTTTACTCCATCATAGAAAGGAGATTTTAAAAAGACAATGAGGAAGACTCATTTGAATTCATTGGAATTGGATTAGACAATAAATCAGAACTTCTATTAAACAGCTGTTACTATTACTATTAAACAAGACAGACAATTGATGGATTTTACAAAACAAAAAATAAAGGTAATGTAAGCCAGATTGTAATGTTCACTGTAACTATAGTGCCATCAGAGAATCATTGTTGATATTTATTTAAAAGATTGTTAAAAGACAATCTTAGAAATGTGTTGAACATTTTGGAATATTTGGAGTAACATAATGAAAAAAAAGCCTCACTGATTTTTGTAGATCTAGAGAAGACTAAGTTTGAACTTAGCTTTCTTGTTCCAGGTTTTAGAAGATACAAATTTGGAGAGCAGTTTATAAAAAGAATGTAGAGATTGTGAACATGTAATTTCTAAAATGTATAAGCTTCTACTGAAATTTGAAACAGAAGTACAAGAGAATGTATGATAAAATAGACTAAAGATTTAAGTTATAATATACAGATGAAACAATGGGAAATATGTGGCTGAAAGGATTGAAATTTACATTAACATAATGTAAATATGTTACAATCTATTATGTAGAATGTATAAATATACTTCAAATTTATGTTGAAAATTTGAACAAGAAAGGATATTTTATCATGTTTGGTGGACATTATACAAAAAAATTTGGAAGGATTGATGAACAAACAGTTGGAAAAAAAGTCATAGAGTTTTGTTTTGACCACTGCAACATGATTATTGCATTGCATACATTATTGCATGCACAAAGATGGAATAATTCTGCACTACACACAATGGATGATGGTTGGTGAAGATGATGGAACTTGCTGAGATGGCTAAATTGACTTTTTTGATCAGAGAAGCAGCAACATCTATCTTTATTGCTGACTGGAAACCCTTTATGGGCTTTTTGCCTAAAACAGGAAAAATAATTTATGAAGTTCATTTATTCTTGCCTTAAAATGCTGCCGAGACTTCTTGCCTGGAACTCTGAAACCCTGGAAATCTGTATTTTCTTTTCTCTTGCTGCTTGTATGGACTGAGTCCACTAGTGATTCCACCTTTGAATCCATGATCCCCGGGCTGAATCACTGCTGACCTTGAAATAAGCCTGAAGTATTTACTGCTTATTGAAGTCAGATAAGTTGCTGTGCACAGCTTCCCTTTTTAAACACTGTCTTCCCAGCTGCAGCTAATGAAGGGAATCAGGGCCCTTTCCTCCCCCATAAGCCATGCAACTCACATTGCTCCCTTCTCCAGTCCTCCCTGCATGCCCTAGGATAAAGAGGGAGTGGGTCTGTAGGTGGGAATTCCCTAGGTCTTCCTCTGAATTCCCTCTCCCTTGATCTACCTCTTCCCTGCTCTGCCCATCTGGACTGTGCCCTTCCCCAGTTTCTTCCACAGCCAACAGAGCCACACTCCCATTCCTTGTCAGCTGCTTGGCTTCCCCCTGCAAATCAGATTCCAACAGGGGCATGACAGAACCCATTTATTGATGAAGATCCAATCATTATCAGAAATGATCAGATCTCTGCATATGGTTAAAACTGTGACAACTATGATGAAAGAATACATTCTTTCCTCTTACTTTGGAAGTTGAATAAAATAGTACAGTAGAAGCTCTGGTCACGACCAGTGGTATATTAACCATTAAGTGGACTAAGCTGCTTCGGGCACCAGGCCCAAAGGGGGTACCACAAAGTTGAGAATATGACTTTGTTTGTATAGTATGTACAAAGGAAGGCAGCTGTACAAAGGGGGAGGGGCACCAAGATTTGTCAGTGCTTAGAGCACCAGTGAGCCTTAATCCACCACTAGTCATTATCATAATTTGTTCCATAACTTTGGCAATTTCTTTGTCTTCTAATGTTCCATCTTCAGGAATTTCTGGGTCAGGGGTTGTGTTTGATCGCCAGCTGAGTATGTATTCGTGCCCAGATTTTTAAAATTTTGTGAATTTTGGGATTGGAACTCGATTTGGTCGTGGTCAGGAGCATTCGTGACCAGAGGTTCTACTGTATTATTCACACATTCTCATTTTCTCTTCTCTCTCTCCCTCTCTCCCCACTCTCTCTACTCTAATTGTGATTGCTATAGGTAAGTTAAAAGTTGCACTTAGAGCTTGAAGAACTCTTAATAGAGAAAAGACTAAAGTTGGTTGTTTAGTCCCACCTTCTATTTTCTTACTAGAGTGAATTTTTTTAAAGTGATTTAATCTAAGAAGTGAATACAATACATATGTTGCTGGATGCAAAACTAAGCTTATGGCAGAGCAGGCAAACTCATATAGCAAAGACTCAAGTCAGTCCAGATAAATCAAGTCATGGTAATCAGGTAGCATATTTGGAAGGAAAAACCCAACTTTTTTACACAGTTACTGACATAATATAAAATTTCCTACCTACAGTATGAAATTAGCATGGTTCAGCATTGTCACAGTTCCTAGGTTTCTAGTCTACTTGGCTTTAAAAAAGTATTCAAAACTTATTTGTTTATTTTGGTTCTGAAGGAGCAAACTTTTCACCTGATGGGGTTTTAAGATATCTTGACCAAATAATTGGTATTGTACATGTTTTTTAAAGATCTGTAATTTAATACTATTTTCCATTTTAAATCCTGTTTTGGAAATGAAGGGGACAGGCATGTCACATCTGACCCCTAAATAAATGTGCCAAATGTGTAATTTATCCTAACTTGGATAATACTGTTTAAAGTCAACAGGTCTCATTTTCAAGACAATGAGATGAGTTACAGCAGGGGTCTTCAAACTTGTCAGCTTTAAGACTTGTGGACTTCAACTCCCAGAATTCCTGAGCTAACAAGACTGGAGGAAGAATTCTTAAACTTGCCAAGTTTGAAGACCCTTGAGTTACAGAGAAAAGCCAAAGATTATAAATAATAATAATTTAGAAAAGGTAAATGTAATATCACTACCACTGACCCACCCAGGGCATTTGACAAAGGTGCATAGACTAGATGCAGGGGTCTCCAACCTTGGCAACTTTAAGACTTGTGGTTTTCAAGCAAGAAAGGAAAGAGCTGGAAAGAGCAGAGCAAAGAGAAGAAAGGCTATAATCCGACTCGTCAGTTCCCTAACTTCTCCATGGGAGGCAGGATCTCTAAGAGGAAATGTTGCAGGGTCTCCTGCTTGGGGGGGTTGGACTAGATGACCTACAAGGTCCCTTCCAACTCTGTTAAACTGTAAACTGAGGAAAGGCAAAACTAGAAAAACCCTTCCACCGCTCAATCCCCGTCGGTCTCTAGATTTTTTTTTCTTATTTATGTGTTTGTTGTTTGTTTGTTTGCTATCATGTTTGTCCGGCTTAACTGTGAAAGCTTTTGCCCTAGGATCTCTGCAGGAGCCTTCCTATTGGTTACCGCAAGCGCCAAAAGGGCTGAGGATAGTACAGGCCAACCAGTCACTCTTCTTCCATTCAGCTCTGTTGGAGGAGGAGGAGGAGGACTGGACGCGCGCTTCCTTAAAATCCGCCAAGTATGTACTGTAGCTTTTTTTTTTTACAGATTTTTTTTTTAAAAAAAGCAGAATCAGGACTGGCCCATTGGCGGCTGATCGACTTGCAACACGGATGCTACATTACCCGTCCTAACCGCGCTTCTCCTTTAAGGAGAAGTCCCCTAGTTCAAAGAAGTTTGTTTCCCTCGTGTGCCTCCCTACATTGGAACGAAATAGGTTGGGCTCCGCTTCTTATTGCGTGCGGCACTTTTTTTTTTTTTTTTTTTGCAACGCGCCAGTTTCTTGGAGATGGGCGAAAGCTTTCATCCGTGAAGAAGATTCCTCTTGAACACTAAAGCTTTTTTGTTCCTCACTTAACCAGCAACAGTAGCCCAAACATGATCTACCTAGCTTGCAATAAATTCTGCTCTTGCTGGAATTTCACTCTCAAGACGTCACCTGCATCCATCTACACACACACACACACACACACACACACACACACACACACATCCATTTCTTAACGTTCTCGTTTTGCACATTCATTCCTTGAGACGCTGGGAAATGGGCGCCCCTCGCTTCTTTCCTGGCCTCCCGCCATTGTCATTTTTAGATTTGGGTTTGGATTACTTGTAGTGGAACATTTGAACAGTAAAGTGATGCAGTCTTTAGACTAAATGGCTTCCTTGAGGCTTCTTTAACGAAGGCCAGCCATATGGAACAGGCACTCAAAACGAAGTCTTGAGTAAAGAGTTCATTCAAATGTTTGTCCCTTTGGTATGAAATTTGCACATGCCACGTCCATTTTCTTTCTTTCTTTCTTTCTTTCTTTCTTTCTTTCTTTCTTTCTTTCTTTCTTTCTTTCTTTCTTTCTTTCTTTCTTTTCCCTCACTTACTTCTTCCCTCCCTTCATTCTCCCTTCTTTCCTTTCTCTTTCTTTCTTTCCCTTGCTCCTCTTTCCCTTCATCCTTTCTCTCTCTCTCTCCCTCCCTCCCCCACTCCTTTCTTTCTATTCAGAACTAGGAATCTTGTCCATCATAGCAAACAATTTAAATGCATACCTGCACATTTTGCTCAGATTTATGAGAAAGCTTTTTGGGGGGGGGCTTTCTTTGATGACATCTGTCCCGCAGAAAGCGTGTTGTCTAGAGGGACTCAGTTCCTTTTGCCCTTTCGACATGAACTTTCCCCCCAACAAAGACTCTCCTCTAAGTGGAGCGGGACAGGAACCCAAGCACCAGCAAACAGCCCATCTCTATTGCTGGATGCATCCCTCGGCCACGCCTCGCCCCAGGACAGATCTCGACTCCCAAGGGTTACTGAAGAATTCTGCCCCGGGAGGAGGCAGCAATTGGGTCGCCCGAAGAGGAGAAGAGGCGGTTTCTTTCTTTCTTGGAAAGACAAGCGTTTCTGCCAGGAATATACGGACAGATAACTCGGCGTTAACCAAGCAGGGCGACCCGACACCTAAGATCTATGCTGTAATACCAGAATTCGGTGCAACCCAACTGGGCGGGAAGGGGGGGGGGGGTGCCAATTACAACACGCGACTGTAAAAAAAAAAACTATTTTGTGTATTAAAGAAAAAAACGCCTCGTAGGCGCAAGAAGTTTCCTTCTCCCGTTTTTGTTCCTCCTCGGGCTTTTTTAATGCACCTCTCACACATTTTTCTTGCCGCTAATAGAAATGGACGGAGCGGAATGGGGGAAGAGAAGGGAATCTGAAGCGTGGAAAAATCTTGGTTCGGAGATCTGTAATTCCCATAGATCAAGAGTCCCCAAACTTGGCAACTTTCAGACTTGTGGACTTCAATTCCCAGAATTCTCCAGCCAGCTGGAGAATTCTGGGAATTGAAGTCCACAAGTCTGAAAGTTGCCAAGTTTGGAGACCTTTGCCATAGAGCATCCCTTTCAATTGTTTTCCTGGGACCTCAAGCAATCCCCTGATAATAAGAGTACCCATCCCTCCTGCACTCACTCAGGTCTTCAACCTGATATACTCCAGAACTGTCATCCACACCTCTGAAGAAGGTGGGGACCAAATCTTCATGGTCCATCCTTATCCCTCATATATACACACAAACAGTTACCACACTGCTTTTTTTCACCTCGTTTTTTCTTCTGTTTGTCTTTTAAAGCCAGTAATCTGGAAGTGTGGGGGTAAAAACCAAAGACTGACATAATGTTTGGGATTATCTCTTTGAATTGATTGTCTGCCTTGAGTACCAAACTCATCTGGACTAAGACAGCAGGACAGCTGTTGGGGCAATCATCCCCTTCTCCAATTAGCAATACCAGTTCACAGATTTAAATTGCAATGGCTTTTTCTCTTGTTTTATTCCAGCCAATCTAATAAAACAAAGGCTGTTTTCAAAGATCCTTGTTTGACTTTAGTGGGTGAAAAGTTCTTCTCATTTGGCTGTGTCTTCTATGAAGTGCCTGCTTCCAGGAGCTCCAGCTGTCCATATATCTCTTGAACTCTGATAATTCAAGGTCCTTGCTGCAGTTTTATCAGAAGGTATAAAAGAAATGAGGTGGCTTCTCCAGGGGATTGCATTTTATTAGGAGACACCCCCCCTCAGCCCTACTAGGAGTTCATCTGGCTATATGACTCCTGTCAGTCACTTGCCTCTCTAGTAAGCATCTGCAGGGGAAACTGTCTTGCAACTTTTGTGTGTCTATGTGTGTGCATGCTTGAGTGTGCACAGGCACATACCTTTGTGAAAACTGCCTGGAAAAATCCCTGCAGTTTTCTTGGCAAGATTTTGGAATTAATTTACCATTGCCTTCATTGGGCTGAGAGGGACCGGCCCAAGGTCATCCAGATCTGGCCTGATGCCTTCACCCTTATAACAAATTGGCTCTTTTTTCTTACTTGATCTTCCTTAATTTATTAGCATGCCTATGGAACTATTTAGCTGTGCAGTTTACAGATATTCTTGGTTCATTTACTGCATTTTCTCTCCTGGTAATATTCAATGCATCCATCTTTAGATGTGCTTTTTCAAGAGGCAACTGGACTTTCTGGGGTTTTTTTAAAAAGACATTTCACTTCTCATCCAAGAAGCTACTTCTGAAGAAGAGCTGAAGAAGCTTCTTGGATGAGAAACAAAAGTCTTCAAAGAAAAACCTGAATGACTGACAATCTCCATAGATGTCTGTCTCCAGACAAAAAGTAATACTCTGTCGTCATCCCCTCCTCCCTCAACAATCCAGTGAGGTGGGTTGGGTAGAGAGAGAATGACTGGCCCAATATCATCCAGTCAGTTTTCATATCTAAGCTTAAACTAGAACTCACAATCTCTTGGTTTCTCTTAACCAATTCAACAAACTGGCTCTTTGCATTTAAACTGGATTTTTTGGTCATCATAGATTTATCATTTTTATTATTTGTTAGCTGCCCACAAACAAACAAATGAATAAATGCATTTTGAGTAAAGCTATACCCAGATGAGTCAAATTTGAAATGTGAACAGGAACATCATTGTGAACTACAGATGAATTATAGAGATTAAGGACATCTTTGATCCTGGTGTAGTTTAATGGTTAGAATACTTGACCAAGATGGAGAAGACTTAATTTCAATCTCAAATATAATACAAACCTTTAATAAAGCATATGAATCTAGAATAGTCACTATTTTGCTATCAAATGCCTTCTTAGGGTCATTTGATAGGGTAAAATGGGGGAATAACACCTCTTTGGAGGGAAGCAGAATATCTATGGCCTGGATTAGGATATAACCTTTTGGCAAATAAATAAAAGCAACCAAGGATTATTGGGGAAGAATTCACATTAAAAAGATCATTATATGCATACTGGGCATGACAAATTCATGGCCTCTACAATACATTGCCGAATTACAATTCCCATAAATCCCCCAAAAATTCATGGCCTCTACAATACATTGTCGAATTACAATTCCCATAAATCCCAACAATGTAGCTACTGTAAAAGAATACTGGAAAATATAATCTAGCATTTGGGAGAAGAGTATCATAGATGCTGCTCCTGGCATACATGGATGCCTGTGCATCAGATCCAGGTAGGACCATGCAAATAACGTGGTACCATCAATAATCTGGTGGCCCTAAAAGTATCAGTACAGTATAGATGTTGTGGGTGCTCCAAGAAGCTTTTAAGAAAAGGTTGGACAACCATTTGTCTGAAATGATACAGAGTCTCCAGTATGCGCAGAGGGTTGGACTAGAAGACCTCCAAGGTCCCTTCCAACTCTGTTATTCTGTTAACTATCTGAAGCTCTTCCTATCAAAAATGACACCCAAAGGACACAAAAAGGGTGGTTTCCTTTAGGTAAAAACAACAACCCAAAAGTCAGTGAAATTATACAAGCATCTTTACAGAAACATTGTACTAGCATGACTAGCACAGAAAATGTTATCCAGTTTGGATAATGAAATATCTGCAAGAAAACAACCAAGCTTAGAGAGCACCAACATTTCAGCCATAAGCTACAACTATTCTCCTTTATTAGAAAGGTTGTAGTGAGAAATGCCAGTGTTCCACCTGCTCCCTGTGTATGTGCATGCAAGCATGTGTGAGCGCAAACACACACGGAGGGAGAGAGAACAAGAGGGAGAGAGAAAGCGCCAGTGATTTTAGCCATCTGGCAAACTTTCTGAGAATAATTTTGAAGTACAAAGCAGGAGGATATAATTAAGACTTCCCTGAGTGATCTCTAAATGATCCGCATTTTGCAAATGGCGCAGCATACTTTACTTTTTGTTCTTTCCCTTTGCAAGCCCCACTGGCTTCTGCTGTTGGAGCATTATATTTCAGGGCATTATACTTTTGATCTCTTTATCTTTTATCTTCTATCTGTGTTCTTTTCTTTATTCTGGAGTATGTCCCTTTTGTTCCAAGAATGATCAGCAGGAATAATGTATTACATTTCCTCAGGTCCTTACTTTTGTAATTTTCTTCCTACTGAAAATTGGTCTGATATTCTTTGTCCTTGTTTAAATGACTTTGTAAGATCTATGTTTTTTCTCAAGTTTTCTTTGACTGGTTTTTACCCCCTTTTTATTATTAAGCACATTTATTGAAATTTCTTGCTCTTTCCATTTCCACATTTCCTTTGTGATTAATGCAGTCTTTAAAGCTTTTGTTTTCTCCTGATTTTATAGTCCCTGAATCAGGGATTGTTGTTATAATTATTATTACTGAGGTAGAAGGAGGAGGAGGAGGAGCGGGGGGATGGGAGGGGAGCGGAAGAGGAAGAGGAGGAGGAGGAGGAAGAGGAAGAAGGAAGAGGAAATACCTGGCAATTTTAACTAAGATATATATTCAGGATCCAAAAGAATATATTGGAAAAATGTTTTAGGGCGAATAGTAGGAACATTTATTCATCTATGCATCATATTGAGTGCAGAGGCCTTATTTTGAGATAGATGACTATAACTGCAGTTTTAGAACAGAGCACATTAAAGGGAAAGCACATTGAGCTAAATTCTGAATCAAACTGACTGAAAACAATTAGAAAAGAGCTGCTTTTCAGCTGGTGTGTAAAGGATAAATTGCTGAGAACATTTAATAAGATCATATGCAATTTCAGGATAAAGAAGTTAACAGATAATCAGAGTTGGAAGGGACCTTGTAGGTCATCTAGTCCAACCCCCCACCCAAGCGGGAGACCTTACACCATTTCTGACAAATGGCAGTCCAATCTCTTCCTGAAAGTCTCAAGTGATGGTGCTTCCACAACTTCTGAGGGCAAGCTGTTCTATGGGTTGATTGTTCTCACTGTCAGAAAGTTTCTCCTTATTTCCAGGTTAAATCTCTTCTTGTTCAGTTTCCATCCATTGTTCCTTGTCTGGTCTATAGGAGCTTTAGAAAATACCTTGACCCCTTCCTCTCTGTGGCAGACCCTCAAATATTGGAAGACTGCTATCATGTCTCCCCTCATCCTTCTCTTTACTAGACTAGCCAAGCCCAGTTCCTGCAACCATTCATTGTATGTTTTAGCCTCCAGTCACCTAATTATCCTGGTTGCTCTTCTCTGCACTTTTTCTAGAGTCTCAATATCTTTTTTATAATGTGGTGAACAAAACTGGATGAAGTACTCTAGGTGTGGTCTTACTAAGGCTTTACAGAGTGGTATTAGTACCTCCCTTGATTGTGATTGTATCCCTCTGTTAATACAACTTAGGATTGCATTAGCTTTTTGGGCTGCTGCAGCACACTGCTGGCTCATATTTAGCTGGTTGTCCACTAAGACTCCAAGATCTCTCTCAAAGTTACTGCTAATTGAGCCTGGTTTCACCCAGTCTATATGCGAACTTTTGTTTTTTCTTGCCTAAGTGTAGGACTATACTTTTGTCTACATTGAATTTCATTTTGTTAGATATGGCCTAGTGTTCTAGTCTGTCAAGATCCATCCGGATCTTGAGCCTATCTTCTTGGGTGCTAGCTATTCCTGCCAGCTTAGTATCATCTGCAAATTTGGTAAGTTCCCTTTCTATTGCCTCATCTAAGTTGTTAATGAAGATATTGAAGAGTACTGGGCCTACGACAAACCTTTGAACAAACATTTGAACAAAAGTTTGAACAAACTCAAGCTGTCCTTAAAATGAAATCAAAAGGGGTATTTGTAACTTATTTTATTTAAAGTACGACATGTGGCATATGTGAAAGAAGCCACCCTGGGGAGGATGCTGCCTTAGAATATGAAGGACCAACTATAGAAGGGAAATACATCCTATATCCAGGTTATAGATGTTTGAGAAGCAAAAGCATAAGATCTAGTGAAACAAATCTATCAGATTTTTGAACCTGATTGGTTTCTATCATGTAGCTGAATATGGTTTCAAGAGTTAACCTTTTGGACAGTCTTGCTCCCATACATATTTCCCTGCAGTTCCTTCCATCTATTTTCCTTCCATTACTAGAAATAATCCATTAAAGGAGGAGAAGCAGGGAAGACGGGGGACAAGTATCTTGGACAGAGTTGGGGAAGCTAGGCGGAGTCTGTCCTCTAAAAACACGAATGGTGGGGAAATAAGCAAAGGCTACTACATCTGGAAGGCAACCTCTTCTGACCTATGAAGCAAAAGTGAGGTGGCTGCACAATGCAAGTCTTGTCTGGAGCAACAAAGAAGAGCGGATGCAAGACATGTCCTGCCTCCTGCTTCCCTCCCCCCTCCCCCCCCCCACCGCAGTACTTAATTCACAATACCAAAAAAAAGGTGAATGGAGAGGTACAGTTCTGCATACGGGAATGGGGAAAGCCTTTCTCCTCTTTAGAACTAGGCACTGAGAGAGAGAGAGAGAGAGAGAGAGAGAGACAGAGACAGAGACAGAGACAGAGACAGAGACAGAGACAGAGACAGAGACAGAGACAGAGAGGTTTCTTATTTACAGGGCGGGAATCGGGAGTTCATTCATTGGGTGACCTTGGGCAAATTCCTTCTGCTGTCTAGGAGTCTGCCTTGAGGATGAATGCAGAGACAAGGAAGGAAGGAAGGAAGGAAGGAAGGAAGGAAGGAAGGAAGGAAGGAAGGAAGGAAGGAAGGAAGGAAGGAAGGAAGGGGATGGGAAGGAGGGAGGGAGGGGGAGGAAGGAAGGAAGGGAGGAAGAAAGGAAGAAAGGTAGGGTGGAAGGAAGGAAAGAAGGAAGGGAGGGAGGGAGGGAGGGAGGGAGGGAGGAAGAAAGGGAGGATGGAAGGAAGGAAAGAAGGAAGGAAAGGAGGGAGGGAGGGAGGGAGGGAGGAAGGAAGGAAGGAAGAACTTAGCTATTTCTTTGCAAGTATCTTCCTGGCTCGGATGAAAGATAGGAGCGATTTTACAACCAGTCCCTTATTATTATTATTATTATTATTATTATTATTATTATTATTATTATTATTATTATTATTATTATTATTATTATTATTATATAGTGCTGGTTTGGCATTGGTCCGTTTTTTCTGCTTCACTGCTTCCCCACCACCCCCTCTCACCCCCCTCCCGTTTCTCCGTGCCCTAAATGGCTATTTCCCCAGCCCAGACAAAAACAAAGTCTTGGTTCTTGACCGGGTCTTGGTCCCTGTTGCAAAGTGGCGCGCCTGGCCGAGCGACCCGCAGCGCTGTCCTCGGCGCGCGTCTCGCCGCCCTTGTGCTGCTGCTGCTGCTGCTGCTGCTGCTGCTGGCAGCGGTGGTGGCTGGCACGGGTCCAGCTTTATCCCGGTGTGCCATCCCCGCCCAGCACTGCAGCTCTGGTCATATGAGCAAAACCGAGGAGAAGGGCACTTTGCCCCCCTCCCCCCTCCACCTGAAGTCTTTCCTTGCACTTTCTCTCCCACTCTTTCCCCCAAACAGTTGCGAGGATGGCGATGGCTGACTTGTTCGCCGGCGAGGAGATCAAGAAGATGTTGAGAGCCTTTGCGGGTGAGCCTTTCCAACGGGGCAGGAGGGATGGGAGCGGGGGAAGGTGCCCGCGTTGCTGAAAAAGTGGAGCTCAAGCAGGAAGAGAGGGGATCGGAGGCGCGGGGAGAAGGGAGAGAGAGCGGGGGGGGGGGCTGGGTGCCCAGCCAAAGCGGGCACAGGCGGGAAGAGTCCGGGGACGAGTCTCCCTGCGCCAACTTCCTTGAGTGGAAAGGAGACGCGGAGAGGCGGCGGCTGTGCTGCGCTAGCGGAGACCGCACGTTTTATCAGCCCGAGGAAGAGAGTCCAAAGGAAGTTTCTGGCTTTACCCTTCAGCCAGGGACACCTAGCTAGATCTTTTGCACTGCAGCTCCCGCAAAGCCGGACTCTACGACCCGGGCATAGAAAAGTTGCCACGCCACAAACCTGGAGAAGGTTTGGGTTGCCACTTGAGCAATATTCCCTTCTGCTTCCCCATCTTTCCAAGAGTTTCAATTTCTTGTCATAGACTTGGTTTATTTATTTATTTTACTTGCTTTTTTTGTTTTTTTGAAAGGAGGCGGGAGGAAAGCAATTACTTTCAATGAAGTCTCTTACAGATTACAGATTAACAGAGTTGGAAGGGATCTTGTAGGTCATCTAGTCCAACCCCTCCCCCCAAAAGCAGGAAACCCTACACCATTTCTAACCAATGGCAGTCCAGTCTCTTCTTGAAAGCATACAAGGGCAGAATGAAAATATGAATGGTCAAATTTCCTTGCAAGTTTCCATATTTGATGCTGGCACCTAGTGATTAGTTTTTGTCCCTAAATGGGGATTCTGGACACAATAGATGCTCCCTTGCGACCATGAGCTCAAGGGGCAGAAAGGTCAGGTTAAAACACAACCGGGCCCAGGGTCAGCTTATTCTACTTCTTCTGGGGGGGGGGGAGGAATCCACAGAGGTCTGATGCAAGAAAGAAGAATGGCAAGCTCCCACACATTGCCAGCTGCATCAGAAAGATTATTTCTCCTGGTGTTGCTCAGCATGCAAACCACATCCACTGAATTTCCTTCTAGCAAGGATGTAAAAGATCTCATCTCCTGCCTTCTTCGATATCTGGCCACACTAATCTCTCCAATTCTCCCTTTATTGAACATATCTTCGGTGTATATATTCCTTTGCTATTATACGCATCACTGTACCTTGGTAATACAATTATTCTTCCTTAGTTTGCTTCTGTTGCATGAACTTTTAAGTCACACAATTCGCTGGGAAATTCCATATAACTTCAGTATGCCCAGACTGCAGATGGCTGTACTACTGTCAAGTAATACCATTAGGCATGGCTGAACATAGAACTGTTTGGTTTAGCATTAGGAAGTCTGGTGCCCTCCAAATATATTGGACTGCATGGTCAACATTGTCTGTTTGGCATAGTCTTCTTTTCCTCCAAAATCTGGATTAGTTTACCTAGAAGACAAATCTGGATTAAAAATCTCATTCAAGCAAGCCCTTGCTATTTCACCCAAGTTTTTCAGGGCTCTTCACTTCTATGGGATTTTATTTTTCTCTGTATTATATTTATATCCCACCTTTTTTTTTCTTTTTACAGTTCAGGGTGTGTATGTAATGTTCCTTTTTCCTGTTCTCCCCACAACAGCAATCCTGTGAGGTAGGTTGGGTTGAGGGAGTGAATGATCCAAAGCCATCCACAAGGCTAGAACTTAGAGTCTTACAGTTTTGCTCCAGTATCTTAAAGTACTGTCCCAAGCCAGCTCTCTGGAATTGTCACTCTCTCAAACCATCTGATATCATATGGTTGAGACAGGAATGAACAGACTTCAAACTTACAAAATCCACTTTATTTTTTGCAAAAAAACCAACAACCCCCAAAACCTATGATCTTTGAATCAACCCCAAATAAAAGCATAGCAGCTTGACGGCTAGACATATGCTTGCAATTTAAAACATTCTTAACCCATGAATTTATTTTCAGCAACACGGCTGAATTCACAGTTTAGTTATGGAATGGTTTTTCTTCATCCTCTCAATTGGGGAAGAGGAGCCTGTTTATTCTGAGAAGTAGAAATCTGAACATTCCACCAAAAAAAGAGAGAAATGGGCTTCTAATTGTCCAGTCATGGGCTAATATATGCTTCTTTGTGTATATCTGCTTAATGCAAGCAACCAGCTAAATTGTGTCCTTCCCCCTTTTACTTAAACACTGCAATTTTTGTGTGATTTTTTGCTGTGACCTTGGATAAATGCCCTGAATGAAACAGTAGCACTTGCACCAGGAAAGTGTGCCATAGAACAGATTTCTCCTGGAGTGGACTGATTTCCAACTCACATCTTCCTCTTTTTTCTGTTCATTGATTTCCTCTAAATTTTCATGCAGTGCCAGAAAAAGAAATCTGTCCAAATGAAAGACATTGCCAATCAGAGCACTTCTTAAAGTCACTGTATCAGATTTCCCCATTACCTCTCCTGGATGTAAAAACCAAGGTGACAATTATTATTTCAGTATTTAAACTCAGCCATTTAAACTCTTGAGGATTATCATCAATATTATTAATGTTGTTCTTACTGTTGTTGTGGGAGGTGTGTGCGTGTGCGTGTGTGTGTGCGTGTGAGAGAGAGAGAGAGAGAGAGAGCGCAAGATAGAAGCTCATGTCACTGCTGTGATATAGTACAAAGCCTGTTTTATAGCAGTCTCCTAAATAATATCTCACCACCTCCATGCGCACTGTGAGATAATTTATACAAAATATACACTGGAGAAAACCTTAAACAAATCGTTATTTGTCAACCCCTTTTAATTATAGCCTTCCCTTCTGTTTAGGATGCAGACAGCAATGTTAAAATATGGAAATTAAGGAAACAGTCTTCTGAACTCTTGACTGACAATGGGAAATTCTCCCATGATTTTTTTTTTCCTGCTACAGAATGGTGGTTAAAATATCTGTCTTCTCTCATTTTCTTGAAACTATACTTCTTTTCTTGTAGAACTCTGCCAATGCCCTGGACATCCATTGGACTTCAGAAAAATTCCTCTCTTGTTCTCTGGGCTATAACCAGGCCACTGAACTGCTAGATCCTGTATCCGCGCGCACCCCCCCCCCCCAAAAAAAACTCTTAAATTCTTTGCTTGATGTTTAAAGTACTTCTTTTGTTACAATCTGAAGTGTCTTGAATCTTTTGGGTGAAACTGTGAATATCATGCAATCATGAATATATTAATCTCCTGCGTTACATCTAGTTTAGTCCTCATTTGCAAAAGTTCACAGTTGGGACATATCTGTAGACTGAAGGGAGGGGGAGAGAGACAGAGAGATGAGAGACAGAGAAAGAGGAAGAGAAGTGATTATCTTTCAGCATCTTAGGCTGGTTTCCTGATCAGGTCCTAAAATGTAGCTGAAGGCAAATTAGGTCACCTGGATGACTTTGGGTCAGTCAGCCTCTTGTGGCAGAGCTCACACCTCTCAGGATGGTTGCAGTGGGAAAATAGGAAATCAAAGCATTAATTATGGTACCTTGGATTTTGTAAAATACAGTTGGAATATAAATCTGTTAATAATTATAACATCATTACTACATCTGGCTTTAATAAGTAAACAAAAAAATAAAACAAAAAGGTGAAATATCAGCTGTAAATACCATGGAGCAGGGATCTTTACTGCAAATGGTACAATTACCATGTTGGCACATTGGTTAGAAGGCAGCATTGCAGACTAATTTTGCTGACTACCAACTGCCAGAAATTCGGCAGTTCAATTCTCACCAGCTCAACATTGATCCTTTCATCCTTCCAGTATTAGGGTCAGTATTAGAAGACCCAGATTGTTGGGGGCAATAAGTTGACTCTGTAAACCACTTAGAAAGGGCTGTAAAGCACTGTGAAAACAGTATGTAAGTCTAAATGCTAAATAATTCAGAATGACAATACATATACGCCCTGGTCAACAGATGGTGGGTTCTTACAATTCCCATTTTAACACTACCTTAACCCTTTTCCTTCTTAAAAACTAAATGCTATATTTGCATCCTTTTTGGTTTGAGGTTCCCTACTATGCTTTTCAAAATACCACAAAAATAGTCTTGTTGTCTCCATTATGGCTGTGCAATGCTTCACAAATAATTTGGAGATGGTGCTTCTAGCAAGGTAGAAGATGAAAATAAGTATTCAATAGACAACGGCAATTCTTTAAAGCAACCACATCATTTCCTAGGAATGTGAAGGTGCCCTCTGTGGTTGTGGTCTGATCTTTGGAAAAGATATGGCTGCTTTACAGAACTGAAGATAGGTGTTAACTTCATAATCCTGTGGGCACCGAAGCACCTTTTGGAACCACATCCAAAGACTACTCCCTGATATTCATAGGCTCATTTTCCCAACTGCAGTTTCAATTGGCATGAGGATGTAACTGCAACCTAATGGTCTCTTTTGTTCACATAATGTGGCCACATCTAATTTGTAGGGTAATCAATTTGCAGTCATCCCTTGGCAGTCCCAATTAAAAGCAGTTTTATTTCATATAAAGTGACAAGGTCTTGCTATAATAAGATAGGTACAATCCATGCCTGTGTTCAAAGCAATTAGATAAGAAGCCTTGCTTCTGGAGTTGTCACAAGTGTGTATTATCTATGTACATCTACATGGTCATCTATTCACTATCTAGTCCATGATGCTTTCCAAGTGAATACGCCAGCATTTTGTGTTATGTAAAATACTAGGTACTCCTACAAATAAAACAAGGAAGAAAAGCAAGGAGCAAAGTGAATTTTTACAAGGGTAGAAAGCAGGAGACGGTGAGTTCAAGTCCCACCTTAGCCACGAAAGCCAGCTGGGTGACTTTGGGCCAATCACTCTCTCTCAACCACACCCACCTCAAAGGGTTGTTGTTATGAGGAAACAGGAGGGGGAAGGTGTGTTGGACATGTTCACTACCTTGAACTATTTGCAAAAATAATTAAGATACAAATGAGCAATAGAATAAATAAATAAATATTAGTGACAGATTACACACAGCAGCATCAATTTTGCTTGTTACAGTCACCTAATTTTTGCATTCTTCCTGCCAACAGATGACCTTGACTTGGTGATGTCTCACACTATTGAGTTAAAGTACTATCCATCCATCCGTTCATCCACCCATCCATGAATCATAAACTTTGTTGCTTCCATTGCCAGTCCCTATCCTATATCCACTGCATCTGTCTCAAATCACTGCCAAACGCTATTTAGTTATTTATGAGCATGCCCATCATTAAAGGCAAGGTTCACAGTTATTTGCTCTATCTTGCCTGCTTCCTGTTTCAACCAGTGGGAAAAGATACAGCAACCAGGGCTCACTAAGAGGACTGGGATTGGTTTGCCCTCAACACTTTGCAAGGCTTGTCCAGCCTAGCTTTTCAAACACTTTTGCACAAGTTGATCATCTCCCAGGGTGGATGGGTGGGAGGGAGGGAGGGAGGGAATCAGTCCTAGAAAGTAGGGAGGTGGGGCAAAAGCATAGGGAGAATGCTGGATAGTGACTACAGGGAAGAGAGTTAGCCTGCGCTTCCCAGTACTCCCCAAATATACTTATCATCATTTCTAGCAGTCGGATAGAGCTTTCTAGATTTATGCTCTGCTGTAATATCCTTACAATACCAACAAAGTCATATCAGCCATCGCTTCCTTCTCTTTTCTCTTGAATACATGTTCCACCACAAGATTGCTATTGCTCAGCAATAGATCAGAGATGCAAGAAATTTCTTGTTCACTGTATATGATCTATATGATCACTGTATAGCTATACCATATCTTCACAGTCAACACATTATTTACATAAATCTTATTTATATAAATGTCCTTATTATTTACATACATTTCATGGTGTTTCTCTCTCTGATTCTCCTGAGAAGTGCATGCCTGGATCCCATTTTCAAGCACTATAGTCACAGAATGGGACAATTTACTGTGGCCGACTCTCCACAGCTAGCCCTCCATGGCCAACTCACCATGGGCCAACTCTCCTTGGCCAACTTGCCGCGGGACAAGAATCACACTAATATATTTTAAAAAATGGTGAAATAGAATAGAATGGTGGAAAAGAAAGGATGCCAAAGGAGAGACAAAATTACATGTGAATGACAAAAATTAAAATGTTTTAATGATTTTAAATAATTGACTTGTTGGATTGTCCTGTGAAGAGTTGGCCCATGATGAGTTGGCCTTGGTGAGTGGTCCCACAGTGAGGACCGTGGCAAATTGACTGTGGCAAGACAGTCATGACTATAGTGATGCCCAGGTTTCTGCAGGTATCTCCTAGCCTGCAGACCTTGGATAATTTGAATAATGCAGTGAAGTGGAGGAAGACAAATGACATAGAAGCCCATTACTACTATCTGTCATGTGGAAATAATACAAATAATTTATTTTAAAACAGTATTTAAAACAGTACTTAGTGTACTGTATTTTTATTTACTACTATTGACTAGTTGTTTGACAGCTGCTTTGGGAAGATTGCTGTCCTCAAAAAAAGGAGATCAATCTATCAATCAATAACAAAGAAAACCAAACCGCTCAAGGACAAAGAAATGGCACAGGGTGTAGCACATAAAGTTAATGCTTGGCTACCATAGATTAACAGGGTCTCCTCTTACAATATATATATATGCATATAGATTGGCTTTCTGCAATCTGTATGGGAAGCTGCAGTCCCACATATCTGGAAAAAAATAGAATAAGCAAGGCTGAAATAGGTACTAATATTTGGTCATTTTTGGTTCAATATTATTTACATTTGGTGGGTGAACTATCTCCACTGAGAAGTATTCTATTTTCAGTTATTGGCTCAAGCTAGGATGGCATTCATTGGCATAGTTAAATCACCTAACGTTGCTTTCCCCCAAAAATGAACAATCATGCATCAATTATTTGCTCCTATATTGTGAAAATGAATGGACCATGTCTTCTACAAAAGGGGAAAAAATGCTCATGCAAACTGAATTCTGTTCATTTTCCTGCAGCTACCAATTCTTTTGACTACAAGAAATTCTTTGAGATATTGGGATTGAAAAATAAAAGCGTCCAAGAACTGAAAATGTTTTTCAGCATTCTGGATACAGATAAAAATGGCTATCTTGAAACCGGTGAAATACAGTAAGCAAAGATTAATATTCCTTTCATAATATGTACCAATTGAAATGTGCTATATGCTAGTAATGTGGAATACAGATTGATTTTTTTGACACTGTCTGACTACTAGTAGAAAAATGCAGACATAGTTGACAATCTCCCACAATTCTAGCCATACTGAAAGTATAGCTATCTATACTACTCTGTTACTAATAAATCAGATATACTATTCTCATTAAAGAAATAAAATCAGAACGGAAACTGAATCTAAAATTCTGAACTGAATTAAATGTTATTCCTAATACAAAATCTAACTAACTTGCAGGGCAGAGCGGTAGAGGAGAAAATGTTAATGATATGTTAAAGAATACAATCTATGTTATACATATGAGCAAATCATGGAATTGTCCAAGCCCATCATCATCCCCAAGTGCCAAAGGAGGGGGAGGTGTATCATTTGGGGAGCTCTGATGATCACAATTTTCTATTTCTTAAACTAATTGTAGACAGTTTTATATGTTTGCATATTGGTTTTTAACTTGTTTTTTTGCCTGTTAAGAACCACCAAGAATTACTTAGATGAGATGGGCAGACATAAAAAATAAAATAAATCAAAATAATAAATTTCCCTCCAGCCCATCAAACAGGTAAAATCTATTCTTTATTTGTGTTGACTTTTCAAACATTTCTCATGATGTTCAACCAAAATCTATTCTCCTGAAACCTAACTCCATTAAATCTATTCTGGTTTTAAGTCCATTAAGAGTCCATCTACTCTTTTCTGTGGAAAAATTCTGTAGGGCAGCTTCAAACCAATAGAGCTTGAATTACAGATACTGAGAATAGATTCAAATAACCACTATAGCATCTGAAATTGTGCTTTTTCTAGTTGCATTCTCTTCCTTGTTAAGTACCAAACATGTGACAATGTCTTTTCTAGGCAAATTTAAGGTCATTCATTCAAGGTTTTTCCCCCTCTAGTCTTGTACTAAAACACAAATATAAACTAAAGAGAAAGCACATAAATCTAGACAAGTCAGAAAGGAAGATGCTGAGGGTGATGACTAGGAATTAATGGCATCCTGTTTCCCTTAAGAATTAAGTGGATGGATTAAACATGAGAATATAGTAGTCCAGTAATATTCTTCAGTTCATGAATGTGTCAGAAGTATACTTTCTCATCAAACCACTTTGCATTCTGCTGTAATCCATTCCACTTGAACCAAAGGTGTTTTTCTAAAAGGCAACTGGACTTTCTTGAAGTTTTTTTTCTTGAAGATGTTTTGCTTCTCATCCAAGAAGCTTCTTCAGTTCATGAAGAACTAAATGGAGAAGTGAAACATTTTTAAGCAAAAACCAAAAAAGTTCAGTTGTCTTTGGAAAAGCACTTTTGGGACAACCATGACCTGGATAATTGAGAATCTACACAGACATTCCACTTGAATATCCATTTTCCATGAAGATGACCTTCAGGACTATGTAGAAATTTGAGGTGGTCCAAAATGAAGGAGAGTAATCTTTATTGGGTGATGACTTCTGCAAACACAAGGCATTCAACCTATGAAGTTCAGTTGCTGCCATTAGTTCCAGGGTGGTCGATCATTAAAGTCCTCTGTACTTTAGGCTTCACACACGAAACAACCTGTCTCATTCCTTATATGACCTCCCTCCTCAATAAGCTAAGATACACAGAAATAATTTTGGGGGGAAACTAGACTATATAAATAAGATGTATTTTAAAAATCAATTTCATTTTATGACTAAGCCTGAATTTAGTACAGACTACCTATACCTGTCTACTAGATACATTACACTGAAGCCTTTCATTGTCAATTTAAAATCCTTTTCATTCTGCCTGGATTTGTACACGATTTAATTTCTGTTACATCTTTTAGTTCCATTTCAATTTGCGTGGATTTTTCCTTATAAAAATACATTTTGTTTCTTTCTGTTGTTCAAGCATTCAGAAGTTACTGACTCTTAAGATCCAGATGAGATTAGCTTTTATATTTTTTCAGTTTTCTCCCCCAAACTAATTTTTACCATTTTTTGAAAGAAAATAAAAGTCTATATGTATATAACAAATATAAATGTTTATAAAAACCATTACTTCTGCAATCAGTTCTTCTGTTCTTTTCCTTTCCACTCACAGGGTGATGTTGCAGATTTTTTCCCCCAATAGCAGGCATCTCACTGAAAAAGAAACCCAGGAATTCATGGGTGCTGGAGATAAAGATGAGGATGGCAAAATAGGTATTGATGGTAAGTTTGCTGTCCTAGACAAATCAACTTTCGTACCAGAAAAGCTCAGAATTAAATAACCTGATTATAATAATATAAATAACCTCATTATGCATTCAAAGTCTTAAGGGGCTGCTCAGACCATTGAGCCTTATCTCTTGTTTGGTCCAGAAATCCAAATTATAGTATCTCCCAAATACTATAATTTAGATTTCAGAGTATTTGAGCAGTTGCAGTGAAAAGGTTTGACCCCTCTCTCATGAAATGGTTCTACTATTAAGGTGTTTCTGTGTCAATAGATATGTACAGCTTCAGTTTATCAATTACTTTAGTCAACGAAGTGTTGCTCTAATCCCATTTTCTCAAGGCTAAATATTAGGCCTACAAGTGACAGGCCAGGTTGGTTTGTGATGAACCGCTTTACCAGAGGCAAGGATTGCAATTCTCCCTGAGAAAACACAATTTCTTTCAAAGAGGCACTTCCTGTCAGCTCACAAATCTTTCCAAACTGATGCTCTCCAGAAATGTTAGGATTACATCTCCTGAAATTCCTAATCAGCAACGCAGCTATAGATGGTTGAGAATGATAATATCTAGGAATATAAAAACATAAGAAGCTGCTTTATAAGTTTCATCCTTGGTCCATCTATCCTAGTATAGTCAACACTAACTCAGATCTGGTGTTGTTAGATGGGTTGATGTTTTCCCATTCCTATCTGGACAGTGTAGAAATTGAATATGAGACAACCTTCTGCACAGGAAATGCATGATCTATCCCTTACCTCTCGACTGCTGTGGGACAGGGAAACCAACAATGTTGGTTGCATCTGCCACAGCTATCTCTTTTGTATATTAATCATTTATTTCCTTCTCATTTTTATCGTTCTTCCAGAATTTATCATCCTGGTGAATCAATCATAAAGGTTTGGAATCACCTGAATCCTTATCATTTATCACCTGATTCCACTTGTTTGTATGGGCCTCTTTTATTCTCCACCTGTTCATCTATCTTGTTCTATACTTCAACTGTCTGCTGCAGTCCTGTAACTCTGTAATTGTGCTGGAAATGCTCTTAAAATAATAAAGGTCACATCAATCTGGACTCTCTTCTCGTTGCTTCTCTTATGTTGTTTTGGCATGAAGGGGAAGGGACACTATGAAAGGATTGGGAAGACATTTTTTCAATAAAGGTATATTGCAAGAGTGCCTAATTTAATCTCATCATATCTTGTTATTGCTTTCTGGCAAGATTGACTTTTTTTCCAGAAACTTTCCTGCACATGTACACATACACGTGTTCATGGGAACTTTACAAATCTACAGTGATAGCAGTTACAAAACTTTATTTAACAGCCAATTCCTTTAAGTGAAATTGTCACAATACTTTACAATATTTCTTACCTGCCTCGGATTTTGCTTATTTACAAAAATGATAGATGACTATTTCCCTATTCATATATTCAGAAAATTATGTATGTCTGGAAGATACCTTATACACAGCCTTTGCAACTATTTCAAACAAAGGCAGTCAGACTGGTTCTAGAATGGACAATAGGGCATGTCTTACTGGCAGTGCCAGTAAGTAGCCTGTATGGGAAACAAAATGAATCATACTACTTCCCCAAAATTCAGATGAACAGAAAAGA
Source organism: Pseudonaja textilis (assembly GCF_049901715.1). Lineage (NCBI taxonomy): Eukaryota > Metazoa > Chordata > Lepidosauria > Squamata > Elapidae > Pseudonaja > Pseudonaja textilis. The sequence goes on from NC_141994.1 coordinate 49,764,320, forward strand.
GATAGCTTCACTCAGATTTTTCTGCAGTTAATACCATTCCTGCCTTAGGGGGTAAAATGCTGTAGAATTTAGCCTCCCAAAGCAACATAAACTTATTCTAGATCTTATCCATTGCAAGAGAAGTTTTCATGTGAAACCCTGCCCAACCATTTTTCTTTCTCCTGAATCTTTGCTACTCTCTGTAGCAAATTTCTGACACTGTGAGCTATTATCAGAAACTGAGAACTGCCTGTTATTTCCTCTAGATATTTCTGCTCACTGTTGCGTATGTCCTGTTCACCTCCTGAATGGACTACTGTAATGTCTATGGAGATTCTCAGTCATCCAGGTCATGGTTGTCCCAAAGGTGCTTTTTCAAGAGGCAATTGGATTTTCTGGTTTTTCTTTGAAGATGTTTCGCTTCTCATCCAAGAAGCTTTTTCAGAAAATTTATTCTACTGTAATTTACTCTACATGGGGTTGCCCTTGAAGAATATTTGGAAGTATTTTGAAGCTTCAAAATGTCGTTCAAAATACAGTGCAGTTACGAGTGCACATTATGAAACCTGTTACAGTTGTTAGTTTGCTTCCAGGACAGTTTAAGATCCTGTTCTGACCTTTAAAGCACTACATGGCATGGGATTGACTCTTCCCTATTACATTTACCTGTTCCATCAGCCAGGTAGGATGGGATCCAGGAAGTGAGACTTTTCTGCCTTTTCTGTTGTAGCACTCACCCTGTGGAACATCTTACCTTGACAAGCGACTGGGCTCATCCCTACTGAACTTCTAGAAGGCCCTTGGTTTAATCAGCAGGCCCATGATCTCTTGAGAACAGGAAGCTGGCAAGATGACTTTGTATATGAGTTTTTAAAGTTCTCCTGTGCCTTATTATATGCATGTTTTATTGTTTTAATGTATTTTTTTGTTTTTTATTGTATGCTGCCCAGAATCATAGTAGTGAGATGGGTGACTACATAAATCTAATAAATAAATAAAGCAAGCAAGCAAGCAAGAAATCTCTTTCCAACCCTCACTCAGAAATGAATATAACTTTCATATGCATTCACCGGGACAATATAAAAGGCAATGCATTTTTAACACTTGCAAGGAAGAGGAATGTAGCAACTTTGAATTTAGCAACTTTGGACCTTGTCAAAACAGCTTCCTTCCTTAGGATGGCTTGTACTCTTTGTACAATGAAGTCCTGCTTCCTAGATAGTGCATCTTAGTTGCAGTCCTTCTGTATAACTTCAGTTCTTCCCTTCTACCTTTGCCCCAGGGAGCTTGCATACATTGCATTCTTGACTGAAAAAAGAATGGAACTGAGATTGTGTTATAACATGGTTGTCCAACTTTTTGGCTTGCCTGGGCTGCATTGAGTGAAGAGGAATTGTTTTGGGTCACATATAAAATATATAATATAGTTAATGTATTTAATTAACACATTTCCTTTATTTTTTATAATCTTGTGGGGCCACATTATTAGTTTTGCAGGGCCATATTACAGCCCATGGGCTGCAGATAGGTTATATCTATGTTAGAATATGGAATAAAGCAAGGTCTAAGTGTAGGAAGTTATGGGTGTTATGGATACCATCAAAATTGTATGCACCTCATCTGTGCATTTTAGGACATTATTAGACCTAGGACATTCAATTCAATGAAAGCAGGAGTCTGAAACTCCTTGGCTCCTTCTACTTAGATTATAGCAGAGCTTCTCAGCTCTGATTGTGATTTTCTCACAGCCTTTTCTAACTAGGTTTTTCAAGAGGTTGCTGGGAATACCAAGAGACTTTGATTAAGAAAATAAACTTTGTTTTGCACTTTGCACAAACTTTGCATGGCACACAATGTTGGCAAGCACTTGCAGTGGTGGGAATTTTACATGCCATGATTCAGCTGCTAATCTGTCACTTTTCTATTGCTGTAAATATTGTAAAATGTGGGTTGTCTAGGTTAGAAATTAATTGTATTGTGATGTTTTCATATTCCAACAGAAGAGAATATATGTAGCTCAGGATTGAACTGTGGAAACCTTGGTGCTCTCTGAGCTTGGTTGTTTGTTTGCAGACATTTCATTAGCCAATTAGATAATATCTGATGATCGGTACCTCAGCTTATGTTACATAGTAGGGTAATGAAACACCTGCAAGCAAATAACTAAGCTCAGAGAACACCAATGTTTGGAGAGTTTTCATATTTTCTGCAATTTGTATGCAGAGGTTCCCTGAGAATTGAACATTATTTCAAGGCTTCCTCTATGGCAAAAAAAAATGAGAAAAGCTGTTGTAGGAGGCTATATGTAAAACTAAGGAGCTATCAGATCACTGGACAACCAAGTGGGCATGATGCAGACTTCTACAGAGGTCTGAATAGCAGTTTCAGGGAAGGCGTATGTGTTATATTAAAGGTGGGGGGAAATTCAAAGTGATTTATCTTGATCTGATTTTCTTTTTACACTTCAAAAATTGGCGTTTTAACAGGGGTGTGTAGATTTTTTCTATATCCACTGTAACTCTTTTCTACAATAGTTCCAGACATTCAGAAAGTTATTGGTATTTTTCTATCACGATACTGGAACAAATCAAGCTATAAACTTGGAATAGTTTAGTAAACTGGGAATGTGGCCATTGAGAAGAACTGGTCACTGCAAATTTTGCAGAACAAATTAAGATGAATGGAGTGGATAGAGATAAAGGAATCTCTCTTACTGTCTGCATACCCATCTATCAGCTGGGGGAGGAGATATATTTTTTAAATTAAGATAGAAACTTCATCTTTTTTCAGATTAAATCACTTTGTATTTACATGTAAAATGCATTCATCCAAAAATGGATGGTGTAAGTATTAACATTACTTTAATGTCACCTACCACCACAATGCTCTTTCTCAATGATTTCTGCTGCCTCACTTTTGAGAAATACTACACATATTAGCATGTATTTTACTGAATACTGTAGTTCACTTTCCATTAATTTTCAGCAATTAGTGGGATTTTATTTTTCAGTTCAGTTCTCATCTATGTAATTCCGGGACAGGATGAGAAAGTATTAGGAAGTAGTTTCTGGACTCTATGGAACAAATACATATAGTAAAGCCACAAGGGCCATAATATATCCTCCAGTTTAAAATAATAGCTATAGATAAAGATTACCATGAATCAATAGGGACAAAGGACATATAGAATTCCATTGGATTGTCAGCCAAGAAGTAATTGCATTGCCCAAACAATTCATTTATCTGCCACCATATCTACAATGCAATATATGCACAATACGGAAGAATTATCTGAATATTAGCAGTAATATATAATACTATTCAAAAATCATTCCCCAAACTAGGGGTGAAATCTATGGTGGAAATAATGTTAATGTCACCACTGAATATTTTGATTTATATGCTATGTATTCAAAAACCCAGACCACTTTCCTTCTGTCTAACCTCAGTAGATTGCCATAGCATCAAATAAGTTCAAATCAATGCACATTGCCTTGAACTCCATGAAAGAAAAACAAATACAAATATGATAAAAATTCAACAAGATAACACTTTCACAGCCATTTGTGAAATGGCTTATCTAAGCAACGGCATCAAAAGCCTACTAAAAGATGTTCTGTAATTTATTTTTCTCCATTTAGAATTGCTGTCATTGTCAATGCTGTCATTGAATAGTAGGCTATGACAAACACATACATATCAATCTTTCCTAAAAATTGTACTTCTAGTTTATAAATAAACCAACAGAACACAGAAAAAGTATTTCTGGGATTCATGCTGTTTCAAGTATTATATGTCCTAGGAATCATAGAAAGGGGAGATGGGAAGAATTTTAATTGGCTCTACCCTTCTCTAGATTGGTTCATTGGTTTTTGATGTCAAAGTACCAACTGACAAACCCAACCAAAGCAAGCACGGCTGAGGCAATCCAATCTCTTTCTGCAAAACTTTACTGAGTATATCATATTGGTAAAGATGAGGGCAAAACCAGATCCCACCATTTCCCACAAAAACCCACATAGTTAAAGTTCAGATTTTCCCTCCTCTCTGTTAGACCAGGTCACATTGTCCAATGGAGTCCTCTGGTATTGTTGTAAGAAAGTCTTTTGGTTTTGGTAAACACCTGTCAAAATCTTCTTGGTTCTCACAGTTGACATCTTGATGTCTAAATCCTAAGTTCTATTTCTCCTTCCCCCCCCCCCCCCAATAGTTTGTTGGCAGGCTGAGAAGTGATAAGCACCTTTTGAAGCTTGACACTTGACAGCAAAAGCGCCTTTTGAAGTTTGACACTTGACACCTTGGATGGATCTCTCCTGGAAGGGGGAAGGGAACCTGTTTACCCCCTTTTCTGGAGTCTATTCTATTTCTGAAGAGTCTACGTGTAACTTCATTCTGCGACCGTGCATAATTCTTAAATGAGAGAGAAATATACGTGGATACCTAGGCTTTCTGTTGCAGATGTTCACCATATGACTCATGGAAGATGATGAGCCTGGAAGCCTAGCTGCTCTCTTCACACAATGCAAACCATGAGGAAGGGGGCATTAAAAGCATTGAACTTTCTTTTCTTTGTGGCACATAAAAAGCAGGCTAAAGCAAAAGAATTCACTTTGAAAATGTAAAGATTTTTTAAAAAAAAGTAAGTTCTTTTATTGGGAAAAAAAAAAAGAACTCTGTGTCAGGTAAGTCTCCATGAAAACAGTCTTTCACATGTCCACCTCCTTGGAGAAGCTCTTTTTATAGCCTGATTCAGTTCAGAAAACAGAAGTCTCTAGAGAAAGGCTTATCCAAAGCGATGTCTTCCTGATGCAGCATAAGCCACTGAAAGTCCTAAAATTCTGCTTAGAGGAAAGGAAACACCAGTATGTCATTGATCTAATGCAGATCGTAACCAAACTGTTTCCTCATGCAATTGGAAGCCCTTCGCTCCAGTGATTATGTGCAGCAGTCGTATATGCTGCATGCACACACACCTTTTCAGGATTGGTTCAGCTGGCTTCTACCTAGCAGGATATCTACATCACAGATGCAGATACTATTCATACATCCCAAATGCTGTCACAGATCAACATACGGCTGTCTTGGACAGGCTCGTGCAACACTGCGGCCTGTTGGGCCACTTTAACATCTCAATCCACACACTGTCTCCAAAATCTGAGATGATCATCCTTCAGTTCTTTAGGCTGACACATACCAGCAGATTTCTTCTCTCTCCTGTGATCAAGACTGTCATCTCAGGTTTTAAAAACTAAATTTCCTTTTTTCAATACAGGATTATGAATTCAGAAAGTGTCTTAAAACATCTTTTTTTCAGCAACCACTGACCTCCCATGGCCAAAAGGTGGCATTACATTATGTTTAAGTCAAATTATTGGCCTTTGGCAATAATTACAGTCCAATGCAAAATGCTTGTAATCAACAAACCTAAGTTGAATTGTTAATGCAGTTGGCGTTTTTATTCGCCTTCCCTATGGACAATTGTATAGAGAGTCATCTTTCTCTCATAGTAATAAATGGGCTCTGCCTGAGTGCAGTCCAACTGAGCAGAACATTTGCAATAATAACAAACACAGAGATTACCTTTATCTTTCTTACTCTGCCTGAGGTATTGAAAAGAGCTGATTTTTTTTCCTGAGTCATACTGATGTTTGTTCTAAGTCCAGCATCATCAATCATGACTAGCAGCAATTTCAAGGGAGCCAGTGAGGTTAAGGCATTTCCCATCCTGCTATCTGAGATCAGAACTGGCATAAAGTTGAACATATAGTAGGAATGGGTATTGTGGAGTGTTTTTAAGGTAACTCTTGTTAATTAATTTTAAGGCAATAATTGGGTGAAGCAGTCTTATGCCAAATCAGCATTATTTGCATTCCTTCCCTTTAAAATTATGGCAATGGGATAGGTTAGTGATAAACAATGATTTTACATTTTTGTAATCATATGCAAGGGAGAAAAATCAGTTCCACACAAGCTCATTCTGGTTTCTTTAAAGATGTCTTAATGTGATGGGGAGCATTCGAATAAAAGCCAGTCTTTCTTATATTTTAGAAAATATTTTTATTGGTGAAATATAACAACTACACAGGAACAAAATGCAATAGTGACAATATAAAAATCCTACATCCACCATAATGATTAAAATAAAGAGAAGAGAAACTAATACTATAGAATCAGGTAGTATCGATTTGTATCAATATTGGATTCTTTATCAATATTCAGTATGAATCAGTTACTTTTATGGTAGCTACCAGCACTAATGGGGGCAGGTAGGAAAACTGACAGAAAATCTAGGTCTCCTTTACAGGCATGTCTGATCTGAATTGCAATATTGTCTAATTGTTTGATAGGACATGTGCATAGCCGGAGACAATAGTGCACACAAGTATTGTTCAGAGAGGAGGTTCATCCTTTCTGAAGGCTGCCTCCATATCTGGAAGTCTTAAGTGAGACAGAGGGCACTCATGTAATAGTGGTGAGGGATCTGTTCTTCTCTGATGTCCTTTTGTTATGGATGATGGGGTATCATACAGTAACAGCAGTCTGAAGCCCTAAACATATACCCCTCTTGTTCGGCTCCTGATCCTTCCCTAGTGCCCTAGACCAGGGGTGTCATACTCGCATCGTCATGGCGGCATCACGTGACGGATTGTGACCTTTTCCCCCTTTGCTAAACCAGGCGTGGGAATGGCCAGCGCATGACACATCCAGCCCATGGGCCATGAGTTTGACAGCCCTACCCTAGATCATCTCTCTGTGGACTTGGGATATTATGTATACTTCTACTGAAAGTAATAAAGAACTATAGTAGGACTGGCTTCCACATGACTGCACAAACTTCTTGACTAGGATTGATTCACACCTGCAGCTAAGTTTATGGGATAATAATAATTCATTAATCAAGTTATAAATGTATGAATTACCTCCATACAATTTTCATTTGATTTTTTTTTCAATGGCTCTAAATTGTGGTGTTATTATTTGTTCCACATTGGTCAATAACAGGTTGATTTGCCATTTTTAAAAGTCAATTTATAATCAATATTTTTGAAATTAACCTGATAGAAAAAACATTACAGAGAATTAACTAGAGCAGTATAAGCCTGGGACTATGGTACAATGCATTTCCTAGACCCTACTGAGCATACACATATCACATGGCTTGTCTATGAGATTATTTAAAGACAGCATTGTTTCAGCTAAATGCTCCCTTGCCACTGCCACCCACATAGCAAGACACCTGCCCTACCTGTCATGTATATGATCCATCTGGCACACTATATTGAAAAGCTAATCAGATAGTCCTTGAAACACAGTCAAGAAAAACCATGCTTATCTTCTAGTGGGAAAAAAGTAATAGAAAAAAAATAATGTCCAGATGATTAAGCAGTAAGGTGCAACATAGCATTCATTATGAGATTTAAAAAATAAAAAATCCACCTTACACACCTACTTCAGATCATACATCCAAGTTATCTTCACTTTCAAGATAATCGGCTTTCTTCTTTATAAGTAACAAAAATATTGTCTGCCTGTTAAAATGTATTAATTCATACATTTTCATTAAATGTTTACAAAAAAGGAAAAATGATATTTGGAGGCATCATTCAGTATTATATTCAGTAATTACAACCTGCTATTGTAGAATTAGTAATCAATTTCTTTGGAAGATGCAGGCAGTTCTAAAAGAAATGTAGGTCAATCTTGCTCACACAGGGAGTAAACTATATTCTGATTGTTAGGCACATAAAGTAGGCACAGTATTTATTGAAATAATCTATTGATGTGTGATTATGCAAGAACAAGAGTTACGCTTGGCCTAACAACCTAAACTCAGACATTGCAAATAATGGGGAATATGGAACCTGGAACTTTACCCTGAATACTATTTTCAATATTTTCCAGCTGTGAGAATCAGTATCTAATATAACAGAGTCATAGAGGGAAAAGAATAAGAAAATGTATTCTATCCAGTGAATCAGATACCTCATAATTTTACCGAGATAGCAATTTGCTGCTATCCCATTAGCTTTTGGATAAAATTGACACATACCGTAACACCTGTGCAACACACATAAAAAAGAAGCAGAGTCTGGGGCTGCATTTTGATTTTTTTCAAGATGCAGATACCCTTTTCCAGGCATACAGATGAATGATTGTAGCATTGGAAAAAAAACAAATGTAAAAAGTTAAACGAAATAAAAATGTATATCTTTATAAACTGATCCAAATGCCCTTTGGAAACCAATAAACCCTATTAGGTATTTGGGGTCGACTAATACAGTAGAACATGCTTCCGTCTCTGCAGAGATCAGTAGGAACCAATGAACTCCACAAAAATAAGAGACTGTGCCATACATTTGTAATCCTGGTGGTTTCTACTCCCCTGCAGAAATCTCTCCTATTGTATTGTAAATTTCATATATCAGACAACAAATGAAGACACATTAGAGAAACACTGAATAGCATTACTTCATTTGGCTGCTAAGATATGTTTCAATGCATCTAACTCCTTGTACGTGTCTAAATCAAAGCTTGAATTACAAGTAAATGAAAATAAAGATTTTGTGCTATTGTCATCCAAGTATTTTGCTTTGCTGATACTTTTACATTTGGCTGCTTGTCTTAACATTTGTGATTTACTCCAGCTTCAATTCATACTAACTTTAGAATTCACATTGCATGGCTTTCTCATTAGAGAACATTCTGGGCAGAAATGTGATCAGAATTTACATAGGGTTTTTATTCTTTTGGCTCATGAAAATACTTCTCAAATTCTGGACATGTAGCAGTTTAGATGATACGTAGCATTTTTTTGCTGTATCAGAACTGTCCTTCTGCCCTTGCCCTTTAATCTTCAATGATAATCAAGAAAAGATTATTAGTAAACGCCATCCTCTTTATATTTTATTAAACAGCTCCCAAGCATTACAGTGTATTAACTCTTGCTTCCTCTACCAAGTGCTTCACACTATCAAAATATAATTCATAACTAAATTGATGATGATGATGATTTTCCTTCATCAGTCTACATATGCAAGTGCAGGGATAATATATTTGCAACCTGGTGCTCTTCAAAGAGCTTGAAGTAAAATTTCTATAAGCTCCAATATGGCCATTAGTAAGAGATTAAGGAGAGCAATGATTATCTATTCTTGCAAAAATGTTTATACCAATATTACTGCAGATATTACAAACTAGTACTGAGTAGATTGTTTAATTCAATATGCTTAAATTCCACTTAGTTGCTTAAATTCAGTCAAGACTATGTTTTCTGCAGTCCCAGCATATATTTTATTTATCACATTTAGAAACTGCCCATCTCCCTCACAGGGAGAAATAGACATTAGAGGTTGTGGATCATGATTATATATTTCAATTCAAGTTTTAAAATAGTACTAAGTTTCCTATCCTAAACTCTTGAAGAGCCCTCTTTCATTTCACCTTTCCCAGCATTATAAACTATCAAGAGATCTAGGTATCCAAAATATGATAATTTGAACCTGGCCATTTGGGTATCAAGTGAGAAGTTTAAAAGGATTTATTCTATGACTCATTAGTTTGCTTCCTTGGCTTCCATGGCATGCTGGGGAGTCTTCTTCAATACTAAAAGGTTCAATTCTCTTTTTATTCTGCTTATTTAGAGTCCAACTTTCTCTTCCGTAAAATAACAGAAAAACATTGCTTACATAATTTTGATCCTTGTGGGCAGGCGCATCACAGCATTTGAGTAACTTTTTCAAGACTTTGATTGCTACGCCATTGTGGGAAGAAATGTCCATCTGGGTTCAGTTCCAAGTGGGAAGAAAGACACTGGAAATATGGAGGCTATTTGGAAAGATAGTTTAATGGTAGACAGGACCACATGGTTTGAGGTCCTGGGCAATCAAGCACATGGGTGAGAGAGAGATTTATACTCTCTCTTGGGCTTTGAACTTGCTTTCTATTCCTATGAAAGAAATGTATTCTGATTGGTTGTCAGACTCCCACAAGGCTATGCAGGGGAAACTTTGTAGGTTGTCTTGAATCCCAGGGTTGGTTGAACCTTGCTGGGTGATGCAATCTTCCCAGGTGCCATATGGTGAGATGAGTAGAGGGTAATCCTATTATGTCCAGAGGGTGAAGGTCTTTTGTTTTGTAGATAAACTGGTCCAGCCTTTTGTCTTGTAGATAGGATGGCCCACTCTTTCTGGGGCTATTAACAAAGGTGGGGGCTACTTTCCAAGAGCAAGTTTCTCCTTTTCTCATCCAGGGAGGTATAATATTCTGCCTTTTTAATATTTCCTGAATAATTCATTCATCTAGGAGAAGTGTGGGTGCTAACTTTCTACACTACACCATCAAGTGCTAGTCTATGGTATATTCCTTGACTTTTTGTTCCTTTATTGTTAATCCTAAAGGTAAAGCTGTTCAACATAATTGTACTGTGAATTCCCAGACTTCTTTATACTTAATCTTAGATCCCTTTTCACTGTGCTCCTTGACTTTCATTATTAAGATTGGAAATAATTCATATTCTCAGCTATTAGAGTAGTATCATCAGTACAGCTTTGCTTATTGATGTTTCTTCCTCCAGTTTTAAAAATCGTGGTCATCTTTTTCCAATTCCTCAATATACATTCAACATATAAATTGAATAAATCAGAAGAAAATATAACTGTGATTTAACAAATCATAGATAAAACAAGCCTTGGCTTAGAGTGTAGTGTCTATTTAGTTTAAGTTGTTTTGACCCAGGCTTCGTCAAATATAATTAAACACAAACTTGTTTTAAAAGCAAAACCTATTTTATTGCAACACTGGGAATTCCTTGCATTCCCAGCCAGAACTAATCTTAAACAGTTCCCCAAAATAATCACATGCCTTTCAGTGCTGTGGAATGCTGCCAAAAACAGAAGTATCCAATTTAATTATAACAGAAACCAAGTACCAGAAGTACCAGAAAAAACCAACAGAGGTTCACAGAGGTTCAAGGAGGATTTGGAATCTATTGAACTACTTTGCTTACTGCAAAGGTTTCATCATTGAGGTCTGACTTTTATCCCTTAAGGGAGGGGCAATCACCTCCCAGCCTTACTCCTGAGTCGCCCCTTCTGTTTCAGCTGCTCCCGCCTTCTAGCAGCTCTGCGCATACACACACTGGGAACAAGCTCCCCTAGGTCCTCTGCTTCGCTGCTGCCAGGCTCCAAAGGTTTCAAAGGCAGCACCCCACTCCCAGGTGGTCCTGGCCCAATCCCTGCATTGGATGCAGGATCCTCGTCCAAGTCCTCTCCAGACTCCCTGCCTAGTCCCCTTTCTTCCTCACTGTCCGACTTCGTTGCCGTCTGCACTGGCTGCCGGCGAACCACAACATAAGTCTCTGCAGCTGCTTTATCTGCCTTTTCTTTTTGAATGTTCACAAACTGTTTATTTTTTATATGACAGCCTTTCAATTATTTGAAAACTGCTAAGCACATTTAATCTGAAGTATTATGAACCTTGAAAAATTGAAGGCAATAGAAAATAGAAAAATCAAGGCAAGAATACAACACAAGATGGCTTAGACTCTCCCAATATTATGACCATAAAATATGGTGTTCAGTTCAGGCTACAAAGAGATGGAGCAAATGAATTTCAAATATCAATACTATGGACATTATGTCATGTAAACCCCAAATCCAGAGCTGAATAGCTGAATAAAGTATGATTAAGTTACCCACAAGTATGCCTTTGTATTTTCTCTTGTATCATATTCAAATTCACAAGTTTGCATTTCATAAATGTATAATCCCTGCAAATAAAATTCTTAATATAAATGTCTTTGGTAATAACAAAAGTTCTAAACCTTGAGTAATGGTTTCATCATTAACAATTTTCATTTTTTGTTTGGCTATTGTCCTTCTTTTGGAATTTCTCATTTTTTTTCCCACTCATTTTTTAGCACTGATTGACTGCTTCTCAGGGTGCACTGACAGGTTTTTGAAGACACTGATTTTAGAACATACTCAGAGAATAAGTTATACTGGCACTGTAGTTATACTCTCTTTTTTGCTTGATTTATGTGTCACACTGCCTCACCATTTTATAAAATAAAAACAAAACTGTTAACTTCTTCAGAAAAGAAAATGAAGCATAGTGTGAACTGAATCTTAAGAAATGAGTACAAGAGGGAATTGAACTGTATCTTGGAGGTTCCAAGGGAATATCATAGGCAACTTTTCTGTTATGCCAAGCTTTTCCCAAACTTCCTTGAGAGCTGCTACCTTGACCCTGTCAGTCAGAGAATCAATGCATCTTAAAAGGTTTTGCTACTGCAGAACTGTTTCCAATTTGAAAAAAAAACATCAATCTGTGATGACAGAAAAAAAGAAGCATCCATTTTACAATCCAAGATGCATTTTCTTATTTCAGCTGTTCTGCTTATTAAATTTCACCATCCAAAATGCATTATGGCATTTGGTTTACATAAGAGATTCAGCATGCTGTTATGGTCTGAGATCAACCCTGGATTCAGACTTTGAGGCAGACTTAAATCATCTTCCATTTTGTCTGCCAAAAACGATATTGACAATAAGGGCAGCTTTACAGAAGCTGGAACAGGTAAGGAAGTTAGGAGAAAATATTCCTGCAAAGGGTATATGTTGGCCTTAGTGTGTTTTATGAGATCAAGATCAATTGTTCCATTTTGAACTCTTTCAAAGAAAAGGGAAAAATTCTGGTAAAATACTAATAATAATAATAATGATCTCGTTTCGGATTTTGCTTGAGAAACCATGAAGGGAGCCCTGTGTGGGTTGATAGCAGAGGCTATTCAGCAGATAAATCAACCAGAAGCCGTTTCTGCTCCTCACAGATTTGAGGGCAGGGGCTTGCACAAGCCTTAAATGCGGCTGTCAGTCCATCACAACGAAAGGGGGAAGGCAGGAGTGGTTGAGGCCAACGGTCGTTGGAGAAATGCCTCGAACGCGGATCAGCCTCAACCCCTCTCTGCCCTTTCCTAAAGCGGGATGGGGGGAAGGGAGCGGCTGCAGCAGAGTACGCAGGCGTCAAAAACTCAGTTAACCTTGCGTGGAGCGAGCCAAACACGAGAAAGTACATGAGAGCTAAAGAGCAATGTGAGAAAGTCCATTATGTAGAACGGCGGGGGGGCAGGGATGAAAGAGATGGTTCATTCTATTCTCCATAGCTTTGGGCCCACATGGAGACTTCTGTTAAAGCACAACTAAATATGCAAAGGATTCTCTGATCAAACTTTTCTTTGAAAATTGATAAGCAAACAAAACGACTCTTTTTATCCAAATGGTACAATCCATCTGCATTTTAACCAATCATAAAATACTCTCTTAGGGGTATCATAAATTACCGGGTAGAACTAAAACGCTAAGGCCAACGCACGCTAAAATTTGTAGCTTCGAATGACATCATCCTTCTCCTGAGAGTTGGAGGGGGCAGGACGGCGTCACGCCGATGGAGAAGAGATTGACCAGCGACCTTATCAATCACAAACTGGTTTACTTTTGAGCGGCACATGCTGAAAACCAATACACCGAGGCCATAGGCGTTGCCCTGGCCTAAAGGCGGGAAAACATGAAAGGGACAGCCAATGAAAATGGTCTGGTGAAGCGCTTTAGCCAATCGACTTTTCCTATTTGGAATCCTCCGATAGAGGCATCGGCGAATGAATGGGAAGGGTAGCGGGGTTCTTCATGTGCTGTTGCTAAGAGAGCTTCGGCTTGTGTTTCCCTGCGACTGAGAAGGCGGTTATTGTGTCCTCCACAGTGGAACTCATAGCCAGCCTTCTTTCTAGCAGGGTCTCCAGAGGGACTCTTTCTCTCTCTTTCCTACATCAACGCCCCCCCCCTCCGCTTCCATGAGTATGTGATGTCTCTAGGCTCCATTTAATTTTTAAAATCTCAGTCCTAATAAATGCACGTCTCTTCCTCCAGCTCCCCCGAAGGCCCATTTTTATGGTGAAGATCAGTACAGGCCATGGTGAAACTGGCTGCCAAATGCATCGTGGCGGGTGAGTCCCCAAATTGGCCACCACGGTTTTCAGTTGTATCTTTTTTTTTTTTTAATAGGGCCTGGATTATCCTAAATCAAGACTCGGGTCAGGAAACTCAGTTACTTCCCAGCGGTTCCTGATCTAAAATTGCACTTAAAATGAATTAGGTAATTTGGAAATAAGGTCATCTGCTTGACTCACAGTGGGCTGAGATTCCTCCTAACCTTAAATTGAGCAGCCAAGCTTATATAAGGTGGCTTCTTTGGTTTGGTGTCAGTGCTGGGTACTTAAACTCAGGGGAATTGTGAACCCCATTAGTTGCTAGCTGCTGCTTTGCAACAGTTCAGGCAGGAGGTTTTCCTGACTTAAACCTAAAGATGCCAGCCCCAATCTAAAGCATTTGAGATTTCCTTCATGCAAATCCTGTGTTCTACTGTTGTGCTAAAATTTTTAACCAGTGAGAATTACTTCCAAGACAGTTTGATGGAGCACACATAATTTCCTTGCCTTTATAGGACAGGGTCTTTCCGTACAAGCCTGTTAACTTGAGAGTCTTTTGATATCTCTAAATCCAGGGTTTTTCATACTTAAGGCTGCAGAACCTGTTAGCTGAAAAATAATTCCAAGTACCCCAATAAAAACTCCCCCCCACTTTCTAATAGCCTCTCTCAAAACCTATCAAAATATCTACATTGCCAAGATCTACACTGCATTGGCACAGGGTCTGCACTGCAGTGGGTGATGAGAATCAGGGTGGATTAGAACAGTAAATTAACACATGGGGTGTGTTAATAGTGGAGAAAGGTAGTAAGGACAGCTGGGTAAATGGCTGTAGTATGACAGATAATTGTATAAGAAATACCTGAACCCCAAATTATGAGCTGTATATCTTCTAAATAAGCTCTGTACCACATACAGGCCACCAGGTGGGCCATTGGCATTTAACAAAAATATTCATCACTAGAAAGAACTGCCACCCTAAAAAAAACACTGTGCTATAAGCACCTCTTTTTATTGTTTGTGCCTTTTTTTGCCCATTTTCAGCTTCATAGTATCGGTTCTGAGGTGTTTGTTGATTAGAACTACATATGAAATTTCTACTGCCAAGTCATCATAGATTAAAATAGTATACAAATGGGACCTTTATTGTTTAATTTTGTTTCTACTTATTCCAAGCATGGAATTTGTCTCACGTACTGATATTAAATAGGATGCTGGAAGTTGGTGCTTCATTCTGTAGCATTCCTGCTCGCTATTTAACTTCAAGCATTAAAAAAAATTAAATTAAATTCCAATCAGCCAGGAAACCTGGGGGATATTATATGCATACCCTTGACTCACCCTTGAATTTCTATGGGTTTAAGTTTTCCTTTTCTGTGTAAACCTAGTATAAATATAGGCTTGTTTAACATAGCCAATAATAATAAAATGGGAGAGAACTCATGATTTCTTAATTAGACATGGCTTAATCAAAGAGCTTTTTCATCCATTTGTGATACAGGTGATTCAACTGTGGGGAAGACTGCTTTGGTCCAGATGTTCTGCAATGATGGGGCTCATTTTCAGAAAAACTATACCCTGGTGAGCCTTATAATAGACTGAGAGATACTGAGGAATTGAGTATTAATTATGATCCTTAAGATCAATATTAGAACATTTTTTTAAAAAATGCTAGAGTCAGTTTATACTTTTATCCAACCAGTTATTTTCAAGTGGGAAAACTGTTCCATTTTCCACTACATACATATACACACAAAATGAATGGGCATCAGTGGCCTGTTTATATAGAAGCTCAGTTGGAACTGGCAAATATAATTCCAATCTGACCTGTATATGTGCATTTTCTATTTGACATGTATTTGTGTTACTTTAGATTGTTGGCTAAATATATGTATCACCCATCCTCAAGTAATATAGAATAAACTTTAAAGCCTTTTAGTAAAAAAATCATTTAAATTAAATGAATAAATCATTTTTCAACCTAATTTTGTTTTTTCAGCTCTTAAGAATTAAATTTGAGTTTCTCTGACTGAAAAATATCTAGCATTGGGTATTGTGAAGGGTCACTTGAGAGACCTAACAAGTTGTAAAATAAACTGATTTTATTATTATTTGATATATTTTTCCATGTTATGATTGATAGACAGTAGGAGTGGAACTATTGGTGAAGACAGTATCTATTCCAGGAACAAATGATAGCGTGGTAAGATTGGCTATGATTTAGATTTATATATTTTTAAAACTCATTGAACAGACAGTTTTCTCAGAAATATTATTTATGTTTTATTAAGTTTAGCTATTTCTGTTCAGCTGTATGGGGAACTTTAATATTGGCTGTGTTGAAATAGGGATGGCACTTTATTGTCTATGAATTTTTTTTATCTGAATTTCTCAGAGATTAAAAAAATAGAAATGGTCATAATTAGTTGCATTATTATTATTTAAATTTTATTATAGCCACCCACTCCCATGAACTCTGGTGACTTATAAATACCAAACAATAAAAGCAGTTAAAAATACATAGCACCATAGGGACCACAAACTAAGACAGTCACAACAATAACAAACCAAACCAAAACAGGCTCACAAACATCATCCCAAGCCTTAGACCAAAGCCAAGTTTTAAAGGTGTTTTATAACCCCAAGAGAGAGGGAGATGTCCATACCTTTGGAAAGATGCTGTCCAGAGAGTAGAGGCATAACAAAAAAAGGCATGCTTCTTAGTCCCATAAAAGGACAACATTTAATATTGATCTGGAGCACATCCATTCTGCCAGAACATATTGGTGGTCCGTAAAGATTGATGGTAGGCAGGCCCTAAGATATCCAGGCCCTAAGCTATAAAGGTAATAACCTTTATGGGGGGAAACCAGCATATTAAATTGCATTTGAAATCTATTGGCAACCAATGACCATAGCAGCAATGCTGGTGGGTATCCTGAGAGGCAGCCATTAATGCTTGCACTTCTGCATTTTGCACCAACTCTAGCTTCCACATGGTCTTCAGGGGCAATTCCTTGTACAACACAATACAATTATTACTTTGATTACAATAATCCAGTTGTGCAAATTACTGACTTCATTTTTGGTACTATACAGGTAGTCCTCGACTTACAACAGTTCATTTAGTGTTAGTTTAAAGTTACAATGGCACTGAAAAAAAGTGACTTATTACCATTTTTCACCCTTATGACCATTACAGCATCCCCACGGTCAAGTGAGTAATATAGGTATGCTTGGCAACTGACTCATATTTATGATGGTTGCGGTCATGGTGATCCCCTTTTGCAACCTTCTGACGAGCAAAGTCAATGGGGAAACCAGATTCACTTAACAAATGTGTTAATTTAACAACTGCAGTGATTCACTTCACAAAAGTGACAAGAAAAGCTGTAAAATGGGGTAAAACCCAAATTTGTAAAAAATTTCTCACTTAACATACATTTTGGGCTCAGTTGTGGCTATAAGTCAAGGACTACTTATATTTGCCTTATCCAGCCTTCTTTAAATACAAATTACATTTTGTAAGCTTAATAAATATTTTAACTATATTTACATAAAATATTCAACATAATATTTTCTTAGAAGTATTTTGGCTTTTGTAGATTTTTGTTTGAGCCAAATGTTTTGAAGGTGGTATTTGTGTCATTAGAAAACCCAGTAAGAGGAGAACGCATCAATATACTTGCATCACAACATGTATGAATTTATTTTACATATTTTGTGTCAAATTTATTTTAAGATCCCATAGTTATTGAAAGTCTTGTATTTTTGCATCAAAAATATGTAACTGTTAAATTGCTATTTTCATTACAGTATGCATTAAGTTAACTGGAAATAATAACTAGATCTATTGGTTTATGTAAAGAAAAATAGTTCAAGATCTATGGGCCATTCCTTGAACTCACTCCATTGCAGCTGTGTATTGTGGTGATTCAGCACCACAGGCTAGTTCTTGAGGGAAGAGGGGGCATGAGAGAATGGCATCTTTGCAACTTAGCTATGGCCTGGAGTTCTTCTGTCTATGGAATGTGAATTTATGATCTTAACTCAATAAATTACATTTATCTTTTTTATGCTGCAAGCTGATTAGCCACTTGCAGAAAGAGACGTTTCCCCCCAGCTATGTCTGAAAATTCTAAAATTCAAAAGCTGTTCTGAACTATGGAATGTTTTTTTTTAATTAAACAATATATTTGTTCTCTTTTCAGGAACTCTTCCTCTTTGATTCAGCAGGCAAAGAACTCTTTTCCGAAATACTAGATAAATTGGCAAGTGTAAAAATATTTTCTCCTGAAAGATTTGCTGTTTGTTTGGATGCTATGATTCTTATTTAAAATGTTTTTGTTTTATTTGTTTTATTTCAGTTATAGTATATGCCATCTAATTTTTAAGACTGCACAGTGTACAATATAGAAGATGTAGAACAAATTTTTTCACAAAAAAGAAAAATACCCAGAAAAAATAAGCACTATCTCCCAAATCAGACGATCTAGAAGAGGTGCACCGTGCATTCATTCTACCCCAAGGCCAAGGGAAAAAGCTAGATCTTAAGGGCTTGTCTAAACAAGGCTGGGGAAACAGACATAGGACTCTCTAGGGCAGTGGCTCCCAACCTTTTTCGAACCAGGGACTGGTTTCACGATTATTTATTCTTCCACGGACCGGTACCTGAGTAATGTGAGACTCCACCACCATCGGGACGGCTCTTCGTTCGAAGCCCCCCCCTTCGACGAAACTAAGGCGCGAGCACCCAAATGCCGCTTTCCAACTGAAAACCCAGAAGCAACTGAAAACCCGGAAGTGCTGTCGAAACAAGATGGTGGCGCCCAAGCTTTGCGGCCCGGTAAAAACTGATCCACGGACCGGTACCGGTCTGGGGACCCGTGGTTGGGGGCCCCTGCTCTAGGGGGAATGTCATTTCAGAGCACAGCCACTGTCACAAAGCGGCTCTATTTCCAGAGTTCCATTAGGTAGAACTGCTTAATAGACTCACAGTATGCCAGATCAACAAATAGTCCCTAAAGTATCTAGTCTGTATGCTGTGAAGGGCCTTATAGGTGATAACCAGCACCTTCAATTGTACCTGGAAGCCAGCTGGGAGCCATGAAGCATTGGTTTTACATGGCTATATTAAATATGTCCAGAACTGCCTTTGCTGCTGCATTCTAGACCAGCTACAGCTTCCAAAATGGTCTTTAAGAACAATCCCAGACAGAGCACACTTCAGTGGCTCAAATGCAAGATAACCAAAGCTCAAGTCCAAATTAATTAGATAAAACTGTAAGCAATTCTGACTCTCATTTTTTGTTTTCACCCAACAGGACTCCCACCTGGCCTATGAAACCAAGGCCATTCCCTCCCTGAAGTCCTCTTTCCCAATGGAAAGCATTACCAAATTCCTCATTATGGCAGTCCCAAGCCTTTGTTCATTGTTACCTTTCCCAGTATAAAAACGTCAAAAGAATGAAATGGGCTGTTTAGAACTGCCTTATTTGCTGAGTTTCTTAACTGAGTACATTTAACTTCTTGCCTGTGTCTACATAGAAAAAAAGTGTAGAGATGGATTGTTTTAAGAGGTGCAGCTTTGTAGAAGAAAACCATAACCCATCATTTAGGAGGTATCCCAGAGTGCAAATATGCCCCTTTAGAAAGAGAACACTCTACATGTCTTCATGCAATGGTAGCTGATCTGATACTTGTGCTAGAAAGTACAGTTGTGTTATTTTCTATACCTTAATTGTTTTAGAGATCTTGAATATGTATTCTCGTTTTGCAACTTTAAAACACAGAAGTAGCTGTAACTGTTTTAATTTGTTTTTTTAATTGACAATTCAAAGAATAAAGGTAGCCCACATTTACTTAAACTGTCTCTAATTTTTTTAAAAAAATACAAAGTTTAATTGTAATTAAAAGCATTATTTTCTCTTCCTCTAATTTATTTCTGTCTTGAATCAAATCACTTTGTTTCCTTGGACGTGACTGATATTCCAGACTTTAAATTAAATTCTAAATTCTTATCAAATGTTGTTGTGTTCATTCATACATTTTTGGATATTTAAAAATTAAAAAAACATGTTCCCTTTTATAAGTAAATAAAATTTCCAAATGGATGAATTCTGGATTTTTGAAAAAAAAATAGATTATTTTAAACTGGATTTTATTATTTTTTTCCAACAACATTTTGTCATTTTTCTTATAGAGGATGTAGGGTCATATGGGTGATTTATTTCAGCAAAATTTATATCGTTTTCCTTTTACTATATAGTGGGAACAGCCCAATGCCCTATGCATTGTGTACGATGTCACCAATGAGCAATCTTTCAATAACTCTGCTAAGTGGCTAGAAAGGCTGAGAATCCAAACATCAGGTATTCATATTCCAGGTAGGAAATTTTAAATATCTTTGCATATATATTTTTTTCCTACATCTCATACTCCTCAAATATGTTAGAAAACAGAACCTTGATTCCAAACAATTTCTTTCTTCAGTTTACATTTTCTTCATGTATTGAAGAATTGTAAAATTTATATTCTAACTTATTCCTTTGTGATCCTTTTCTCTTGATAAATGTCAGACAATTCTTTTTAACTTGTTAGCTTTGCTTATCTGTAACAATCCAATATTTTATTTTATTTTTCTTTTAGGTGTCCTGGTGGGCAATAAGATTGATTTAAGTGATAGGAGAGTTGTAGAGCGCAAACAAGCACAACAGTGGGCAGAAGCAAATGGCCTGGAATACTGTGAAATATCAGTAGTGAGTAGCTTTACTTTACTGGATATGCAATGTAAATGCATTTATTTTCATTCTGAGGAAAGGCTGGATTATTTTGGTTGATTTATGCGGTAGCTTGATGAAATAACTATCCATTTGTAATTGTTTCTTTTTGTCTTTACAGAAAGAGATGGAAAATTTTGAAGTTCCTTTTCACATTGTGGCAAATTCTTTCCACCGATTGTACAAAGAGAAAGTAGAAATTTTCCATTCATTGGCATGAGGTGTCCTTAAGTACAGTATGATGGATTAAAAAGAAAACACTCTAACAGGCAAAATCATATGAAAATGGAAAGTAGGTTTTTGTTGTATAGTCACTTGCTTTCCATCATAGAGAATTATAATTCTTCAACTATTATTTCAGATCTCATCTGCTTATTGTTTATCCTGTGATGGACTTTTTTTAGAAGAAACATTGTTAGCATTTTTGCATGAATTCAGAGTTTAAATACTGTGACATATTTGACAAATTTCATAAGGAGAAATCTATCAAAAATTTAAAACATGCCATTACTATGGACATTTCAATAATCCAAACAATCTGTTTCTTACAATTGAGTTATACCAAGTAATTGTTATTCAGAAATCAATATAAAAGATATATTTCAACTTTAATTTTCTAAAGGTAGAAATTCATAATCCTTAAGAATTTTCTGCAACATTTTTTCTGCCAACTCAAAATATCATTTGGTGGAGGGTTTTTTTGAACGTTGGTAACTAAACCATTGTTATAGGCCTTTTTCCGTTGCCTTTTCTAACTGCAGGGATACCAATTATTTTAATGGAGGAAAAATGTTCAGACACCACTTTGCACATATCATTCTTAATACTATGTTCTAAAAACATTGTAGGTTAGTAGATCAATTTGCCAGGGTTTTTTCATATCTTATTAATATTGTTATTAGTATTGTTCAAACAACTGGTGGACTTTTTAACATCTCCATAATGGTATTCAAAGAATCTGCTAGAAATAATAGAGTGTGTTTATTTTAAACTGAAAAATTATACTGGAAAGACTTGTCATAGTGAGCGGGGGGGGCGGCTCAGAGCAGGTCATAGCACATAGTTCCAAAATATCCTATTGTTTATTTTTACAAAAAAAGGGGGCTTTCAATAATGATTCTGCCAGCTAGAAATGGGACAGAAATCCACCCTAGATTTCAAACAAAAATGATAGAAATCCGCATACAAAATGAGTGAACCAAAAATGAAGCTGGTGCATTGCTTGGGTAAATTTGAATTGTATGAAAAGGGCAGGGTTTCAAACTGTCAGGCCTCCAGTGCTACCAGAGGAGAAAACATTTTATTCCTGTTGCAAGAAATGGATAATTCTTGCCTAAGTCTACTTGCTTCTAATTTATTTCAGTTTAGAGTTGCTTTCCAAAACTGTTGCTCTTCTTGAACTAGCTTTCTTTCTTTTTTTTCTTATGTGGCTGCTCAGTGCTCTTTGCAAAAGGTCATCTGGCTCATTAAGAAAGCAAAATCTGCAATTTAAAGACCATATCAAACGTTTTTCAACAAGTTTGAGTTGAATAGTTAGGTCACAAGCTACACTATTCTGAGTGTATCAATATTTAATTAAATGTATCTTTCAGATTTAAATCTGGTAACTGTACCCTAGGGCTGTGCACCTTTTCTGAACCTATATGTTTAGACACAAAACAATTTTAAATGACCCTTGAAATTGCTGCACACAACCTTAGAGAGATACAGCTTTCTTGACACTTGAGCAGTAGGTTTGATGGCACACTTTGGTTATTTCACAAAGTGCTTTTCACAGCCCAGCTGTACCCTGCTGTATCCCACATGCACACTTATTAATGTTGCTACATGTTGTTGGATATTTAGAAGAGATCAACAAGTAATAAGTACATTAATTATTTCAGTATATACAGTTAACTGTGTTTGGGTAATTCCAAGAACTACTACCATTGTTGACTTCCATTTTCTAAGTGTACTTTGTTAAGCTGAAATGATTGGTAGAGAAAATTGCAAATTGAAAATGTTGAGCAGTTTGGCAAATGCCATATTTCCAGTCCTGCATTGAAAGTTAGAATTGTCAAAGGTTTTCCATTCCTGGTTTTGTTATGATCCTGAAGGAAGATTTATATTTGGGATATCCAGATACGAAGTTCTCTTAATCTTTGTGAGCTACAGTCCTATTTCTACTTGTCAGATAGCAGCATAAATGAAAAAATGTGTGATTGTGTGTGAGGTTCATTTGAACGATACTGCTTCTCCAAGGAGTAAAGGAACAGAGGTCAAGTTCAGGTCATCAAGCAAGCAGGCAAACATGGAATTTTGGGTGGATTTGATGAATTTGTGCTTTTAAAAGTCTATACAAGTTTTTTAAAAAGTAGCAGATTATTTCTTAGAATTGATCTAGTATGCCCATTCATATAGTAAAATGTAAATGAATTGAATCCAAGCCATTGATAACCATTGATTGTGATTGCATAATGAGCTCGGAGGCCACATATGGTTGATTGCAGAAATAACACGATATGATTGACAGAGCAATCTACACCTGAAATGGCTTATTTCATAAATCATAATGGAAGTAGCCCAGTCCAACTTCATACTTGTTTCTGGATTAACATTAAGAAAAGCAAAATCCATAATCTAACATAGGAAAAACATAAACATTATTACTTGAAATATAATATTTATATGTAATCAAAGCTTTTTACCAAGATTCACATCAATAAGTGAACGTATTTTGTTTAGCCACCATTCTTTAAAACATAATTTTCTTTAAAATGTCTGTATTTTGTGGGGACAATTAATAAGTAAATGATGCAGCAATAATAGTCTTTACATTGATAATCTAAATTTCGTTTCTGGCTAATAACCCCCCCCCCTTTTGATTAATTTCTAGCATGCCTTGCCTCTTTTAAATTTTATATATTGATTTTAATATTTTATTGTACAAATTTCTTCTGAGAGAGAGATGCACAGCTCTTAAATACTGTATGAATAAATAAACAAATTTATGGTTGTGTCAAAGGGGCAGATTAAACTCTGCTTTAGGGGCAGAGCTGGATCTCTAAACAAAGCTGCTCCTATTCTCTATATTCTCACGGTTGGAGATCTAAGAACAGTTTTCTTAGTCAAGAATTGAACCACAGCAGCTTCTACTGCTGTTGATAGTGGATAGTTCTCGAATTCAGCCTAGTATTGAATTTGAGTACAGAGGTAAAAATGACGATTTTTAAGATTAAAATCGTAATCCCTAACCTTTCATTTTTAAGGGTATAATAAATGAATATTGCTCCCTCTTGCATCAAAGAGAATCAAATGAGATATCCTTGATTTATTTTTCACTCTCCTCCCTCCCCCCCTCTTTTCTCTTGTTGATGTTTATGTAATCATTCTTGCAATGCTCCTTTAATACTACACTACATGGTGTGGCTTTCATTCCTTATGGATAGGAAAAATGGCTAAACAGAAGTGACAGCTAGCAGAAGAGAAGGGATAGAGAGCACATAGATAAAGAAGACTTCATGGGAGCAGGCTACTTTCTATAAGCTTTGTTTTTCTTCACCCATCTGAAATTGTACTAATATCTTGGCTCTGGGTTTGTTACTTATGAATGTCATCAGTGTGGAAAATATTACAAATTTTAGCACTGGGCATGAGTCTTTACCCTGTTTGTAAAGCCCACCATCTCTCTCTCTCAATGTTATCCTGTTTTTAGCTGGCCAAGAATATTTTTATATAAAATCCTATTTAGAGTCTAGGATTTCCCCGGCCATTGGTATGTTCCAGTTGATATGACGCCAAAATTATTATTTACTTCACAGCATTAGGAAAGGATTGAAATGTGATAATCAGAGTATTAATATGAGTTAAAATATATTTGAATTAGGGTTATCCTAAACAGACATCCCCTTCATTCTCCTAACAAGACTGCTTTCATTTATTTTACCATCTGCTCCTCAGTGCTGGAGATGATGCTGGAG
This sequence comes from Pseudonaja textilis, assembly GCF_049901715.1. Classification (NCBI taxonomy): domain Eukaryota; kingdom Metazoa; phylum Chordata; class Lepidosauria; order Squamata; family Elapidae; genus Pseudonaja; species Pseudonaja textilis. The sequence goes on from NC_141994.1 coordinate 49,789,018, forward strand.
ATATGTGACTTGGGGCACTCAGGCAGAAACTGGCCTGCACAAGGCCAGGCATGTGTTTGTCTCCTAGCAATGCAGCGGTCAGCAACAAAAAAATTTGCTGCCATATCAGAGAGCAAAGGCTTGGAAATATTTGAGATGCAACAAGATGGGCTGTAGGAAGGCAAGATTTGGGGAGGGTCAGAGGAGACAAGCAACTGCGGGATGAAGGCAGATTGATAGGCTGCATACAGATGTAATAAAATAGATTAAATAACCAGATCATTTAAAGATACTGAAATATTAGAAGACAGGGATATGCAGAGTTGGTAGTTGCTGACAAAATGACTTAGTTTGTCCCTCTAGCAGTGAGATAATAGGAACAGCATGAATCAAGACTGATGGTTGGAAATGCTACAAGAAAGCAAGAACAATTCTACCACATGTGGCAGTTATCTTAAAAACCTCAAAGGTACCATAAAGAAATAATCAACATATTCAAAAAAAATCCCAAACAATACATTTCAAACTGCAGCCATATATATGTTTATTAAGTATGATTCCAGAAACCAAAAAAAAAAAAAATCAGCTTGCTAAGATATTTGTTAACAATTGCAAAAGCAAACTTGTCACAACACTGGAAAAAAAATAAATCTTGATAATGTCAGATTGGGAGATTAAAATTGGAGCATAAACTGTAATGGCAAAATGGGCAGTATATCTGGGTCAACAACTACATGACCCAGAGAGCAGGGTGGGGTGTTGGTTTTTTTGGAATTTCTGTATTATGTGAGGATATTTTGTGCAAATGGTTCTTGTGGCTGTAATATCAGTATTGTAATATATCAATATTCTTCTGAAGTAAAGGTACCACCAGGAAAGCCTCCAGAGGTGTGGCCTTAATGCACAGATAAATAGGGAGTGGTTACCAGGCATTGGGTAGTATCAGCCCCTTTTGTTAACATCTTTTCACCATCATGTAGGAACCCCACAATCTGCCCAAGCAATTGGAACTTAAACAGGGAATGAGCGTGTTTGGATGGACTATATGGCTGATGAAATAAAAGCAGACCCAACAGTTAGGTTGATTGCTGACGGCTGACTTAACATTTAAAAAGATTCTTTGCTCCTTAGGAGCAGGATGAAATGGATGAGCTGCATAGATTTTCTAACACCATCTGCAGAGTGAGCCCAGAGAAGGTGTTAGAATTGGAATGGAGGCTTCACCACAAGTCCTCAAGCTGTTAATACATCATTTTAATGCATCTTTACTTCATCAGATGATATATATTGACATATCTGTTGGGACCTGTATACAGATGTCCTAACATTTCCATGGCTATATGGCATGAGGAACTGATAGCCAAAGGAACAGTGATTGCTTCTCATTAACCAAAGATGCTCTTTGAGGCTAGACTTTCAAGTCCATGGAAGAAAAGATGTCTTACATCCCAGTGGATGAACATCAGGGGCCAAATTATAATACTTAGACAAGTTCTAAAGAGCTAGATAGGCATCATAGCATGGGGAGAAAGGGGAATTGATTTTATTATACTCTAGGCGTTAAAGTAAAATCAGATTAGTTTCTCTCTCTTTAAAACGAGTGAGAAAAGCTTTCCCTGCCTAAACAAATGGGAGGGGAGGATGCCACAAATGCTTTATGAAAAGGAACCCTTATTTGTATCACTGCATACACATGCTTATACGCCATACCTCAAGACCATAACAAGGTGAGCTAATTCTTTTCTAAAGCTAGGCTTCCCTTCAAATATTTTTACAAATGTCCATCCATTCCAGTATGGATGATATACTTATTTCTGGACAAAGACCCAAATACTACATTCCTGCAACTCGTAGAACTATATTTAGTCTCATATGTTGAATGCAGCCTATGTGTTGGTTTATGGTCCAGTGTGTCTTATGAATCCAGAAAATTGGATTAATTGAATAAACCATGGTTTTGTAAATGATGAATAAACTTTGCTTAAACACAACCAAAAAGCTGTACTCAGTTTACATAACTCACTATAGGTAGTCCTCAAAACCATTTAGTACCATTCAAAGTTACAAAAGCACTGGAAAAAAGTGAGCTTATGACTATTTTTCACATGACTTGCAGCATCTCCCCCCCCCCATGATCACATGATCAAAATTTGGATGTTTGGCAGCTGGCATGTACTGATGATAGTTGCAGTGTCCAGGGGTCAGGAGATCACCTTTTGCAATCTTACAACAAGCAAAGTCAATTGGAAAGCCAGATTCTCTTAACAACCGTGTTATTAACAACTGCAGTGATTCGCTTAATGACTGGTAAGAAAGACTGTATAGTGGGACAAAACTCACTTAACTGTCTCGCTTAGCAAAGGAAATTTGAGGCTCAAGTGTGGTCATAAGTTGAGGACTACCTGTAATAGTGCTTTTTATCCCTCTGCAAATATGTAGAGAATGTACATAAAAGCATTTCTGTGATATATCTCATGTTTATATTAATTGTCCACAAAACCAGTAATTTCCTTTAAACATGGACACTTATGCATAATGTGATATTTTGCTTTTACTTAAAATTTAATTGTTAACCAGCTTTAGATCCCATGATACTTTTAATACCAATCAAACTATTAGGAACTAGCCTAAATATAAATGGTTTGTCTTTAAGGGCCTGCTGTCTTGTTGCTTATGAATAAATACTGATCTCTTTAACTAGTAGAGTTTGTTTTAGCTAATGTTGTTTGTAGTGAAATTTAGCTTTATAGTGCATTTCTTAGCAACTAATGTCTTAGAAACTGAAGTCTAGCTAGGATTATGTTTCATAAGCTCATTTATCTTTTCGATTATTTTCTTCTAAGATAGTGCATGTGTGTAGTGAGCTATTAAGTATTTTTTGACAAAGCAGTTCTGCTTGCTTTTGTAAATCCACATGATCCATCCTCGTTTACTCAAGTTTGCTTTTCATGCTTGTGTATCTTAATATGCCACTCAACTGTATAGAGGAGACACATTAACTCAGCTGTAGTTTAAAAGGGTAAAAGTAATTAAGGTTCCTCTTTTTAATTTTATAGATGTCATATCAGTTTGGTCATACAAATAATTGATGAGTAGTGGCAATTTCAGGGAGAAATATTTCCATCAAATCCATATTAGTTGGTCTGTATGCAAGTTACAGCAGTCAAAGAGACTGTGTGACAGAAATGTTAGCATTCTAAACAAATTAGAAAGCACTTCGTAATCGGTTATGATGTGTTGATATATGGTGTTATTCCTGTAGCCTGAATGCATTTTTTTCAAAGCTGACCCCCCAAAATTGCTATCCAAATTCCACATCTCCATCTCTCATTTTAATGTGTTGAAGTCAATCTCCACTATTTACACAACGATTCCTGTCTTCATCGATAATATGGAATTCCCTTTATCAGCTTTACAGAAACAGCTCCAACTTTGTTGTAAATGTGTTTTATTTCACTTTTTTTGTTAAAATTCATGACATGACAACCCAAGGTAGTTTACACAGAAAGTTTTATACTTTTATCTCAGAACAGCAACTTTAGGAGGTGATTGTGCTAAAAGTGACAGTCACAAAGCTACTGAAAGAACTCTGGAGTTAATTGGGACTTGATTTTGGTCTCTGGTTCCAGTCCAATGCTTCAATCACTCCATTGCACTGGCTTATGCATTGAATGAGCAATAAGAGCTGATATACTTATTGCCTGTGCATTTCAAACTGCAGTTCACATTAGTTACTTTTAAATATTTAATTCAGAGGAACATTGTGAAAATATATTCTTTTTTCTTTCTCTGTTAATTTATTAGTATTACCTTGTCATTCTACATGTCTTCTCCTCCTCTACTAATGCATGTCACTTTTTTTCTATTCCTTTATATAATTCTTCTCATATACAATATTACTCTCAGCTTTCTGTTTACCCCTTCTAGGTCCCTTTTGCCTCCTTTTAGTCCATCTCCTTTTGTTGCTATTGAAGTAAAGTGAGAATACTGTCAGCATCATAAGGGGACAAGCTGTAAAACTGCAAATCCCAGTGGGTTAAGTTGTGATCCATTTCATTTCTACTTTGTCCTTGAATGTGCAAAGGTGTTTGTTCAAGGGGGAGGGGCTGTCTTGTATTTGTGTCAAAAGAGAATACAGCCCAGAACAAATGGAGCTAAACGATGAATATAGGCCAATTATAGATAAGACTCTATGTAAAACTGGAGTATCTTGTGGCTTTGGGCAAGCTACCAAGAACATGGTATATAGCAGAAATCACACGGATAAAATATAGTGGATGCTTTATCCTTCAGTTGAAAATGTGTCACTTGCATGTGTGGCTGTTGTAAAAGGACAGCCTCTACTTTCTGCAAAAGGCAATCATAGCAATTCTTGGATTCATCGCATGTAAGATAAAGATTGTCTCAAGATTAGTTTGGCTTCTCACAAACACTTGGTTCACTCAGATCCATAATGTCTATGGATATCTTACATTCCCCTTTTCTAGTAAAAAGGTTAAAAAGGAAAAAAATAACACAGGATAACTTAAAAATTCAGTTAAAATCACAAAAGGTATTGCATCCAATCGATACTCAAAATAACAAAACATAATCCGTCCAAGGGGTACTTTTATCAGTCATTCCCAGGATCTGCTTAATCTGGTTTTAATGGCTTTCTTAAAAGTCAAAGATGAGAGCTAGCTGATCAATTCCAAAGGGAACTACAACTGAGAAACTTCAACTTCATGGCTCCGGAGATGATTGTTTTTAAGAAAACACCCAGAGGCAGCCTACTGTTTCCAGTCTTATGAAATGAACAATAAAGCATGCAGTACTGGAAAAGACGTCTGACGCATAATCAATGAGGGCAATTCTTTGTGTTTCACCACTGCCTGTATGGAGAAGCTCCATTGAAACCAATACATCTTGAACCACTGGAAGAAAGGTAGGTTATAAAATGTGAACAGAAAGGCTCCTGGAGACTATTTGATGTTATGGCTATCAACAGAACAGTTGGAATGACATGTGTTTTTTATTTTTTATCCCTTTCCATTATATTTAAGGCTGTGGCCCTGAAAACACTAGATAATCCTTTTGAATATCTTGAGGTTTACTGAGTTAAACACATGGAATTGTAACATAAATTGAGAGGGAAGAGTATAAAGAGTTTTATATATACAATATTACTGTACTGATTAACTTTTTGATTATTTTGTCATAACAGATAATGGTTAGTCACAGTCACCCAGATGTTTAGACTGCATTTGGCATTTTTATCCATCAGAGTCCTTCCCAAGGACCTGGGCCAGGCAGTTGTGGGTGTTTGATGGTGTTAAAAATATGATCACAAGTTCTAAATTGTTCCAAGTAAAGCTGCCTTTTGCAAATCACTGTGGTGATTTGTCAGTGTAGATGATGTTCAAATAATTCTCCAAGTATTTTGGGATTGCACACAAAGGGTCTATTATCTGTTGGTACTACTTTTGCTGTCTGGAGCACAGTTATTCTATTTGCAAGTTTGTGTATTTGTGATTTTTTTAAAATACAAAAAACTTGCAAATAGAAGTAGAACAACGTGGCAAAAGATATCGAAGATACTACCAATGGTAATGGGCCCTTTGCATGCAATCCCAAAACATCTGGAGCCTCATCTACATTTTCCTTCCATTCCGCTGTCTCCAGGCACTGCAACATCCATAATTCAGACTTTTTTCTTGTTGCTTCTCTGATTTCTGAAGTCCCAGAGGACTTCATTTTCTTCATTTTACTTTGTCTATTTTATGGTTCCACCAGTTTTTGCTTGAAGATAAATAGTATTCCTTGCAAATATTCCATTGCACCATTGTTGCTATTTTATCATCCATTGTTTGTAATCACTCTATAGCTGGCCATTGTTGTGTTGTGGAAAAATGTTACATATTTGTGAAATTTTATTTTTTGAATATTTTTACTTTGGAATATTAAAATGTCTTATTGAAGTAGACATATTTTTCTGTATTTATGAAAAGATATAGCTTTAGAAAAGACATCCTGTAGTTCTAATTCAGAGATAACTACATATAATACTTGGTCAAATAAAGTAGCCTTGAATTTCACACATTACCATCCAGTAGGTGGGTTAGTTAATTTGTGGGCTTGTAATTTTCCATCCAAATCTTCAAAAATATGCCTATTTTCCCTCATGATTCTCTTACAATACCCAGTAGTTCAATGGATATTTCAGTAAATTGGCAACAGTAAAGTTCTTCATATACATACTTTTTATTTTACAAAATGTACAAACATGCTGCCAGATTTTCTACCTCCACACAGTTCTACTAAACACATATGGCATTTTTAATAATATGATATAGCACAATGGCCTAAAGAGGAAGAGTGATAATGACAACAAATGATTACACATCAAAACCCAGCTACTTAAATTCTTGCCACTTTATTAACAGGATTGCTTAAAAACTGCCCATGAATAAAAACCAGCTACGTCAATATACATTGTTATGCAAATGTGGAATCAGCTATTGTTTTCTGTAAAATTGGGGGATTCCACTTGCACTTACATTTAACTATTGAGATCAGATTCATTTGCTTATTAATTTAGTAGACCATTTCCGCTCGTGGTCCTTACACCAATTTAGAACTTTATACACGGTAAACCATGCATTCAGAAGCATCTGGAAATGAAAGTCAAAAATAGATGAGACAAATGAATTTTTAAAAAACCACGTGCTTCAAAGGCAGAAAGCAAGACACTCTTTCACAGAGCTTCAACCCACCCTTGGTCTCCCATCCATACTTACGATATTAATGAGAACAACTGTGAGAACAACACTGGGCGTTCTGCCTATTTCCTAGGATTACAGCCAGGATTCAACTCTGAACTGAATTTAAATTAAAAGAATTCAGATTTTGATAAATGTAACTTTCTTTGGCCATACCCTGGCTCCCTGCCTCCCATTATCAAAAACTAATCACAAATATTGAGCCAGTGGGAAAGGATTGAAATGACTTCCAAGTTGATTAAAAACATAGTACTTTTTTAATTTTAGAAATTCAGCACTGCCCACATTTTGCTTTTGATGCAAATCAGTTAAGTGGCAACGCTATAGAAATAGCATTTTCTATTTATTTGCTGCTTCTACCTTATAGGGTTTTTATTTTCATTTTTGTGACTTAACCTGCTGTTTCTCATATCTTTTTTCTCACAACAACTACCCCATAAGTTTCAGAAATAGCAACTGGCCCAATGTCACTGGAAGGATGCCATTTATGGTTTGCTAGTTTATAGTCTTAACAGGTTAACCTGTACACCAAACTGCTTTTTGTTATGTCTTTGAGTTTCCTTCAGTAACTATATGTTAATTGTCAGGTTTCTTATTTTAGTTAGTTTGTCAGTTGTTAATTTTCCCTGGTATTATATCTGTGTTTTGATGCAAAATAAGTTTCCTGTAAGAATACTACAGGTAGTATTCATTTTAACAACCACAATTGGGACCTGCAGGCATTAAGTAAACATCATGATTTTACAAACTTTCCTTTACTCTGCAGGTTGTAAATACAAAGACTGGCACATACTTACTTTTTTGATCACCTTTAAAATTGTGAGCAGTTGCTAAACGAGTTGGTTGCTAAATGAGGACTACCTGTGTACTATTTGTCTTCTAAGTGAACAGTCCTTGTAGAATCCTGTTCTTACTGAATTCATAGTTTTGATTTGTCTGTTTCTCTCTCTGAGGTTGTATCTGTCTCTGAAAAATCAAACATGGCTAATAAAATCCAGAATTAGTATTTCCTTAGATAAAGATTCCGTTGAAACAAACTCAACTCCTGGTTTACATGTTGTTCATTTGGGGGGGGAAAATACCAAAATGATTGGCTGTTGGTTTCTTCCAGGACTTTTTTGGCTTCCCAATCTAGTCTACAATTTTTTTCCAATTACTTACCAGGTTTGGTCTCTTTAAATCAGGGGTGTCAAATTCACATCGTCATGGCAGCGTCATGTCACATATCAGGACTTTTTTCTCCTTGCTAAATTGGGCATGGGCGTGGCCCATACATGATGCATCTGACTTGTGGGCTGGGAGTTTGACAGCCCTGCTTTAAATGTTCACTACAATAATTCTCTTTGACCATTGGGCTTTTTATCTGACAGCATTCTAGAAATTACGTTTTTAGGCTCAGGATATCAGAGAACGAGAAGAATCTATAGCAACTTACTCCTCCAGCCTAAGCTAGTTCAGCATCTGATGACCAAAAACAAAGAATGGGACCAGGCAATAACCTTTTGATTAGAGTTTTTAGGAAGGATCTAAATGGAAAAGTCCATTTGTTGCTGTTAGCCATGATGCTCCAATAATGCAGGCTTGTCCCTAAATTTTGAGTAAACAAAATCAAGAGGGGTGGGATTCTACAGGTTTGCACTTATTTGCTAGAACCTGTTGTTAACATTCTAAGCAGTTCAGAGAACTGGTTGTTAGAAGAAATTACTGGCCTAATCCTGTAAGGAAGGCAGGAAGGAAATGTTCTGGTGTTGCTAACAGAAACTGCCTCTCCATTAACCCTTTTTACATTCTTGGCAGGACTAAACTTCCTGTCTCTGGAACCTCCTTTGCTGGTACTTTGCTTGTGTGGAGTAACCATTTAAAGTTACAATGGCACTGAAAAAAGTGACTTATGACCATTTTTCACACTTACGACAGTTGCAGCATCCCCACAGTCACGAGAGACCAGGCGAGGAGATACGTGCCTCAGTGTGAGTGATGTTGAGTTGGCCATGCCCAGCCAATAACATGACCACCAAACCAAGCCCACCAACTAAGCCACAGCCACAGAACCGGTTGTTAAAAAAATTGAATCCCACCTCTGTGTTAGCCTTATAGCTCTCTTGGAAAAAATCAGGGTTAGCCAGTGTCTATGATGAAATTGTGAGCTGAGTTTCAAGGATCTATGGTGACAGTTTTTTATTATTACTCCCCACAAGTTGCTTCTGGCAAGCAAGTCTGCTTTGCACAGAATTCAGGGAATGACGTTTCTTAGAAGGGGTTCTGGTTTGTAAGTATTAAGCCGAGATGTAAACTGTGGGAAGTAGCTTCAGCTACTTCAACTGATTTGTCTTTCTTGTGGACCCCTGCACATGAGAAATAACCAGCATTTCATTTTCATGTCATTTTATTCTGATCCAGCGCTGCTAACAGTGTACACAGTCAATTAAAAAACCTGAATAAAATAAAAAGTACCGAAATTAAAGCTAAATTAAAATCAAAGGGATAAAAAGGTGACACATCAATGACTGCATTCAACATTTGAACGATTGTTAACAAGTAACAAACTGTAGCACAAAACTTAACAATTTTGGAATTGTTCCTTACACACTAACAGATGAAATACATAAAAATGCTGACAGCTGAGCTTGTAATGAAAGTAGGCCTAGTATATTTGTAGTTAAAGCAGCATAGAAAGATGTAGGATTTTTTATTTAAAGAGTAGAGACAGTTTCAGATTTGCACATCATGGCAGAAAAGAAATGTTAAATAAAAATGTCACCGCTCTGTAAGAATCCTTGTGAATTAGCCTGATTCCAGCTTTAATGGATTTTCACTTTTATTTTCCTCACATTGATATATAATATCCTCTCATTTGTGATTCCCTCATTTTTCTCATTTCCTGCCCTTTAAATGGAAAAATCTAAGCAAAGCTGCATCATAAATATTTATTTAATCAGAAATTATTATCTTACTTCATTCTATCAGCATGTTGAATAACATGGCTCCTGGAGTCTTCTAATTTTGTTGGACTTTTTTTTTAAGGAAGTAAGGCATTTATGGGAGAATGCAAAAGAAATCCTCTAAATTATAAAGATGCCTTTACTAGAAAATCAAAAAGTATTCCAGAATTCATGTATATCTTTTACATTCATTCCTAAAACTCCATTTTTAACAACATAGGATTGACTTAGCTATATGTAATGTACACTTCAATTCTTAGTTAAAAATGCCAACAAGCCTGCAAAAAAGGTACAATGAAAAGCTTTTTAAAAAGAAACATTAGTTTCTGTTAGATTTTCTTCCTCATTTTCTGATTCCTTCAATATTAAACTGTCATAAATAATACTTTCTTTGGAAAAGATTATCAACATTTCCTGTCTCTGTCTCTGTCTGTGTGTGTGTGTGTGTGTGTGTGTGTCTCTCCCTCCCTCCCGCTCTCTCTCTGTCCCCCCTCTCCCTCTGTGCCCCCCCCTCTCCTCACAGGGTTGTTATTGTGGGGACAATAGAAGTAAGCTGTGTTTGGCATGTTTGCTGCCTTGAATTATTTGTAAAAATTATAAAGGCTGGATATAAATCAATCAATTAATAAAATCTGTCAATCACCATGGTGTTTCAATACATTACATCACCTCTTTGAAAAACCTCCATGAGATATGTTCCTTAATGTTTCTCCTCTACCACAGCAGTGTTCTTCTTGGGTATGAGTTGCTTTAGCAAACACTGATAATTTTTGTTGGGTTTACCACTGTAGGTATATACTCTTTCCAACCATGCCTCTTCTACAGTAAGGCCATCAGATGTCTGAATCAATGCAGCCTGTTAGATAATGTAGTTATATTTACTGTACTGTACTACAGTTAAATCATAGCTATACTGTATGTCTCTTACAACATCTAACAAAGCCTGACACATTAAATCAAAATCCAAAAACCAACACAATTCATCAGTGCTCACTGTTCTATTTTATACTGTAATTTTATTTACATAAAGTTACAATGCTGGCTTATATTTTATTTACGTGCATTGCAAAGGATTAGATCAGTTGCAAATCTTCCAGTTCTAAAGGACTTGGAAGTATCCTAAGTATTTACTTCTTGTTTGCAGAGAAAAAGTCCCTAAGATTTCCATGTCAGATATTTGTAATAAAGATGTTTTGACTGGGTGTATCAACTTTTCTCAGCAGTGTATAAGTTGAGAGTAAATCTTCCTCTAGTTTCATAGCATTGTACATTGTACAGATATCTCCATTTAAGAATAGAGAATGCCCTGCTTGATTTGATTTGCAGCCAAAAAAAAGTATTTGATTTGTAAAATCTCTCTGTTCTTGCATGTCTACAGATCAGAGAAAGACCATAGCTTTTGCCATAACTGCATAAGAATTTATAAATATGAATTTTAATCTTTAGTCTGATTTCTCTCACAGAATTTACCTATATTTCTGACAAACTTCCTCTCCCCCTCCCTATAAATCCACAGAAAACCATTATTTCAGCTGGTATGCCTTATTAACAGCCTGCCCTTTATTTAGAACTAATGGCTGACATGCATTGATTTTTTTCCCCTTCTGTTATTGATTAGGCACATTCCACCAAAACATGCAAAGAGAAAGGAGATAAAAAAACAGTTCAGAAACGAACTCTCATGCAGATAATGTGCCTGGCAGAGCCTGACTCATTGTTCCAAAACTACACGGAACAGGACAGGGCTGTCTGAGTTCCACTCATTAGGGCGCTCAATCACAGAGGCCAAAAGGAACACAGTTTTCTTGGCAACAACATAGAAGTGCTTTGCTATTTAAAGGAAGGGGGGAATAGTGTGTAGAAGTCTCATTTGGAATAGATAGTTCATGGGATAGATCAATTTTACACCTGCTAGTTCAAAATACTTGGTATGTTCCAGAGTGCTCATTAAATTATATGCATCCCACCGTCCAGTCTCAGTTCATAGTAATGAAGAGTCTATTCCATGTAACAATTCCTTGGTAATTGTCTCCACAATAAAATAGCATTGTCCCAGTTGGCATTTGGAAAGAATTTCAACATTTTCTAGTAAAGTTACAAAATGTTTACTTATGTTGTTTGAACTTATGCAGCAAGGGAGTCTAAAAAGAGTAGTTATTTTGCTTGTTTGATGGTCTACTTATGTCCTATTTCTAATAGGTTAAAAGTATACATGATTGTCCGAATTTGGAGAAAACTAGATTTAATCCTTTTCCTTACCTTTTCTCTGTAATTTTTACACTGTTTATTTAGCTAATGATTAGGTATAGCTTATAATTAAACTTCTTAATTGCTATTAGTATATAGCACTCTTATTTAGTAGCAAATAAAAAGAAACCTAGGTAATCTGAAAAGTATGAGAAGACAACATGAATCTTGCTAGCTAAAACTTAAATTAAAAAGCACTTACTGGGAGTTCTTTACAAGTAAATATCAAGTAAATATCTGCATAGTATTGTACATAACAAGATGCAAGGGAAAAACTGAAAGAAATGGAATTTGAAAAGGGGATATTGCTATTTGCAAAACATTAGAATAATTCAGGAATGGGAGAAATGTGAATTTATAAATGTGAGAAATAATTTTTAAAAAGGAGAAGCTATAGGTAAATTATGGGAAGAAAGCAGGTTGATCAGAGAAATAAAGTGTGGCACTAAAACATTTGTAAGCCATAAATTGTACTGCATTCAATAGGACATGTAAGTTCACAAGAGTCAGACAGAATTTATCAGATAATGTGAATGGTGCACATGAGAAAGCCATATGAATGGCAAGGAAAATTCTGCAGTGAATTATGATAAGAATTAGGAGCCAAAACTGACCTTTCAAATATAAAACTGAATCGGTGAACTGAAAAGTTGAAATGGTGGGTGAAAACTCTTAAAGGTCAGAAGTTCTATTCATTGGCAGATAGCAATATGAACAAATGGTGTTAAGAAGACAATTATGGATGGGGGTGTAATGTTTTATTAATAATAATTATTATACAAAAATTATTATTGTTATTATTAGACTTATGTACGGTTGAGGCCTCTTGGTAATTTATTAAAAATATTGGCAGAAATGTTTGTCTGAATGAACACACTGCTATATTCCTGTTCACTTCAGCAGAATTTCAGAAATGGAAAGGGCCACAAAAGCAACAAAGCCAATAAAATAATTCTATTATCTCTCATCAATTCAGTTACTACTGTTAAATTCAGTTACGAGCATAGGTTCAACATATTTGCTAGCACTGTAAAAATGTAGATGCTGTTAGACTTGATTCTGGTATTTGTTAGACTGGACAAATTTCCTGCCCTGTTTTATTTAATCAGTCAGCAGGATCCCTAAAATGTCCAAATTAAATCATAGCATTTTACATTGCACACTTAAAAGACAAATTAAAATAGAAGATATTATTATTTTTTAATCTTAACCCTCATCCATCTCATCCAATTCCTTTCTGCCATAACTATTGGAAATAAAATTTAACAGCACTGCTTGAAATCACCATTTTCAAAAGAGAAATCATTTTATTCTCTCCCTGATCTGCATTTTACATGTACCTATAAAAACTATCCTAGGTTTATGGTTTGGTTTAACAACTATTGAAGGCATATTAGAATATGCACTCAGATCTGAGAATGTTTTCAAAATAAGTAAAAGCACATTAAACTTGTATGGATATTGTGAAAAGGTCCCGAAGTACTATATATTTGCTGAAATTGATTTGAGACCACAAATTTAATGGATTTCAGTCTTTGGCGTTTTGGGATTATGTGATCCCATTTTCTAGCCATCTCTCTTTGAAAGCTAATGAAAAATCCATCAATAAATAATTGATGTAGAATTACACTGCAGAATTACTCTGAGTGTGATCAGAGTAATTGTCACTATTTTCTGTCTCAGGAATCTCTTTGCACACTCCAATCTTTTTTGGAGTACCATATATTTTTGAGAGAAGGAAGATATTCTGTTCATTTCCCATAATTGTGGATGTTAGAATGCTAATATTCTTCACCTAAGCCTCTGAATTTGCTAGATTTTACTGCCAAAGTGGACTGTCTCCTCTTGTTCCAGAGTCTATTATTACCTTTGGCTCTCCTTATTAAAAATTAATTAATTATTGCAACCAAAGGCAACAAAATTATTTTGAAAAACACATTATATAAATTCTATTGACCCTATAACTTGTTTCTGATATTCACTGTTGTTCTCCACTGCAATCCCATATGCTTCTTTAGTATGATCTCTGTTTCTGCTGCTAAATTCAGAATAGTAATAGTTTTACTAACAGCAATTGCACAATAGTAATGATTTCTATCAACTTTTAGAGTCATCCAAACTGTTACACTGTGCTAAAATAACAACAACGTGAGTAGCTTTATTATTTCAACAATGTCTGAATAATAATGTAAAGATACTGGAGGTGAATAATTCAGAAATGTCGAATCATGGATCCAGATTGATTGATTGATTGATTTGGGAGAGGAGGGGGTGAAATTATGTAAGCGCCCATTTTATGCAGCATAACCATGGGCATATCACAAACAATAGTAAAATAGTAGTAATGATAATACTAACAGAACGACTGTGGCAAAAGAAAGCAAAGATAGTACCAATTGTAATAGTCTTACACTACATCAATGTGAGTTGTGTGAAAAACCAGGTTTTTAAATCTCTGGAGGAAGCTAAGAGGTGAGTGCCTGCCAGATCTCAGGAGGAAGGGCATTGCAGAGGGCAGTGGCAGCTATGGAGAAGGTGCAATACCTAGATCCCACTAGATGGCAACATGTAACAAGGAACCAGAAGAAAGCCCACCCTTTCAGACCTAGTGGAACATGCAGATACTCTAGAGACAGTCCAAGAAATCAACTGGACCTAGGCCATTCAGGGCTTTATAGATGATAACCAGCATCTCAAATTTCACCTGCAATATAACAAGTGTATAGGATTCATTATAATTAAAAGTTGGTGTATTCTGGACAAAGATTGTGCATTTCTTTTTTAACATACAGTTTATATTCATTTAAGTCATGCTGACTTTCTATATATCATAAAGGAGGGTGCCTCCAGCAATAGATAAATAATATAATAATTGCATCTGGAGGTGAAGAGAAACGTTTTCACAAACTCCTCTTAATTGGGATGACACATTCCACTCTAACACTTGTCTGTGTTGTGGAATTGGAGTAATTCCACACTCTGATAACCTGCGGATGTACAGTACTCATATTTTAATTTCCAAAATTCCTAGCAGGAATGATCAGCTGACCTCCCTAGAGTATAATCGTGTTGTTGAACTACTACAATAAGCTAGGCCAAAGTCTGTATATCAGATTCGGGGTTTCAGTGATTAAAATAAGTCACTGTTTTACGGAAATCTTTTAGGTCTGAGTCTCAGATCCTATTGAGGGCTCAACTGCAGATTGCCATAAATGGCTCTTGCATTACTTATGAATAAACTTTGGTTTGTATAAATTCTACTCATTCTATAAATGGCAGCTAACTGAACCTGCATTTCTAAAACAAGTAGGAGGGCACTGAGGGACAGAAGGAGGAGATGCTACCAAGGCCATAAGTAGATAAGAGACCCGAGTCTGGGGCAGGAATTTAACCTGAGTAAACATCTCAGACAAGAGCCTCCCTATTTATGACAAAGATAAAGAGAGGAGAAAATGTACTCAGAGTTGCAAATTTCTGTTACTGTAGCCTTACAATATAAATAGTACTGACCTACATGATATCATGCTAATCTGATCTACCTTGAAGGGTTGACACATCCAGAGAATGTCAGGTCCAGGAATATCTCAAAAGATCAGAATCCTCTATTTAGCTTCAATGTACCCAGAAGCACTTTGCTCCTTAGGGAGCTCCACATACACATGATACTAGGGGCCATGCTGCCTGGGAATTTTAGCAGTCCTATATATCACACCCAAAAAGATAGTCAAATAAGGAAAATCAGTGCAAGCTATTTTAAAATGTACATACTGTGTAACAATTCTCTCAGGTTAAGCCCAGTTCCTAAGAACTACATTCATGCAGTTTTCTAAGCAGCATTATGATGGAAATGCTTTGCCATTGTCTTCCTTCAGTTTTCATTTCCCATTCAGATAAGACCAGGACTTATCCTGCTTAGATTCTGACATCAGGTAATGTCAGGTACATGCTGTTACCATTAAAGAAAAAAATATATATGAAATAATTATTTCATTGTAGGTTTCATTAAAAATGAAGTGAAACAGGAAAATAATCTAGGGGGGAAATGAAAATAAACACTGACAGTTCATTCTCCGAGCTCATGGGTTGGTTTCCAAACATTTCATTACCACGCTAGAACATCCTCAGTGGAGTTTAGTGGATGTCGGTGTTCTTCTGTTTATAAGGGCTTTGTGTAATCATAAGGTCTTGTGATTGGTCAGGTGTGAGTGTGTCAAGGGAGGGTCTTGTGTTGGGTCTTGTGAGGAGTCAGGTGGGAGTCATAAGTGGGAGTCTTGTGATGGGGAGGTTGCATGAGGTGTGGGTTGTTGTGAAGTGAAGTGCTGATTGAGGGTGCAGACTTGCATGGGTTGGTTGAGGGTTGGTGCTGTCTCTGGTTAGCTGTGTGTTTTATTTGGATTCGTAATCTGATTGTAGCCTTATAAACAGAAGAATACCAACACTGACATCCTCTAAATTCTGCTGAAGATGTTACCTAGCTTGATAATGAAACATCTGGAAACCAACTCGCAACCTCAGAGAATGACCTTTCACCCTCATCCTAAACCCGAGTTACATATATTCACCATTATTGCAAATAAACACTGACAGAATAGAAGAAAAGCACAGCAAAAACATTATATGCTGTGGATCTCCTATTCTCTTATTCACTTTCTGCACTCATCTTCTTGCTTTGGCATGTGCTCAGCTCAGAAGGAACTGTGGTCAACTATAAAACGTGTATACAAAATGTTTTATGAGTTGACACACTCTGCTGAACCATAGCATGTGTTCTTGCAGTTGAAATTTGTGCAAAGCAATATGAGATGGCAAAATTAAGGCACTCCAAACTTACAATATATACAAACATATAGTATACAAACATACTGCCAGTTTCCACAGGTCATCCTCAATTTATGATCACAGTTGAACTGGAACTTCTGTTCCTAACAACTTGGTCATTACATGGTCATGCCTGATTTTATGACCTTTTTTGCTATGGCCATTAAGTGAAATGTGATCCTTAAATTAATCCAGCTTCTCCCATTGACTTTGCATGTTAGAAGCTGGTTGGGAGGGTCATAAATGGTAATCACATGACCTTGGGATGCTCTAAACATCATAAATATATGTTGGTTGCACAGAATTCAAATCATGATCACATGACTGTGGGAATGCTGCAATAGTGATAAGTGCAAGGAATGCATCAAAAGTTACTCTTTTCAGCATCATCATAACTTCAAAGGGTTGCTAAATGAATACTTTTAAATTGAGGACTACCTGTAATACTTTCCTTCAAATGAACGCCTTTGGGGTGGTTCCTGTGGAGACATACACTTAGAAAAATAGACTTAGATATTGATCAGCTATATTGATTTTATTTTCAAGGACTGCCCAGTGGACTGGATTATTTCTACTCCTATTTGCAGGATTGCGCATCAGGAGAAATAATGTTTTCATGTATTTAATGCCATAGTATCTTTCCTAGTGCTCACTCCTTGGGAACAAATGCTGAATCAGAAGAGTCTACTGAATCATCAGATCAAAGTCTGTTCTAGTGTGAGAAGTAAATCTAGACCCTAAATTTAATGTTGAAATAGGCAACTTGATATCTGCTTCCAAAGATAGTTCTTCCTCAGTCAAAGAGAAACTCCAAATATCCTGGATTCCTCTGGTTCCCAAGGCAGACTCACCAGGAAAAACTCAACAAAAAGGAATGTGCTATAAAGATGGCAAGCTCAAGAGCTCACATTTTAACCAGCATTTTTCAATCATGGTTGTAAAACATGGGCAAACAAGTGAAAAGCGAAGAAATCAAGATGTTTTATGGAAATAACAAGCATCTGGATTACTCCAAATACCTGGACATTCTTAAAAGTCCAATTCAGTGGCAGAAATATCATTAAGATAATTAACACCTGGGTAAATCCAGTCATTAGATATACAGCTAGACTAGAGCACTGAATTGAAGCACTGGATAGGAAGACTAGAAAAACAATGATAATGAACTAGTGGTGGAATTCAATTTTTTTTACTACCAGTTCTGTGGGTGTGGCTTATTTGGTGGGCATGACTTGTTATGTGACTGGGTGGGTGTGGCTTAGTGGTCATATGACTGGGTGGGTGTGCTTGGTGGTCATGTGACTGGGTGGGCATGGCTTGGTGGTCATGTGACTGGGTGGGCATGGCCAACTCAATGTCACTCATATCAAGGGTTGCCACACCTAGCCCCTCCCCTCCTAGCCATTCCTTGTCACCCAGCCTCAACTTATCTATAGTTCTGTAAAAATGTTCACCTTTTTTGACTATTATCTGCATACTATAGATGTACTTTCATGGACCACTGAAAGGAGGAAATGGCTCACATGCTTTACTCAAGAGTGTGATAGGCAACAGGCTTTTAAGGGGCTGCCACAAAGAAAGGGGGACAATGTATTTTCCAAAGAAGCAGAATGCAAACAAGAAGCCATGGATGGAAACTAAACAGAGAGAAGCAACCTAAAGCTTAGGAGAAACTTCCTGACAGTAAGAACAATTAATCAGTGAAACTGCCTGTCTCCAGAAGTTCTGGGTGCTCAATCACTGGAAGTTCTTAAGAAAAGACTGGACAGCCATTTCTCTGAAATGGTATAGGGTTCACCCCAAGGTCCCTTCTAAGTATTATTCTGACAACCTTTCCCAGGATTTCTGCTCAGAGTTTGGCATCCTCAGTTTTCTTGCCTGAGCTGGGGGTTAGAGTAGAAGACCTCCAAGGTCCCTTTCAATTCTTGTTAAACACGTGTGTATTTTATGCTCTGGACTATTGGCATTGAATGCATGTAAACCCTGAAAATATGTGGTAGCCCTGGGCAAAAGAAAGGCAGAAAAATCACTCTAGGTGTAGGGACAGTGTAAAATATTAACACATGATAAATAATGGAACAATTAAAAATAATAGCACAGTTTTCTCTCTTTCTCTTCCTATGTTTTTCTTTCTTTCTCTATCTTCATCTTTCTTTCTTTCTTTCTTTCTTTCTTTCTTTCTTTCTTTCTTTCTTTCTTTCTTTCTTTCTTTCTTTCTCTCTCTCTCTCTCTCTCATACACACACACACACACACACAGAGCACTTAACAGACAAACATTTTGGAAGCAGCTCCTTTAAATTTCTCCAAGGCTTGAGTGGATTCCCCCACCCGCTCTGTCAGACCGCACTCCTTCTCACTCCACCACTTTAACTCACAAGGGAAAGCGATACTTTCAGTGTCCATGGGAAATCCTTGGAGAAGTTTTTTAAAGACCTGCTTCCAAAATGCATTTCTTTTACGTTGCAAAAGTGCTCCAAGGCTCAATTCATCCCCAACCCCTCTTTCAGACCGCACTCTTTCTCACTCCCGACACTTTAATTCACACGGGGAAAGTAATACTTGCAGCATCCATGCCTTTCTTCCTTTTCCCCGGGGAGAAAGAGGACGTGGGGAACGAAAGCTAGGAGAGCGATCACAAGTGAGCGACCGGGCAACCAGGTTGGGGGCATGGCCAGCCAGGGATTGCCACCAGTTCGGTGACTCACGACAAATAACCACTACCGGTTCGCCCGAGTAGGTGCGAACCGGTTGAATAGCACCTCTGTAATGAACCATGCCTTTCATCTGCACAACAGTGTTGACGATTTGACTTACCAAGGAGCATAGATGAATGTGGAATTTTGTAAGTAGACCAGACAGTTGAAGAAGATAAAAGGTCATTGGGAGAAGATGCACTGAACCTAGTACACTAAGAAAGCTTACTGAATATCAAAGAGACAAAAATTACCTACTAGAAGAATAGAAAAGAGACAGGGCAATGCAAAGTATCACATGGCCAGTACACAAACATTAAATAAAAACTAGCAGGAAAAGCAGAGAATTGCAAACCCTGGCAATGGCTAAGAGCAGGACAATTGAAGGAGACAAAGGGGCTACTCCTGCCTGCACAAGACCAAGTCTTAAGAACAAATACATAACAAGCCAGAATTGAGATGACAGCAAGAGACAGCAAATGCTGCCTCAGCAAAGAAGCTGAAGAAACAGTTGGCCTCCTAGTTAGCTGCTGCAATCCCAAGCAACTGGCCTCCATTATCCAGACTCCCTGTAAAGCCTATAACCTGCGAATGGAACAAACCTAAATAGAGCAGTTATGAAATACCTCCTCCCAATTTTTCACTGTGTTTGATGGTGTGAATTGTAGGTGAATATACCACCAATTTGGTGGGTGAGAACAGAACAACTCAAGGATACAAAAACAGTATTTATGTACAGGGTGATTTGATGTCCTTTATTCCCCTTGTTCCTTATGGAAACTGATGTCTGCAGCTTGCAAAAACAAAACTTTTTTTTTTTTTGGTGATTGTATTTTCCAGGACTGAAGAATGGACTGACCCTCCTCTCTTCCCATGCTATAATATATCTTAGCTTATGAGCAAAGAAATTGTGCATATCCAACAGCAAACATGGCTAGCATCTCTGTGAAGCAAATGGGATCAGAGACTATCTTCTTTCTCTCAATGGACCATATTTGCTTACTGATAATTTTGCAAACTGGTAAAGAGAATACCATCAGTTGTGAAAACTGGAAAGGTTAATTTGGAAACATAGATATAGAAAGGAATAATAGCAATTTTGAAAAGTACACCAGAATTTTAGGAAACATAGCCCTGTCACAGAAAGTATGCTTATACTAAAAGTTTGAATTCTGAACCAATATTTTTTAAATGGCAAAGCTGCGTTTTCTGTTGATGTTATTGATAATCTGACCATTCAGTGTCAGCAGTTTAGTTGTTCATGAATTTCCTAGCTATAATATCTTAAAGGAGAGAGTGAAGCTCATGTGCTCAGATTGCCATTTGTTTTTAATGTGTGAATATAAAAAAGAGGGAGAAGTTTAAAAACACTATTCTGACCACTAACTTTCCAGTAATTTTGTCCTGGGATTGTGTATATTGTCCAGCTGTCTTTTTGTGGCACTTGGGTACAAGACATCCCTCTAAAAGATAAAGATACACTTGAAGAGTATGGAATAAAATTATTTTTAAAAAGCAGAGACAAAGTCATGCATCTCCTCCTCAGAGCATCACACTTCACAAAAAAGAGGACACCTTCCAAACAGAACAGGTGTCAGTAATGGTTCTTCTTGTCAGTGTCTGCCAACCACATGACTACGGATTTAAAGTGTCTTTATTATTTCAGTTTGGCATAAAGGTTGCCCTCTTGCTGACTTCAAAATGCCATTCAAGTTCATCACGGTTATTCCGATATAAATATATAAATATACCCAATTCAGCATTCTTCCATTTAACAGAATATGTTGAACTAAAATCTCAGGACAGGTATATTACCTTGTGTTCAAATGGAGGCTTTCTTTCAATAAAGCCAATCAGGCTTCTGTTGGTTACATCACCCAAAGCAGGAGCAATTTGATGAGTGTCAAAAGAATTAGAAATAGAGTGCTGGGCAAGATGGAAATCTCTGCTCAGAGTTAACCACCCCAATTTTCACCTTAAACTACACAATACTTCTGTTCAGCTATTATAGGCCATGACCTAGTCCTGACATACATCTAAGCTCATCCATGAATAAAGAAAGGCTTCAACTGAACTGTTTTAGGTAAGTCTGCTGCATCGCTTCTTCAGATCCTACTAGCCAGTTCAATGAACAGCAGTTAGCACACTACCAGCATAAAAAGGAATTAATACAGTAATTCTGCAGTCATGATCTACATTTTTATGCAAGCAACTATTCAACTTCTGTAATTTCATAAATACTCAAATTCCTAGAGGTATTTAGAGAGCATCCGGTGATGATGTGATATAAAGTTTCAAGCCCAAACTCTGCAAAACTATATTTTACAGTGCAAACAATTCATTATGTTATTTAAATAATCTCCCTCTCTTTCTCTGATGTAAGAAAAACAACTGGAAGGGGAGTTTTGTACTAGTGTGATGACAATCAATGGAACTATTTAATCCTTTCAAAGACTTTTAATTTATTATTTTATTGCTTTCAAAAGAATGACAAAAAAGAAATGGAAAAATGCACAGATGAAAATACATGCATTGTTGAAAGGAAAAAAACATGGAAAGTGTAATCCTTTCCAAATCTGTTGTTTTCTCTTTCCGTGTACCTCTCCCTCTCGCTAACAAATTATTCTCCTTCTTGGATTCAAATGTGTTTCTGTGCTTCTGTTTTGCCATGTTGTTAGATATATATGTGGTCATGTGGCTGGCTTGACTATATTCTGAGGCACATGGAATGCTGTTACCTTCCCACTGAAATGGTACCTATTTATCTACTCACATTTGCATGCTTTCAAACAACTAGGTAGGCAGGAGCTGGGGCAAGTAATGGAAGCTCACCCTGTTGTGAAGTGCTAAAATCTCAAACACAAGCAGCTCAGCTTTCCTTCTGTCTTAGATCAAATAGAATTAAGACAGAGTCAGTTTATGTTTTTTAAACAATAGTTTTCTTCCCAGACTTAATTCATATTGTGCTAAATTTATGAGCAAAGAAATGGTGCATAGAACTTATTGGAATGGCTAGCACCTCTGCAAAGCAAGTGGGATCAGAGATTATCTTGCACTTCTCAGTGGACCCTATTTGCTTACTGATAATTTTGCAAACAGGGTAAGAGAATAGCATCAGTTGTGTAAAGTGGCAAAATTACTTGTAGAACACAGATATAGAAAGGAATAATACCGGTAGCAATTTTGAAAAGTATGCCAGAATTTTAGGAAACCCAGCCCTGTCACAGAAAGTGTGCTTATACTGAAAGTTTGAATAGTATCCAAATCCTATGCTCACTGATGATCCAGAGAATACCATGACCAGTGGTATCAAGCGCAACCAAGCAATCAAGCAGGGCAAGGAGAGGTGTACTTCCTTAATCTAGATCCTGCTGCAACTCATCTACAAGAACAAATCAAGCATTTTCTATTTTCTGGCCTGTACTGAATCCATACTGGAAGGGATCCATATAAATTGCTTCATGCGTAGCCATTTGTGGCTTCCACTCCAGTGCAAGGATCAAATATATAGTTGATGGAGTTCATCTGGTAAACAACTCTGACCATTTCCTCAGAGTTCACAAATTTGAATCTCAAATCACCTGTCATGAGACTTTACGGAGCCAACTTCCAATTCAGAGTGAATCTGGGTGATTTTGTTTTGAAAGTGTTTCTTGCCGCGCAAGAAAATTCTCCACTTTATTACTTCCCAACAGGAAATAGGTATCCCTAAACAAGGTATTTGCTTGCAACCAAAGATGCAATAACTATAGGGAGACATCAACCCTTACCTCCAGATTATGGTTAATTATATTTGCTCTTTGTCTTTTTCCATATAACTCTGCTTGTCTCTTATGACATTCCATCTTCTCAGTAATTCAAGAAACTCCCTGGATTGATTACCAAGAGAGGCCACTCAAGAGAAATCCTGTTAAGCACTTTCATCCCCTCCTTACTCTCAGCCAGGCATCTGATGGAACAGTCTGTCAGATTGTTGGCAAATTCCACAACTTCACTCTGAAAATGATCAGAACCCATAAGGCAGTTTAGGCACATCCTCTTAATTTAGCTTCCTAACAGAGTCATCTAACCACAGCTTAAACAGGAAGTGGCTTGTCCATGACAAATGAGTAGAGGAGATGGCCCCCGCCTCCAAATCAAATTCCCATTATTTTACAGAAAAAGTTGGATCCAAGGTCTTTTTGTTTGTTTGTTTATTTGTTTCCCACCTTTATTATTTTTACAAAACTCAATATGCAGCACAACTTCCCCCCTTATTTTTCCCACAAGAACCCTATGAGTTGAGTTGGGCTGAGAGAGAGTAACTGGCCCAAGGTCATCCAGCTGGCTTTCATTGATAAAGGATTAGAACTCATAGTCTCCCGCTTTCTAGCCTAGTGCCTTAACTACTAACTAGACCAAACTGGCTTAAAATGGTTTCCCTAGGCAGTTCAGGCATATGATGTGTTGAATCCACAGTTGGCATGCAATCTAAATCAATCCTGTTCTCCCACCAGGGTATCAAAATTAAAAATTCCCTCCACCAGAGGCTGGGGGACCCATTATCATCCCAGGCATGAAATCAAACAACTTTACTAAGGATGCTGAGGTAGTACACCAACAACATTTCTACCTTAGCCTGGCATCCAACTCCATAGATAGCCACTTGTGGAATGGCACAACTGGCCACCAATGATTAAATGGTGTTTAATCACTATATGGGTAAACCTTGAAGTCTTTATCAATTTAAGAGCATTAAAAAAGTAATCTTAAAGAATGATGATATCATTTTGTATATTACTCTGGCAGGTAAGTCATTTATCTTTCACATACTGATTAATGGAGATCAGATCCTTGAATGATTGTTTAACCAAACCTGCTCAGCCTTTAAAGAGAGAAGGAGAGAGAACAAGAAAGGCTAACAGGGTTATGAAAATGCAACACATAGCAATCTCTTCTACAAATTCAACTTCCCCACAAATGCTTCTGACAAAATTACACTGGTCTTTCCAGTATATCTAGTTTTCTGATGTATGAAATTGTTTAGAGATAAATACAATTGATTGGATCAGAAAGCAGATGAGAATCATCTGGTATCCTTTACTATTATATTAATTAGTGATTATTTGTTTTAGAGTTTTCAAATATTTCTTGGGTCCATTATTAACTAATTACAATTGGGAAAACAATGGAAAGGCACTGAACTATTGCAGATTTATTTGTTAAATGCTTTATCACCTAATGATATTGTAATAGAATCCTTGTTTAATAAGAAATCTCAATGTTGGAATTTCACAACACCTTAAATTAACTACTTTGTTCACAATATCCACTGTTCAGACAGCATGTCAAATCTTAACATGGATTAGGAAAGGAATGCAATTGTGTTCACATAAGTTTCTATAACCAAACAAATAAACTACATTAGGCTTTAACTTGGTGGTAAGCACATAACATTGAATCACAATCAGTCCAATGTTATTTTATCATACTACACTAACATAATTAGAAATTAAAATAACTTCCATGGCCTTAAAGAGGGAGGAGTTTAGATACTTTGAGGAGGATAACTTTAGTCATGTTCTCTGTATGCTACATCCAGATTCACTACCACATATGTTCAAGTTACACAATGACTTAAATGAGAGTGAGCTATCATCCTCAAATTTTACTCATAGGTTTCCCAGGCCATGTCAAGAAACAAAGTAATGGGATTGGCAGTCATTTGATCTGATCCTGCAGGGTTCTTCTTATCACCTTATGCTCTCCTCTCTCTTTAAGAATTTAAAGGTGTTTCAAATACAATATTCATAATCTTTTTGTCTGCTTTACTCTATATTCCACAAAGAAAATATATACCAATCTGGGTTCTTAGAAGAATCTTTTAAAATGGGGGGAGGGGAGAAAGAGGGAGGAGGGAGGGAGGGAGAGAGAGAGAGAGATTTCCAGCTATTAAAGAAGGAATAAAACAACAAACATTGAGCAATAGCACCTATCTGTTCTTTTTTTTCCCTGTAACACATTGAAGAACAATTAGTATTGATTTTTCTTGCTTTTATTTTGTTTTGCTAACACACATAATGCACTATATCCTTCTCTATTTCATTTTCACTGTCTTCTAGTTGAAGTTTGTTGCTCATCTAATTCTGATGTGACAATTGAATTTGGAGCATTGGGAAGGTTTGACTGGAATATAAATAAAGGGGGGGACAGAGAGGGGGAAGATCCAGATATGCTTCTCTCTGAGCTTCTGAAACCTATAGGAGAGATAATTTCAGGAACTGGGAGAAGAGGAGTGAAAATGGAAAAGGACAAGCAGGAAGGCTAATAGCCCCGCCCTTCCTGCTTCTGAGAGCTAGGACAATTATTCTCACTTACAGATGCTGGCGAAGAGGATCTAGGAAGTGAAAGATTCCCCTCACCCCCACCCCACCCCAATCTCCAATGCCTCCTCGGTTTTCCCGGCAGCACCCCGGGCAAAGAGGTAACGGAGCTGTTCTTCAGCACCGCGGAGTGATCAGCGCAGGGGAGCTGTCCATTTCAGCACCACCACGTTAATGCAGTAGGTGGAGAGCGGAATTCACAAGGAAAGCGAGGCGAGAGACACCGACGGGTAGCATATCCTGCAGCAAACCTTTCTGGATTCCGTATCTTCAGAAGCTTTGCAGAGAGCGAGCAGGAAGGGGAAATCCATCTCAAAAACCCATCTGGAAGAAATCCCCCCCTCCCCTGCCCAACTGTTAGCTACTACCACTCCTGAAGCTCACCATCTCCAAAAAAAAAAAAAAAGAGTAACAACTACTTCTCTACCACTGCCTTGGAGGAAGAGCCATGGAAAGCAAATGCTCAGCACCTGTTCAGTTGAAAGCAAGGGCTTACAAGAAACTGGCAATTCTGGCTTGGTGGTAAAAAGGGAAAAAGGAAAAGAAAAACGGGGTCAGAGAAGAAAAGAATTGAAACTAAAACCAGCAAACAGACAAAGTAAGGGGGAAAAAATCCAAGGAATGTACACTGGGAAGAAAAGGATTGTTCATGGCACAGGCTGCAGAGCTAAGCAAGAAGACTGAAGGTTGCATCTCTACTCTTACAGTCTCTAACTGTCTAGGTCCAGATCATGAGAGAGTGTGTTGAGAATGCTGCTTCGGTTGCCGCTGCTGCCGCTGCTGCTGCTACTGCTGCTGCTACTGCTCCCCTGTTCACTGTGGAAGCCATCTCCAAATTAGCCATCACATATGGAAACTGGAGACCAGAATTTTAGAAAAAGGGATTAAGGCATCTCATTTTGGGGGGAGGGTTAGCTATTCTCTTTCTTATTTTCTTTATAATATTATACAAAATATTAACAACTGGAACGTTTTTGTTTTTTTCCTTTTGAAAATCAAGCCTCTTCTGTGTGATTTTTTTCATTTACACTGATTCGGTGTGGGCTTTCTTACCTCTTTTTTTATATATATAGATTCTCTCTATTGATCTCAAATAGTTATTAAGATTATCATTTCTTTTACTAATATTATACACACACACACTCACACACACACACACACAAACAGCCCAAGAATCAGAAAGCAGTTGGGTATTTGTATAATGAAGAATTATGGGGCTCTTTGACAGAGGTGTTCAGATGCTTTTAACCACCGTTGGTGCTTTCGCTGCCTTCAGCCTCATGACCATAGCTGTGGGAACCGATTACTGGCTTTACTCCAGAGGGGTTTGCAAGATGAAAGGAACCGGAGATAATGAAACCAGCAAAAAGAACGAAGAAGTCATGACCCATTCTGGATTATGGAGAACCTGCTGCTTGGAAGGTATTTAAGTCTCGATCTCTACAATTTTTTTCATCTTTCCTCCCCCCCCACCCCCACCCCATGCTCCCCATTCCACCATTTTCTCACTTCAATCCCAACTATAAAGAAAGCAGGGTGTTTGATTTAGTTACAGAAGAGAAGCAGTCAAGTTGTCAATATAAGGCAGACACGTTCCCATTATTCCCTCCCCTCCTCCCCTGTCCCTCCATTTGTTTCTTTATGCCCTGAATTGCTTGGTACTTTCTACTGAGTTCCTTTATAAAATGCAAGTCAAAAGTTGCATAATTGGAATTGGGTTGCTGGGTGTATAACAACAGTGGGGAATAAGTGGTCTTCTTTTTTGAACTGGATTGATGAAATCTGGGACAGGGAAACCAAAGAAAAGCAAACTTCCTATCTAGCTGGTTTTCTTTGCAGCCATTGATATTCTTAAAGTCATTCTCCAACTGTAGATTTTGTTATTGTCTAGGCAGCAGTCTCATTTGGTAAGCTCAAATGTCCCCTCGTTGCCTTGGTCCAGTAGAGTTTCTTTTTTAAGTAATGGGAAAGGGAGCTTTCATAATGGTCTCCAGGCAACCATTGCATAGTTTGGGATAGATGTGGTTTTGTTTGCTCTTTCTAGAACTTGGGGCTGGCGAAGGGAATTTATACACTCAAATCTCCAAATGAACAAGTGGTGGAAACAGGAAGGGTGAACACCCTTCCTAACTCTTTCCTCTCCTCCTCCTCTAGTGGGAAAGTGAAGGAGAACATGCCAAGTCTGCTCTCACCCGTAATATGCCGGGGTGGCAGCTGAAGAAGCCGCAGGCAGCTAGCTTCTGAAAAATCAGGCACTGGAAGAGGAGAGAATCAGAGTGCAAGAGATGTAGGGGTATTAGTGTGCAAGAAGAGATGATGATGATGATGATGATGATGATGATGATGATGCGGAGAACTATGGAAAGGAAAATCAAATGTTGACAGTTCAGATCCTCTTAGCGTAGGGGTGCTTGATAGATAGGAATTCCTAATTACCCGTGCTCTTTAAGGTTAGAACTAGCATGGGGAAGGGGACAGGGTGGACACGCGTCTACAGGCTTGTGTTGTGTCCCCGCCTCAAAAGTGAGCTAGTCCTGATAACTGCCAGTGATGCCAGGGCTGAGAACGGGAAACATACCCCGCAAGATTGCAAGCGGGATCGTCTGTGGAAGCAGGAATAAGAACATCAAATATGCCGACCTGCCCTAATAATCCCCTTTTCTCTCGCCCCAGCTCACCGAAAGCAAACGCGGTTCTCTGGAAACGATTGTAGCCAGGAAAAGAGAGCACCTTCCACCCTCCTCCCCGCCCCCCCCCGCCCCCCGCCCCGCGCGCCGTTCTTGGTGCAAATGGTTGAGTGATGGCAGAACATGTTTTGAATAGCTAAGTGACTTCATTGAGCGATGGTCTGTTTGACGCATACTGCATTTGGTGCCCTTTCTCTCTCCAAGCTGCTGCCTTTTAACATATTCTGCAGAGGACCTTCCGCCTGGGTATCTTCAAGCCAGGGGTAGGGGGTGGGGAAGTCAAAGCAGCCAATTAATCGAGGGTGTTTCAAATACACCCCCGAGGGCGCGCGTCCACCTCTAGGGAAGTGAGATTATACGTTCCTTCCGACATTTATCCATCCAGCCGACCCGGCAGCCTATCAGGCAGGCAGCCCGTTCCTTAGCCGCGAAATGAAAGCGTGATGTGACCTCTTGATGCAAGAATGCCGCCCGCTAGAAAAGCTCAAGAAAGGGGGCTTAGAGGAGGAAGACCGGGGGCAAGAAAGGAGAAAAGCCCTTCTTCCTTCGGCGCCCTTCTCTGGCTTTTGGGATTTTTAGGCAGTGGCTGATGGGGTGGGAAGAGAACTGGAAACAGTCGGGAAGGAGCCAAGCGACTCTTGGCAGAAATATCGGGGAGGAGGGGAGGGGGCTGTTGCCGTATTTTGTGGTTGTGCGATTGCGCTTCTAGATCCTCGGGCACGTACCTCTGGCTCCAGGACATTTGGCGCGGAGCGGGGAGGTGAGGAGGCGGGGTGTCAAGGAGGCGAGCTGGGGGGCTTTCTTCTTTCGCCCATTTCTGTACGAGTCTCTCTCCCCTCCTCCCCCCTTTCTTCTCCTCCTCCTTTCCGTCCACTCCACTCCCCACCCCACCCCTCTCCCGCTCGCCTGGACTGTGATCGCCCGGAGATTTAATAAAATAAAAATAAAGCAAGGACGTTTTATTTAAAAGCCCCTAATTGTCCCCATCTCAAGACGCGCCACGTCGCCAGCCTCTTGAAATCGGGGGGCTCGTTGTGCGTACGCCTGTTCTCAGCCGACTTCGGGCTCTTCGTTCTAGCCCAGCAAAACGGGTGTGTGATGTACGAGCAGCAGCCTTGGCTCTGGGCCTACCCGGTGCTTCCCAGCTTCCCTGGACCGGGGAACTATTTTACATGCGCGCGGCCGCATGCCATCCCGCAAAAGCCCCGGTTGAGGAGCAGCGAACGAGCCAAGCGTGGAAGCTGTTTTATTCGCCACTCTTCTTCCCCAACTCCGTTTCCTCAAGACCCTGGAAAATAAGCAAGCGGGCACCTCCTCCGCCTGTTGCTGTCCATTCCCTAAAGCAGTGCGCCCTACGCCAGCTCGGGGTCAGGGAGCTTCTCTGCTTTTAACTTACTCTTGGTTCTGCGCAACTCACCTGAGAACCAAGTGGATTTTAGTTGCCCCAAAAGCTGAGATCCTAGTGGACCACAGATCTTATTACTCCCAAGGGGCTCGTTTCTCAAGACTGTTGGTCTTTCCTCAGCCCCTGGCCCCAGAAGAAAAGCCTTCTGGGTGTTTCTGATCTAGTCCCCTTTCAATTCTGAGGTAGGTCTCCTCCACACATACACTCCCTGAGAAATTTTTATGTTCCTTTCCACCCCAGTTGAAGTTGATCACCAGGAAGGGAGAGGTCACTCAGTGCCTCTGCTTCCTGCCAAGGTTTGATTGATAAACTGCTTGGCTGGATACATTCAACATACTAGATTATATCAGTAGGCACTATGCTTTCAGAACACAGACCTTGTCTTAGCATGCCTTTGAACTAAACCATCATCTTAAACCACAATGTGATTTGTGGTAAACATCAAAATTGTGCTTCATTAACCCAGATCTAGGCTTTAGCATATTGTGTGAACTTAGCTAATGACTTTTGTACCTTTGACCTGGTTTATAGGATGCAGACACATGTTAAATACATATCCTTGGTTTCTCTGGGTTTGGATGAGCATGAGGCAAGTCACTTTAGTCTGCAAACTTTGTTGTAGTTTAATGTGTTGTTTGAACCCAGATAATTGTGATTGATGGAATAAAACATGATTAAAGAAGCTTCACCTTCATTGTGAATATCTGAAGGAATAGTGAAATAACATCTTCAAACTGGAACTTCATTTTTAAAAGTAGCTTTTGTTATAGAGTCTGTAGTTCCTGGCAAGAGGGATTTAGAACATTTTTAATTTAATTTAATTTAGATTTCTGTTTTAAGGAAGAAACTGATTTTTCTCTGAAATGTAAAAAAATGCAAAAACAAAAAACCACACACACACAAAAACTCTGAAATGCAGTACAATTATGCCTATACCAAGATACAGATCTTCTTGGATTTTTCTTTTTAAACTGCCAGAGTCTTTTGTGTTAAAATATGGGGTAGGAGTTTGTGGTTAGCCATTGAGGTCCTTCTGCCTGTCCCCTCAACATTAGAGCTAAGTTAAGATCACCTCTGACTGGCCCTAGTGGTCTTTCCAATTCAAATGAATGGGGATAGGGATTGATTAATATTACTAGTTAATAGTTACATCAAACTGTTCTCTTTTTAGAGCTTCAGTCTTCCAGAACTAAGCCCAATCAGACACAGTGGGCTTATTGGTTCTTTTTTCTCTCTCTCTCTGCAAAATATACTCAACAGGAGTACGATTGTCCCTATCCAATTATTACATGGCAACTTAATATTATACTATGGGAGGCACTGAATTGAGATTGGCAGGACAGTCAAGTAGAATGTAACACCCCTCTGGGTCAAGGTTAGATAGCTTGAAGTATGTTCTGAATGTAGCAGCAGAAGCAATTTTATCTAGCCCCTAATGATACAATTAAAAAAAAACTTAATACCATATAGTAGAACCTATACCCATAAGGAGAACATGTATTTCTATCCATAAGGAGAACAAGTATTTCTATTAAAGTTTTTCAAAATTATGTTGTATTTCCTTTTGGGGG
This sequence comes from Pseudonaja textilis, assembly GCF_049901715.1. Lineage (NCBI taxonomy): Eukaryota > Metazoa > Chordata > Lepidosauria > Squamata > Elapidae > Pseudonaja > Pseudonaja textilis. The sequence goes on from NC_141994.1 coordinate 49,820,482, forward strand.
TCTGAATGTAACATGCAATTACATTTTTGTATATAATGTTCTGGTTCAGCACATGTGCTCCATGAAGGCAGGCTGCCGATATAGTTATTATTATGGTTGGTCGCACAGTCAGCCAGATGTTTAGACTGGATTTGGCATTTTTAATCTACCTATTGAGTCCTTCCCAGGGACTTAGAATAGGCAGATATTCCTGTCTGATTATCTGTCTGCCTATCTATCTCACCATTTATCTATCTCTCTTATTATCTATCTTTATGGCAAGCGTACCTAATACTCCTTCCTCCTCCTATTTTCCCCACAACAGCAGCAATCCTATGAGGTGGGTTGGGTTGAGAAAAAGTGGCTGGCCCAGAGTTATCCAGTCAGATTTCAAGCTTAAGCAAGCCTAGTATTCATACTCTTTTTTTCTAGGCCAGCACCTATTCCATAAGCTGCTTGCTCAAAGATTCAAAAGAATGTTCAGGAATGCATAATTCACAGGGAGGGAATTGTAATATTTAATGCCTTCGCTCATTTTTTTCTCCTAATCAAAACTCACAATTGTTTTCCACCTGTGCATTCAAAAACATCTTTGTATGAACATAGGATCATAGGAAGCTACCCAAGACCCACTCAAACCATCAAACAGCTTTCTGTGGTGTTTTTTAGACAATGGCTTTTTTTTTCTAGAGCTATCTAGAGATGCTGTGGATAAAGTGTGAGATCTTTGGCTTATAAACCAAACTGAAACCCACAAACTTTTTTCTGCCAGATGTTGATAACTTTAGAATGGATATTGAATATTTGGAGAATAGTCATATTTTTGTAGCTAATCAACTCTCTTCCCTCTGCCATGCCTGAAGGACAGAATAAGAACCATTCCCAGTTAAAGAAGTATCTGATATAGAAACTCTTAGAAAAAAAGGCTGATAATATGCCAAGGAAAAAATTATTTCAAAATCTTTCAGGACAAGTTTGTTCCCAGCTTCTTATGAAAATATCTGAGGGGAAAATCTTTTAAAATGACTGATGTAATTTTGATTGCTGATTGCAGATATGTAGAAAATACTCAGAGCTATTAACATCTACATCTGTGATCTTCTTACAAATAGAGATTGTTAGGATTGACTAAATAGGCATGTTAAAAACTTATGTCTAAAGCAGCCTTCCGTTCAACTATAACCCACAAATCTAGGTAGGAATTATAAGAATAGCAATCCCAAAAATTCTGGAGGTCATCAGGTTGAAAAAGGTTGCTACAGGGACTTACTTAGGTGTAAGTTCAGCTGCATTCGAGAAGCCTTATTTCAAGTAAGCTGTTAGCCTCTTGCTGGGTAGCAGATTTTTTTTTTTTTTTTTTGCTGTAGCAGATTAATTTTCTGTACTTGTTCTTGGAAAGGATAATTTCGGTTTTTAATTGCTCATTTGCATGTCAAGGAGATGAAATCTGCAGCCTTCCTTCCTTCCTTCCTTCTGCCACGCTGTTTGTTCTTGCAGAAATTGTTTTCTTTCTCTCTCATGGCTATTTCTCAGTAGTTTTTATCTATTGTTTTCATTTAATGCTAGATCTGAGCTTCTCATAAGTAGATACTAATGTGGTCCCCTTCTAAAGAGATCCAGAAATAAGAAAACAAAGATAACTTTGTGCCTTCAGAAGCACATAGGAATAAATGTGGTGTTTTTGGGTTTTTTTAAAAAAAAAACCCTTTCGGGTTATAGGCTTTGTCATGTCATTATTATCAAAGAAAGTGGTTACTGAGACCTGCAGAGGACAGAAAGAACATTTACTAAGAGGAAATATGGGAGATGTAAAGCAAGTTAAACATCACAGGTGGGTTGCCTAGAGTGATGACAAGAAGCTAAATGCAAAATCTGATGTTGGAAAGAAATGCCATCTAGGAAATGTTCTTTTTTGAAGAATGCTAATAAACTCCCTGCTTCCCTTTTGTGGGAAATGTTGACCAGGACAAAAGTCAGTTCTGGTCAGAAACTGGGATAGAAAGCAGACAGCTGTTGCCTAGTTTCTTTCTCACTTTTCTCACGTTACTGAGGCCAAACCCCTATTATTCAATTTCAGTCTCTCGTCCTTTTCTCTCCCTCTCTTGCATCTGTCATCTGTGTTTTACACACTGAGACACACACCCAGAGGCCCCTATAGAATTCTGCCACTGCCCTTCAGCCTCAGTCTGTTCTCAGTTTTCCAATGTCTTTCATATTAGTCGGTCATCAGCCTTTTTTTCTGGTAGACACCAGTTGTGACTGGCGACGGGCATGCTGTTCCAGTTTTGTAACCTGCTGTGCATGGCTTCCTCAGTTTTGCCATTCCCAAATACCTGCAAATAGTGCTAAGACTTGCACAGCTCTGCTCTTGCACATCCCGGTGGATTTATAATACAACCTGCTGTTTCAGCCTGAGATCTCCTCAGAGCACAACATTCTTAGCTGCTGTGGATGAAGGCAGGATGGTTGTAACTTTGCTGCATGCAGCACTGTGTTGCACACAGAGCAGCAAGCAACTGCTGAGCACACTGTGCACACCAATGGCTTGTTGTCCAGATGCAGCAGAGATTGGGGAGAAGATGTAGCTCAGTCATGCTGTGCAGAGATGAAGTCCAGTCGTTGACATTTCCGACTGAAACAATGTCCTTCAACATCAGGACTGATTTGACAAACTGCTTTTAGAGCTGCGGCCTAGATGAAGAAGCCCCCTCTCCTGCAGAAGGATAAGCTTGCTTGCAGAATATCTCTTGCATTTTCCTTCATTTTCCAAAAATGCCTGACAATAGAGAAAAGACAGAGCTTCTTTTGAAAAACTGATGTGGAGATACAGATTTTTGTGAACTTGGTGCACATCTGCACATATGTGCTTGATTTGCTTTTATAAACAACTCTTACTTTTGTAGACTGGTTTGAATGGTAGAGAAAAACAATTACAGTGTAACATGCAATCCTGTAACATGCAACAACAACAACACTCTCGACAACACTGGATGAAAAATAATGGAAACTTTCTAATATTTTCAGGAATGCTGAAGGACACGCTCTTTGATAACCTCTCTTGTTTTTCACTGCCTTGTGCACCTGATTCACTTCATGTGAAGTAGACTAACCATTCTCTCTCTCTCTCTTTCTCTTTTCTCTCTCTCTCTTTTCCCTCCCTGCCTCTCTCTCCCTCTCTCTCTGTCTCTCTCTCTCTCCATACACACACACACATGATTTTACTATGATCCAGGAAGACTAAGGCAAGATATTTCCAAATCTCAGAGTACTAAAGTATTTGCCTCAGCATGTTTTGTTTTGTTTTAACCAGTAAATCACCAACCCAATGGATCTAATTTCATGGAAATCTTGTCCAGATCTAAACTATTCTTGTATTGTTGCTGAATAGTCCACATTCACCATTTACAAAGGAAAATGGTGCTTTATATTTCTTGTCTTTTCTTTCTTCAAGGCTATGAAAATGAGTTGATAGATTGTGGAACATTTTTAAAACATGCATCTAATAAAGTTAAGATGAATGCTCTTTAAGCTCTATCCCATCAGTCCAATAAATAAATATTGTACAGCAAGGTTTAAAATGAAGAAAATGAAGAGAGGGGCAGTTATATTAGAGTCCTTTGCACTTTTTTTCCTCTTTAATGCATGTCTTTAAAATGACCTGGAAATACCACAGCTGTAGGCTAAACTGGGAATTGAAAAGCAGCCAGAAAAAGACAATGGCAAAACATTTTTATACTGTCACAAAAAAGTGGTTTTTTAAGTGGTTGAGCATAACTTGGGGAAAATTTTGTCTTTATTTTCACTTAATAGAAAGACCAACCACCCTTCCCTCTCTGTCTTCTACAACTTCATCCCCCCATTTACATTTTTATCTTTGCTGCTTTTCTTAAACTCCTTTTCTTTATTTCTTTGTATGTATGTTGGCTATTTATACATTTGTATTCAGCTCCATGACAACTTTCTTTTATCCTCATCTTTCTATCTCACAGTTTCTCACTATTGGTGCCTCTATCTCTTTCAATGAACTCTTTTCTTTGTTATTATGACACTTCTTGCTATTGTTCACACCTTGTTTAAAATTGCTTTTTTGATGCCTATCTTCTCAGCCTGAGTCCTTTTTCTTTCTTTCTTGCAACTGAAATAGGGGAGCTGCTTTTGCTCATAAGGATAAGGAAAGCTACATCACATATGTCTGTGCATCACTACACACACTTCCTTTTCCCAGCTCATGGTTTCCACTTCTACCACATCTGAGAAAAAATTGGACCTGGATCTTTTTTCTCATTGTGTCCTTGTAGGACACCCCTTGTATCTTATATCTTGTGGCCACTAATTAATATGTAGGCTGCAAGAAAATATAATGACAAATACAGCTGGATAGATGTTTAGCTTTGCTGCTTCAGCTACACAATCCTACCTTCCCCAAATCTGATCCATTCTAGATAAATAGAACATATGGATAGTTGACTGGGAATTATGGGAATTGTCATGCCCATCTGAATGTACCAAGGAGGATGTCAACATCAAACTGAACCTGGCAGAAGCCATTTGTCCTGTTCGCTGTAGCCATATACTGTGGGAAGGGGGTCAGAAGGAATACACTACTAGGCACAACACAAGGCTTTCCTGTGAGAACCAAGGTCATTTTCCCAAGCAATGGAAGGAGTAGGAGAGAAGTGCCTGAGAAGCCTGCCAACCAAGCTAATTGGCTAATGTGACAAGTGACACTTGGGAGAGAAGGGTTGTTAATGGTTTGAACTAGGCTGAAACCACAGGAAAGAGTCAGAGTTGGTTTTACACTAAGTGTGCCAATATGATGTGCCTAATAAAGGAATTCTTTGAGGAAAGTGAAAGCCTTGGAGCCCTGATTTGTTTGGCTTTGTTAGTCTAACCTTGACAAGGGGACATTGTTTTAGAAGAAAGTATATGCACTCCTTTGAAACAATTCTTTGCTAGCATTTGCATTTGACAATAACAATCTAGAGAGAGACAATATATACCCAAACCATTTAGAAGTTGTAGTTGCCTAAACAGCCTTTTTTCCTTATATGTATAAACCCCTTTATGTTTCCATGAATATAGAATAATGTTCTCAAATTTCTATTTGCAGAGTCATTTATGTTCCATGTTATCAGTGTCACACAGGTTTATCTTGAATTAACTTCCTTTGCAATAACACTTAATTGGTTTGTATTGCAGTAAGTCTAAAAGATTCCTGAATACAGTAATCCAGTTGTTGTCACCCTTTTCCTTACCACAGACTCATTTTAAATACCTCTTGTGGTCATGGACACATACACCCCAAGACTTAAATTCAAGATTTAAATCATAATATTTCTTTAAGCCTCCACAGACCTCCTGTGATGACATCGCAACTCCTCCCAAAAAAACATCTGCGGGCCATAGGTTGAGAACCACTGCAGTAATTGACTGACTTAGTACTTTGGTCATGTCCAGTCAATGTTTCCCAAAGATAAAACAGATGTGAGATACTGTCAAGAAACAAAACTAGTATTTTGTGCATGATGAAGTTTTTCATGCAGAAATTCCTAAAATGAATAGCAAGTTGTTCAAAGTTTCATTCTTCTCATGGAAAAGTTCTATTTTAACGTTTTTTTCACAATGGTGATTTGTTTAATCATACATGGCAACCTTTTTGGTGCTAGGATTTTTATAATGCAAATGTCTCTATTACATCTTCCTACGATGACATGCACAAAATACTGGGAAGGGTCTTGATCGTTCTTCTTTATTGGCGCAAGTGGTTCTAGGTAGTAAGATCAGAAATTCCTACCCATTCAAAGAAAGCAATCAAGACACAGTACCTATCAACTAATGAAATTTGACAGGAATGCAGCTATATCTATCTATAATTCATATCTGGATTAAGCATAGATTTAAAACTAAATGATGAATCAGAGTCAATAATGTATTGCTTTATTGAATTTTTAATATAGTGGCGGCTTTAGTATAGTTGCATGCTGTTGTGTTTATTTATATATTTTATTGTTTCTGTTGTAGTTTTTAATTGTTATAACTATCTAGAGTCACATTGGTGTGATGGGCAGCTATAGAAACCTGAGAAATAAATGAAATGTCTATTTCCTCATGTTGGCAGAAGACAAAGACATTTAAACCAAGTGATATTGGGAACAGCCTTCTACAATATATGTGCATTTGACTTGCTCCAAGGTGGTAATTAGAGTCTTAGGAATCAACCAGAGGAAAAGTTTGACAATTGTTTGGCAGTTCATAAAATAGGGAGCTGTCGTGGCCTTTTTCTTCACCTTGTCACTTTTCTATGTAAATTTTTCCCTTTTTTCCCAATTGCCATGTTGGAATTGAGGCAGTTTTCTTCATGCTGATCCTCTGCCTTCTCTGAACAAAAAGAAACTTGGGTAACAAATATTGACTCACTGGAACCAGCATTGAAAAAAATAAAAAGGGCATAAGGGAATTCTTCATACATCTCAGGTTTGTAGATAATAGATACTAATTTATTTTTTTAAAGATAATAATTTATATAAAATAATAGGTTTTTAAAAGAAGAGATTAAGAGAAACAAGAAAATCTCAAACTAACCTAAGGGAACTAAGCAAGTTCAATCCTGTAAGTAAGGAGGGACAGTGGAATAGCCTGCTTCTGCATACAGCTGATTTGGATCACTGAATAATTATAATTACATAACTATTATGAAGTGATTGTAAGCTTTTACTGAGAATCAATTTTTCTTTTAATATCCTATGTGTGTATGTGTTACCCTCCTAGATCGTGCTGCTGTTCTTAACTACCACCTAGTTCATCTCAACTAAGCAATGCTGTATGTGCCTCTTCAGGTATGGCTGAATTACAGTTTTTTGTTCAGACCATCGTAGGGAGGTTTGGAGTTGTAGTTCATGAACATCTACAGTGTCATATATGGGTCTTCTCTGTCAGACAGTAACATTCTTTAACATGGTCACTTCCTGATATTTTCAGTTCTTAGCTGATCCTACCCTGTACAGCAGAGGTGGGATTCTACAGGTTCGCACCTATTCGCTAGAACCAGTTGTTAACATTCTAAGCAGTTCGGAGAATCAGTTGTTAGAAGAAATTACTGGCCTAATCCTGTAAGGAAGGCAGGAAGGAAACATTCTGGTGTTGCTTATAGAAACTGCCTCTCCATTAACCCTTATTACATTCTTGGCAGGACTAGACTTCCTGTCTCAGGAATGTCTCTGGAGTTTTTTTCCCCTCCTTTGCTGGTACTTTGCTTGTGTAGAGTGACCATTCAAAGTTACAATGGCACTGAAAGAAGTGACTTATGACCATTTTTCACACTTATGACTGTTGCAGCATCCCCACAGTCATGAGAGGCCAGGTGAGAAGATGCATGCCTCGATGTGAGTTGGCCATGCCCAGCCAATCACATGACCACCAAGCCATGCCCACCAACTAAGCCACAGAACCGGTTGTTAAAATTTTTGAATCGCACCTCTGCTGTACAGCCATGATTGGGTAAGGTTGTAACAAACCAACATTTCAGAGGATGAAGTTAGAATGGCTCTTTTGAATGTTACTTCTCCAGGATTTATCTTGGGAAGTTGCTGAAGTGAGCAAATAAGTGATTGATTATGTGACATCAAGCCATTGTTGACTCTTAGTGACCACATAAATAGATTTTAGGTCTTCCAATGGAACAATCATTGCCACTTTAAGTGAATCACCCCAGTTGGCTACTTGTCCTCGTCTTCTTTTTCTTCTGCCTTGTCCAGCATTTGATTCTTCTTCTCTAGAAAGCTAGATTTTCACATAATGCAGCTAAAGTGAGATAACTGGAGCCTGATCATTTGTGCCTTAACTGAAAATTGCTTTATGATCCATTTGTTTTTGTTTTTGTTTTTTGTTGTCCACAATATTCCCAGGAGTCTTCTCCATCACCAACTTCCAAAGCATCAATAATCTTCCTATACTGCTTTTCAAGATCCATCTTTGGTCTCCGTGGCAGATCACTGGGAATACTAGTGCTTTCTTGACCCTGATCTTTTAGAAAGAGACACATCTGGAATTTGAATATCTCTTTATGGAGGCCTTCATTGTTATCCTACCAAGTGTCATCTTGTTCCTTTGCATCTTGAGGCAATTTCCATCTTGTTTCTTCAGCCAATCATTCCTCGTGTTTTGCCCCATCTTCCTTTTGGAAAAATGTCTAGACTGAAACATTTGGCTGTCTGAGAAAGAGCAGTAAATACACTTCTTGTCCCAAGTATCCACAGGAAGTGCAGTTATTTTGACTTTCAAGCTTGGAAATATACATCTTTCCTAGTAACAATTATTATAATTGCTATTATTAATAATAGGGGCATAATAATTAATGATACCACTACCCATAATAAAAAGATGGATGTTTCTGCCTAATAAACATAGGATCGGGCTAGGGCATCTTTTAAATTTGAGAACTCAAATTAATCCACGGATTGCTGAAACATGGTTTAATAACAATAATGCAATTGGCAGATTAACACATTATGTTATAGTATAAATCATCTGGACTCACCCTTGAATGAGATGCCAGGACCAACCTCTAAATTGTAGGGAAGGCCAGGACAAAGTGAATGGGAACAAAATAAAAAATACTTGTATTTAATTTAATTTGAATATAATCCAATAGATTATAATACCTTTTGGCAGTTAATTTATTTATTTTTATTATTATATTTAAGTGCTTTAATTGTTTTATAATTGTTTACCACTATACAAATTTGAGATGAGATTATTTATTCAATACAAAATGAATAATAAATAAATAAATAATGGGAATTAATTACATATGTTAATTAAACATATACAATTTGGTGGCAATGATTGGAACTGTTCTATAGTCTATACTTCAGGAGGAAGACAATATGTAACTCTTTACTAACCAGGTTTATACTGTAAACCAAAGTCAACCTCCATTATAACTTACTTTAATGGATCAGTGAAAGGTAAAGGTTTCCACTGTCCTCCAGACTCTAGGAAGGTCAGCAACCTGTGGCTCTGGAGCCACATGCAGCTCTTTGGGCCTTCTGCTGTGGATGATCCCACCACTGGTTGGCCCCGCCCCTTGCTCTCCCAGTCACTCCTCGCCTGGCCTGAGAAGGTAAAACACAAAAAACAGAAATGAGAGGGAAGGAGAGAGAAAGAGACCCGTTTCTCACAGAAAACACGGGGAGCCACAAAACCTGGGCAGACGTGGAGGGAGTCATGAGACTGGGTGGGAGTGACATTGAGTTGGAAAGCTCCCGGTGCTTTCTTTTCTGTGTGGAACAGGTCCAAATGGCTCTGAGTGTTTAAGGTTGCAGAGCCCTGCTCTAGGGGGTGGTGCTCATCTCCATTTCTTAGCCAAGGGAGCCAGCATTGCCCAAAGGCCTTTCCATCAAAGTGGTACCTACTAATCTACTTGCATTTGCATGCTTTCAGACTTCTAGTTGGGCAGGATCTGGGACAAGTAATGGAAGCTTACCCTGTTGCGTGGCACTTGGGTCCTGAACCTGGGCTGTCAGCTTTCCAGTTGACAAACTCAGCTTCTTTAACCACTGGGCCTCTTAGTGGGTCAGTTACTTGTAATGTAAACAGCTATAGATAAGAGTTTCTTTTTTTTTATCTTCTCACCCTCAACACCAAAACCTTAATTTTTGAGTTGGGAGTGAGTATAATTAATATGGAATAAATCTGTTATGCACATCCAGCTTTGCATCTATTTTGGTGCACTTCACTCTAACTTCTTAGCTTGACAATAATGTCTTTTCTCCTAGTGTGTTTTTAATCAAACAAAAAATTCCTATGAAATCAGTGAAAAACAGACTATTGAAGAAAATTTCAGCAATTCCACTAATATGTGGTGAGAGGCCCAGGCAGTTCTCATTGGAGTGACAATTTGAATTTTATGAATCACTAGAGGCTTATAGTTTTCTAAGGGTAGGCTAAAAGCTTTTAAATAAAGCTTGTAATTATGCCATAGCCATCATCCATCCTAGTTTAAACGACTCTACTGGCAAGCCAAGAACATAGGAAGACTCCTACTTGATCAAGCCAATGGCCCATCTAATCCAGCATTCTATATCAACCAATGTTCTTAGGATCTCACTGGCATTGGATGTTTCCACTGAACTGTAACCTAGGGAAGAAATGAAAGTAAGGACAGACCCAAGTAAGAAAAGGAATGTTTTCTGTGGGATTTGATAAGACGAGAGGGAAGGGAAGGGTTTTTTATATGGACAAAATATTGCTATCTGAAAGGCAAGTACTACTGGTCCTCTGAGGTATTCTTTGCAATCTGGAGTCTTTAAATTTATTGTGGTTACAATTCCTAGAAAGCCCAACCAGATTGGTCAAGGCTGCTAATCCAACATATCTGGTGAACACTAAATTGCCCAATTTAGATCAAAATACATATGAACATATATTTATTAGGGTAAAGAAAAGTATGCCACATCTTACCCTGTGGTGGCACAGTGGTTAGAATGCAGTATTGTAAGCTTATTCTGCCCACAGCCAGGAGTTTGATCCTGACTTAGCCGTCCATTCTTCCAAGATCTGTAAAATTAGGTCTCTGATTGTTGGGGGCAATATGCAGACTCTGTAAGCTGCTTAGAAAGGGCTGTAAAGCACTGTGCAGCTGTATATAAGTCTAAGTGCTATTGCTATTGCTTTTCTTTGCCAGAGTACCTTATGGCTTCATTTTATCCCTCTAGTATAGGCAATCATGCTATTTCCCAGATAAAAGGACTGATGCTGCAGAGATTATATGCTGTTGGGTGAACTGGCTAAATTTCAGTATGCCAGATAAACTTCCAACTTTTATTCCGTTGATAGACATGCAGGAGTCTGCATGTCTGCTAAATGGTGAACTTGAAATTAGTGCCATTGGATGGCATATGTTGCTTTTGTTGCTCTAAATACCCGCAAGGCAGAGTATGTGTTGTTTAGTATGTTTTTGTTCTTCTCACAGATTAGTATAAATCATGAGTCACTCTGCTGAGAAAAAAAAAAGATTGAGACAGAGAGAGAGATGATTTTATGTTTGCTGTTGAAGAAAACTGGGTACTTACATAAGAATTACTGGCATACATTGAATCAGACCAATGTTCTACAGACTATCCACGTTAAAATGCATAGCATTGATTTGCTACCCATCAGGTCATCATTGAAAATGCTGGGGTTTATCACTAAATTTCTATTGTTGGATGTTGGGGGAGGGAATAGTCTTTGAACTATCTTCCCTTCCTCCATTATTGAGAAGCATTTCAATATTTCACAAGATTTAGAAAAACACAGCGACTCGGATCTCGGTTGTTATTTTTCTGCATGCTTCATTATAAAAATCCAGGTCATCCTAAGTGGCAAGCTGTTTCCTTCAAAACCGATGCCCCTCTGGATATAAGAGAAAAAGAAATATCCTGTTGGTCAGGTATGCAAGTAGGCAGCGTTTAAGAGACAAGTACAATTTGAAATATGAGCTAATAAGGCCAGATTACATCAGGGAGAAGTGACAGGTGATATATTTCCACTAGGAGCTACCTTGGACTCTGTTGATGATCAAAGGTTATTTGAGGTCTCTGAGAAACCTTCCATGGTATCTCAATGGCCAATGTGACTGCAATATCAGCTCCATCCCCGCCCCCCGCTGCCACTTTCAAGACACAAGAGGATAAAAGGGCAAATGTGAGAGAAAAAGGTCTGTCTGATGATTAGCCTCAGCAGACATAATCTTGCCAACTGCTAGTTAGAATACATACTCCCGACAGCCATTTAAAAAGCCTAAATAGTATGTGGATGAACAACAGCAACATGGTACCCTATGTGGCCCAAGAGAAGATTAAGCTCCCACCCTATATTTCATATATAAGTACTAATTATTTCTCATTGTTGATGGAATTTCTTGATTCTGCATCTCTGCCTCCAAATTCCTCATTGCCCCCCTATTTATTTTATGCTTGCATTCACTCACTCATTTGCCCTTTACCAAGAGAAAGAGAAGGAGGGAGGAAGCTACTTAGCTTCAGATCACTTTTAGAAATAAATGTATATGCTAACTGTACTCACAATTAGCATCATCTCTAATTTCCAGAATCTTTTGCAACATATAGAATTCATTAGGCGACACACAGGAGTTTTTCATTTATTTTAATACATTTCTAACTCATCATTCCTTTATCAGGACACAAATGAACATGTGTAGGGTTACCACATCAGGCTGATTCATGTGGTCTCCTTGCCTCAGCATGAGTATGGACTTACTGGCCATTTTTCTGAGGCAGAAACACGTGGTATTGTCCTCTACTTGTACCCAGCTCCCCGGGAAAGCAACTCCTGCCTGCCATTTTTTGCTATGAGTTAAAAGTAGGGCTTCATGCCTTGTGCCAACTCAAGCAGTGCTGTCTGGTTCACCTGCTGTGCTTCATTTCTTTGTAGGCACAAACTACTCTATTCCACTTGGTTGGCATGACAGGAACCTCCTCCCCTCAAATCACCAGTCGCTGTCCTCCTTAGCTTTTTTTTTCCCCTTACAAATTCACTAGTATAATAGTGAGATGCTGGTTTTTTCAACAAACTAATTGGTAGAACAACAAAATGAATTCTCCTTGTGTCTATCTTGATTGTGAGGAAAAATTGCCAATAGTCTGCCACTTTCTCCTTCTATCCCAACTGACAGAAAAAATGGTGAATGAGGCAAGAAAATCCACCTGTCAGGGGCTATGGTAAAGGTGGTCCAAAAAAACCCCCACAAAGCCATCATTATGGCCAAAGCAGAGAAAAGGACTATAATCTGGAAAGAGACTTCTTAAATTGTTTCATTGCCAGCTGATTTATTCACAGAAGTTTAATTTAAGGTTGCAGTGTGGACAAGCCTAGGTTCTGTCTCCTAGGAATCAACCAAATCTCCAGCTGCTTTAGGGGATCAAACTATATCAAAGAACATTCTGTGGGGTGGGTGGGAATTCTGCTATTAATAAAATACAGGGCTAATGAATTTCACATTGTTTTATATTTTCTATATTAATGAGGCTAAATAGGCTGGGTGTTGTGGCAAGATACACATCTGTCTGTGTACATGTTTGTGTGCATGCCCTTTATGTTAAATTTATCAGGAGATTTTTTTAAGCATAGATTGACTTTGAAGATAGGGAGAAAAAGAATGTTAATTGCATGTTTCACAGATGAAGTTAATATTCTAAAAGAATGTCCCATAAGGCCACTAGGTCTGATTTTTGCAATTACTTAATCATGCCACTTGCTAATTTTTCCTGTTTATTATTTTAATCAAAATCTTGAAGACCACATGAAGTGCACCAAGAATCATTAGCAATCTCTCTCTCTTTCTCTCTCTATTCAATCTATATGCAAACTATTGAATTAAAGCAGGGATGGAAAATTAGTGACACTGCAGTTATTGTTGCACTGCATCTTCCATTTTCCTTCCTCATTAGCAATGGCAGATTAAGGCTCACTGGTGCCCTAAGCACTGACAAATCTTGATGCCCCCCTCCTTTGTACATACAAGATTTTTTACAAATCTTCATTGTTTTTTTCCCCTCAACTTTGTGGTGTCCTCTTTGGGCCTGGTGCCTAAGCACGTGCTTAGTCTGCTTAATAGTTAATACACTACTGCTAATTAGATACGTTGTCTTGAAGATGTGTGGACTTCAACTCCCAGAATTCCAAAAAGGCCACACATCTTCAAGTTGCCAAAGTTAAGAAAGATCATTATAAGACTTTGGGCGTGCATAACTTGTTTCCTATCTTTGGATTGGAGAACTTTTGGCTGTATCCCAGAATTTCAGAGTAAAGTTCAAACAGATTTCCTTAATCGCAATTAGAATTAGAATGGGGAATAAAGGAGACCCTGCTATGCAGTCACTGGAGTGATCCAAAATTTGCTATCACTCTGGAAATTTCATCAAGGAAAGGAGATTGCTTATTTCTATTTCTCTGTTCATTTCTCCCCCCTCCCCACCCAAAAATCAGATGTGGAAAGTAGACCTGAAGGGAAAAACTGGTCCATTCTCATCAGGAGGGTTGTATCCTTGGAGCAAATAGTTTCAACGGACAGAATAAGCCCTTTCGCTTGTATGGAAAACAAGTCTCCAACTAACTCAATGATTTTAGAAATTTAAAAATAGGAGCATATTTAATTAAAATAGAACAGAGGTGTCAAACTGGCGGCCCATGGGCCACGCCCACCCCAGCTCTGCAAAGGCAAAAAACCATCATGATACATCACATGATGCAATCCAGTTTGAAACCCATGAAATAGTAGATTTTTTTTAATGAAAGATTTTTTTTAAAGGTGACTGTTATGAGGATACTTCAGTTTTAGCACTGTTTAAAGTCCAATTTAGAAGTCACTTAATTTTTTTACAGGGAATTCCCTTAGTCATCAAGGATGCTTAAAATTTCAGGTTTGCACATTCTATTCTTTGCGAAATCTTAGTTGTTTATTTCTTAGTTGTACACATAGTAAGATTGTAAGCCACATAGAGCTGGGAAACAATTGGAGCATCGTATAAACCTACTAAAATAAACAAATGGTTTGTGGAAGCTAAAGTAATTGGACGTTCTTTCACTCAAAAAATACAAATAATCCAATAACAGAAGGAGAGAAATGGCATATGCAGAAAACTAGGCCATAGATGCAGAATAACATTTTCTGGGCTGTTTGTTTGGCTAAGGGGGAAGAACAATGAAGATTTCTCAGATTCTCACTCAAATTAAAAGACAGTCTGTGCTTTGATCCATAGAAAGCCTTAGGATGGACTTCCAGTTTGAGCTTCTTCAGCGACAGACCGAAACCTCGTCTCTGCGAGGCTTCGATCCGTGCTCGCTGCTGGAGCAACCCAAGCTGGCTGGCTTTGGGGCTAAGCCACCCCGTATAGGTGGTGAAGAGGGGGGGACTGCCTGCAGGGTTGAGGAGAGCCGCATCTCTCCTCCCCAGCTGGCCATTACTCCCTTTCCCAAAGGCGGTTGCAGCGGTGGTCAGAAATGGCCACCACAAAGAAGAACTTGACCAGAAAAGAATGTGCAGGAGGAAGATAAGAGGAGAAAGTTTTGGTTGACCGGGTCAAACAGCAAAATCAACAAATAAGGTACCCTGGAATTGAAACTGTAAAAAAACAATAACATTGTTCCCTAAGAAGATTTTTAAGCTGCGAAGGAGAGAAAAAAGGGAAAAGATTTAGGTTTTTTTTCTCCTTTTCCTATACTGATAGCTAAGCGACTTAAGTAAAAAATTGGAAAAAATTCCACTTTGACATCAATAGGCATTTAATGCTGAAAATAAAAAGTCAAAGGGATAATAAAGATTTCTGGATAATTAAAAGGTTTTGAAAACAGGAAAGGAGAGAGGAAGAATAAAAGGGCAGGATCTGGAAGGGAGGAGACTGCCTGGAATTAAAAAAGAACTTATAGCAAAATCTCAACAAGACTTCCAAAAGATACATTCTAACTGAAATATCACAACAAAAACCCCAGGAAGAGAAAGTCGAAAAAGAAATAAGAAGATATAATTCGGGAGTATCTAGATTACTTGATGATTTCTGGGTTCTTGGTTATTGTTTTGAATGACTAAAATCAATCGATGGTTGTTTAAAACTGTTTAAAATGGCTCCACTTTTAGAAGAACTGAAAATGGAACTTAAAAAGTACAAAGAAGATGCACAAGAAGGGAGAGGTTCTTTTGGCTTTGTATTTCAGTTTTTAGAAATGGAGATTTGGAATTATGAGAAACAACAAGAAATGCCTGCAGAACAAGAAGATTGCAACAAAGAAGAAGCCATCTTTAATGAACAAGTAATCTTAGATGGGGGAAAAAGGAAATGGGGGGGAAGAGAATGGAAAGTTTAAGACTGAGAAAAACAACTCCCCCCAAAATTAGAGTGAAAAATAAGTATAAAATCAGAAAGCAACAAAGAGGGAAATGCAGAAGAGAGAATTAGAAATAGAGAGACAAGGGGGTAAAAAGGGGAGGGAGAAGATGAGAGGGAAGAAAGAAAGGAAAAGAAGTCATAAAGGACAGAAACAAAATACAGAGAAACAGGGCCTATTTAGAGATAATGGGTGAAAAATTTAATGGAAAAAGGGATTCTGCAAAGGTACATAAGATAGTATGGTTATATTAGAAACAGAAATAATTTTAGAAAATATGAAACAATGTATGATTAAAATGTCTGATAAAATAGCTATCGTAATTCAGTGGAATGCTTGTCAATAAATAAATGTAATAAAAGGTATATTTAATGATTTATAAAACATATGTGAAGAGAAATAAGGGAAAAATTCATTATGGAGATTATATATGTTTTTAAGGAAGTATGATATTTAATTGAAAAGAAGTGTTAAAGATGTTAAGATTTTAATGATTATTAATGATAGAACTGAACTGGAACGGAATGAGGGTTTATAATTACATATATTTACAATCTTTTTTTTTTAAGAATGTGTGTATTATAAGAATGTACCAAGCAGAATTCGATTGGAAGTTATGTATTATATATTATATTGAAGGTCATAACCTTAAGGTATATATTGAAGTTTAAATAAGAGTTGAATGGATGTAATTAAAAGATATAAAGGTGTCATACTCCAATTAGTAACTACAGAAGAAAACTTGTTTAATGAGAAAAGATAATATGAAATTGAAATAGAACAGACAAAAGTATAAATATAATGATTTGAATTGAGATGAGATAATCAAATCAAACTGGAGAAAATCAAAAGAGGGGAAAAACTATACAGAAAATTAAAACAGTATAAGATATGGAATAGAATACAAACAGGAGCATGAAATTGAAAATTAAAACAGTATAAGATATGGAATAGAATACAAACAGGAGCATGAAATTGGGTTTTATGTCTGTATAAAGAAGTTCAACCCGGGACCATGCTATTTTCAAAAAAGATGTTTTATTTGTATTTTGTATGTGTGAAAACCCAAATAAAACTTGTTTAAAAAATATAAAAAATGAAAGCCTCAGGATATGCTTCCACTATTAAGGATGAGAAACCCATGGAATACATGAAGCCACCAACCCCATTTTTGTGGCCTTCAAAACTCTCAAGATTATATTGTTGAAAGTCATTGGCAGGAGGGTAATTATCTCTAGCACTTTTTTCCTGGATTTTCTTTCAAAATAAAACTCAGAGATGCTGGATTTCTGGGAAGCTCAGCCTCTTCTCATAAGTAAAATAAGGGGAAAT